>NC_041386.1:96382144-96414636 GCF_002162155.2 Triticum dicoccoides
CGCCGCACCACAACCGCCGCTCCACCCTGGTTCCACCCCGCCCCCCGCCTCCCCCCTCCCCTCAAATCCCCCGCCCCCGCGCGTGCCGAATCCGCCGTCGATCGCCGCTCCGCCCCCCCACCCAGCGCGCGGCTTCCCGCGATGGCGCTGTCCGCGTCGGCGGCGTCGGCGGGGAGGGGCGCGCGGGCCGAGAAGGTGCGCAGGATCTTCGAGCGCTTCGACGCCAACGGGGACGGCGGGCTCGACCGGGCCGAGATGGCCAAGCTCGTCGTCGCCGTCAACCCACGGGTCAAGTTCAGCGACGACCAGATCTCCGCCATCCTCGACGAGGTCTTCCGCACCTACGCCGAGTTCATCCTCCCGGGGGGGCAGGGCCTGTCTCTCACCGGCCTGCTCCGCACCTACGACGACGGCGCCGGGGACGTCGACCGCGACTTCCTCGCGCTCTCCCTTCCCGCCGTCGACTCCGACGCTTCCTCCCCCGAGATCGGGCCCGGGGACGCCGCCGCCTCCTCCTCCCCGACCTCCGGCGCCGCCGTCGCCGCCTCGCTGCTCGACGACCACCTCAAGCCGCTCGGCATCGGCGGCACGGGCCCCTCGTCCAGCTCCCGCGCCGCCGTCGCCGCGCCGGCCTGGGCGACCTCGCCCAGCCACGGGATTGCCTTCGATTCCTCCTGGGCGCTCCTCGACGACCTGGAGATACTCGTCAAGCGCCTCCGCTCCAAGCAGCTGCGGAAGACCTCCTCGGTCGACACCAGCGGGGGCGGCAGCAATCTCGACTCCTTCTCCGAGGCCGGCTGGTCCAGGGAGATCTCCGCCTCCGCCGATTCGGGTTTGGCGTCCGCGCCGTGGGACGAGACCAGCCGGGACTACCTCACCTTCGTCAAGGAGCTCGCTGTTCTCCGCACGCGCGCGGACGCCTCCCGCTCTCGCGAGGAGGCCTTCGACAACCACATGGTCATCGGCCGGGCGCTCTCCGAGCACCGCCTCTTCCGAGACGCCCTTGCCAGCTTCCGCCGTGCCTGCGAGCTTCAGCCCACCGACGTCCGCCCGCACTTCCGCGCTGGTAACTGCCTCTACGCCCTGGGCCGCCACGCCGAGGCCAAGGAGGAGTTCCTCCTTGCCCTCGAGGCGGCAGAGGCAGGTAACTCCCAGTCCGCGGACATTCTCCCACAGATCCATGTCAACCTTGGTATTGCAATGGAGGCTGAGGGGATGGTGCTTGGTGCCTGCGAGCACTATCGAGAGGCTGCCATACTGTGCCCATCCCATGCCCGCGCGCTGAAGCTCCTTGGGAGTGCACTCTTTGGTGTTGGGGAATACCGTGCAGCGGAGAAGGCACTGGAGGAGGCCATCTTCCTGAAGCCAGACTATGCTGATGCGCACTGTGATCTTGGGTCAGCCTTGCATGCAGTAGGGGATGATGACCGTGCAGTTCAGGAGTTCCAGAAAGCAATTGATCTTAAACCTGGGCATGTTGATGCCTTATACAATCTTGGTGGATTGAACATGGACGCATGCCGATTTGTGCGAGCTGCGGAGATGTATACTCGTGTGCTGAGCATCCGACCAAACCATTGGCGTGCTCAGCTAAACAAGGCAGTCGCTTTGCTTGGGCAGGGAGAGTCCGAGGAGGCCAAGAAGGCACTCAAGGAGGCATTTAAGATGACACAAAGGGTGGAGGTGTATGATGCCATCTCACATCTGAAGACACTGCAGAAAAAGAAGCTAAAGCCTTCAAAAGGAAAACATGATGCTCAAGGAGAGGAAGCCTTTGTTATTGTAGAAGCATCCAAGTTCAAGAGGGTTGGAAGCAAGACCACATTGCGGCAGGATTTGGCCAATGCCCTTGATATAAGGGCATTCGAGAGGACGACAAAGCTTGGCCACTGTGATGCTGAGCTTCTGAGGAAAGAGATGAATGAGACTGATGTCCCCGTATCCTACTCAGGCACTGGCATCCCAGAGAAGTCGATCAGGAAAGCAGCTCTTGAGGTTATTCTTCGCAGGCTCCTATCTTTCCTCAAGCCAGATACCTTCCAGGGTGCTGTCAAGGCAATGAATGAAAGAATTCTCTCGGTCCTTGATGCGTCTGGCTCTGGCCGCGTTGATCTTGGGATGTTCTTTGCTATCATTGCTCCAATCTGTTCTGGTCCTGTGGATAGGCGCAAGCGTGTCGTCTTCGATGCACTCCTTTGGCGTCCTGCAAGCGAAGGTGGCAGGGGCCAGATCAGGAGGAGTGACGCGCTAAGTTACATTAAACTTCTCCGTGCCGTTTACATACCAACCAATGGGGCTAGCGACATGCTTGAAATGCATGGGGAGTCCGACCCTACCATGGTATCGTACACAGAGTTCCTCGAGATGTTCAATGATCCTGATTGGGGGTTTGGAATTCTAACCACACTGGTGAAGCTTGAAGACAGTGATCATGTTCGCCATGGCAGCCACACCTGCTCCATATGCAGATATCCTATCATCGGTTCACGGTTCATGGAAACAAAACACTCGTTTAGCTTGTGTAACCGGTGCTACAGTGAAGGGAAGGTTCCATCAGCCTTCAAGTTGGAGGAGTACAGGTTCAAAGAATACAGCAACGAGTCGGAGGCTCTTATAGACAAGTGCATGTGCTTTAATTTGAATTCTAAGAAGCTGGAAGCTGATGCTTGATTGTTGGAGCATCGGCGTCGAGTTGTTGAGGACGAATCTGTGTATGCCCTTTGTAGTTGTGAAGATGCCTAGTTAGCTCTCCTGCCCGCCCTCTTGTAAACTAAGGTCCTGTTCTTTTTGGAGTTCGCCAAATGTGTTCCGACCCTAAGCTGTTAGCTATTGTTGGTTCCAAGTGTATGGGAGCAAGAGCATGTGAACTCCAAATACACTCCCTGTAACCACATCCCAAATCAATGCTACCAAGGCTTTGAAGTGTTTCTGAGCCGGATGTGTTGTTCAGACCAACAGTTTTGGTTGCGCTGCGTACTACTCCCTCAACACTAGTGTCAAAAAACGTCTTACATTATGGGAAGGAGGGAGTATTTTTGTGCATTTTAGGTTTCAGGTATGTAGTATTTTTGTGCATTTTAGGTTTAAGGTATGGTTCCAGGGGCATAACGGAACACCAATATCTATGTTGTTTCTTTTCAACTGCTTTTCTTGGCCGATCTTAAATAGAAGCTTCTTCTCTAATCTTGGTCACAGTGGTTGCTCCCATCATTTGTCCAAATCATTCGCATGACAGGCGAGTCCACTCAGTGGCCCAAATTTCTGAATCCTCGGATGGCTGTTGCAGTTTTCTGGCGCTCTAACTGTGGTTGACATGTTTTAATCAAATGGTTGGATTATCTTGCTCATGCAGGTTATTCCACGGTACCAAAATATGCAAACCACATTTGCCAATGTTGTGGCCTTGAAGGCTGTTCTCCTGCTCTGGAGATTGCTTCCGTTCAAATGTTCGGCATACTCTCACCCCTAGATAGATCTAGGGCCCCTGTATCTATCTCCGTCGTGTTTCTTTACTTCTTTCAATGTTCCCTCCAGCTATTTTCAGTTGTTGCTTAGTGCTGAATAACTCAATGCTCTTGTTTCGTGGTACAATGCGACTATCTTTTTTCCAGAACGTGGATTTATCGCTGGTGTTCAGTTGCTCCCTTCTTCAGTCTGTAGTGGCTGTTGCTCAACTAAAGATTCTTGCTCTTTATGCTTTGTTTAGTTTTCGCCGTCCCATGCCGATGCTGTGCAGGTCCATGAAATCCAGCATGTGCGACCCACTCCAGGGACTTTTTCCGCTCTTTTTCTTTGTCGGCATTTTCTTTTTGTGGCTTATTTTTTCCCTGTGACCATTGGCAAAGCAACACGGTGCGGCAGCATGACGCGCTCGGCTGGCGGGAAGGAATGCGTGTTTTACCTTTTAAAATTTACAAATCGATCCTTTGTCCACTTGAATTGGCCAAATGGCCCTAAATAGTACGTAAATCCTATTGCCAATTTGTCGTGGCAAACTGTTCTCTGAGCGCCACATGTCTCTTTCACCCAATTTTCGTCTCATCGTGCTGATGAGTGATCATCTTGGAACGAACTAAGAGCAACTCTAGCGGAGTTGTTGTATGCCCCGACGACTATAATAATTGCCAATACGGTGATTTTGACCTAAAATGGCACACCATGATCGCTATAATTTATGGAGTTCGCTCAAATAAGAAGATTGTGGAGGCCCCGTTTGAAGCTCGCTCCATATCCAATCACCAGCTTGGGAGGAAAGCTCGCTCCATATCCAATCACCAGCTTGGGAGGAAAGCTCGCTCCATATCCAATCACCAGCTTGGGAGGAAACTTTCAGCTTCTTCCTTCTTTGGCCAACGCCGGGATTTTATAGAGCGCCCGGCAAACAAACACACCACCGCGAAAAGATAATCACTGGCAAGTGGGTTGATGAGATAGCTAACCACCCGCCCATTGATGGTGTACCCGTTCACCTTGAATTCCCGAGGCACCTGTTTGGATGGTCGCCACGCGGCCCAGTTATAAAATACCGGTGCCAACACGTCCCCATCATCAAAACCCTAGCTGCCAGCTCCCCTTTCTCGCCGTCTCCTTCCCTAGCCATCTCCTCCCCTCTCCGCCATAATGCGGACGCACCGGAGGGGCGCAACCCATTGGCTAAACCGCTTGTCCCAGTTGTGGCACACCGACAGTGCAAACTCCCCTAGGGCGCACTAGCTGCGGCAACCAATGGTTCCTCCTCCGACGACGACACGCGTGGCGATTCATCCTCCCGTGACAAATATATTGTCTCCCATGGCAGCGGAAGGCATTGATCTGGTGCCTTGGATGCCATCATACACGTCAACGAGGTCGTTCCCATCAACACCGCTGCCCTGTCGCCTCCGAGTCCCCGGTCGCCATCGTGTTGTGGCTCTGTGCCCTCAAAGCTCGCAACGAGAGCACAATTCTACCCTGCAACCACCGATAAGGAGCAACAACAACTCGCGACTGCCGCTCGTGAGTCTGACCCCTATGCCTACCTTGACAATCTCTCAGGGGAGGTCGATGGCAATGTTGAATAGTGAGATTGCATATTATGAAGATGTCGTCGAATGACATTCCAATGGCTAATTATATGTAATGCTACACATTTTGCCCACTAAATATAGTTGTTATTAAGTTATTGTGCTGATACATGTGTTTGGTTAAATTAAATTGAGCTTAAATTGCCCCTACAAAATTGAAGATGTCAAAAAAAGTTATTTACAGAGGCAGCCGTTTTGGCAATTTCATGTTTGCTTACAAGTCCAATAGCCTCCAAATCCGTATAGAGCGGCAATCCGACTATGGTGACTCTGCTGAAGTTGCTCTAGAAAAGAGCAAGAGAAGAAAATAAAGATGCCTCTACTATTAAACTTTGGCAAAAATAACATGATATTTAAGACACAACCGACCATGAAATATCAGGTTTGGTAACATATATGTAGCACCAAGTTGTCCAAAAATGCCAAATGGAGACCAAGCTCCATGGAGGCCTTAATTCGGAAACTTCAAAATTCAAACTTTTTAGTTTCAAAAATTTTACCTAGAGACATAATATACATGTGTGTAAATTTCCAGGCCAAAATACCTTAAAATGAGAGCTACAAAAAAAGTATGTGGCTTCTTAGAATATGTAATATTCATCCTTAAAGTCCATGAATTTTTATTTGCAACCCGCAATTCAAGGTATCTCATCCCAAAATTTTACGCACATACACATTACATCCTTGTATACATGTGTATTTTTTCCAGAATATTTTGAAACTGCAAAGTTTGAATTTTAAAACTTCCAAAATTAAGGCCTCTATGGAGTCCGGTCTCCAAAATGCCCTAGTTGTCACACAAGAGACAAACTGCTCTTGGTTGCTGTACTCCAAGCTCCTTCAACACAGTTTAGACCTAGATAATTATAGCCTTCTTACAAGGGGATCCGTCTTACAAGCACTTGACGAAATCAAGTTAGAGTGAAGAAATATAGCAAACCCACCCGTAGACTTTTGCTCATCTAGACATCCTGCCCTGTCAGCATCTGAAATTGCAGTCACCAGAACAAAGCTTGACATGTCTATCCGGATCCCTAACTCCCTAGTATTTCTAATGTAAATCTCAGAACTATCTTAACAACACGGCCATGTACATTATAAACCAATGCAGATGCGATCGTAGTCACACATAGATAAAGAAACCAATGCCGTCAAAAAGTTATAACTAGCAGCATGAGACACTTGGCACATCAGATGAGAAGATACATGTGAGATTTTCTAAGCTCCTGATAAAAAAAATCAACTTATTCCCATGAATTAGAACTAAACCTACTCATAGTCACAGTATACAAGACATGGCAGAGAGGAGTTTCTAAGCTCTGTGGAAAAGCCACAGAAAACGACCTCTGAAGCCTTTTCTACGAACAAGGAAAGATGAACCAAAACTTACGAAGGGACCTTCAAGTAAGGTTGCTAGCTATACCCGGTATATATAGACCTGCTCTGTTTCTTGGTCTAGCAATCTTTGATATCATAAGGTAATATACAGAGATGAAACTTTCTTAGCACAAGCTTGCCGACCAACACAATCTACTGTTGTAAGTACAGGGCAAGGTACCAGCAAAGAAATGGCCCATCACAATTGTCAAAGAACCACCCCCATCAATCATCATCCGAATCTGCATTGTGAAGAAATTCATCAACTTAAATGATTACAGCTAACAAAAACCTGGGTTAATACAGTTTCTGGTGCGATTCAAATCTTTATAACTGATAATGATGGAAGGGGGTCTCCCAAGCAATGCATCGGAGCCGGTTACCATTAGCCAATCTGATCAATGTGTGATATTATGACTGCACTATTCATGCAACTAGTCAAAATTGAAATGTGTGGTTCATTATTTCATTATGTATGTCATATGGGTCTCCCCTACTGATTCCCCTCTCCTTTCATTTCGAAATGCACAGTTTTCCTGTTTCATGTAGGAATTTGCCGACAAAGTTAAGCCTGTATTATCTGGAAGAGAAGGGGGGAATCCAAATTTCACACAAAAAAGGTATGTAGATATCCTAATACCATCTGTGAGTTCGTAAAAAAAAACCAGACAGGCTGAAAAAGGATGAATGCAAATCAAACAACAAGTGATTGCAGCAAAGAAATAAAACCTTACCAGATCGAACATCCTCTCCGACTTTTCCTTTATTATTCAATTGTTTCATTATCATTAAAAATATGAGTTTCCCCCAATATACATGAAACACAAGTAATGTGAGAAGCATTGTGTTGAAAACGTAGTACAAGGTCGTTGGGAACCTATCCAGCTTCCTCAAGGATATGATAGACTGGTAGCTGGCATTGCAAGAACAAGAACAGTGAGTTTCAACCTTTGGAAGTAAAAGGAATACAAGAAATTATGCACCAAAGTAGCAAACAAACCTTGAGGTTTTGATTATCCAAAATGGGAAGTAAATCAGACGTAGCAGGAGCCAAGAGAGAGCAAAAAGCCCAAAAAATAAGCTAGCCCCTAGTTCTTTTTCAGTGTACTTGCACAATTTGGCAGTTTCAAGGAACACGTCACTCGCGTCATGCAACGCAAGAATAATTGTCCCAATTCGAAAAAATCTGCAGAAATGTAACTTTAGTTGCCTTAGAGCTGTGTTGGAATTTTGATTTTAGCTATAAAAGTCTAGTATATCCTATGAATGATCATAATCAACAGAAAGAAGTAAAAAGAAATGAATGCCTCTATAGTACAATGATTTCAGAAATATATATGTATTGTGAGATTACATAGCTATGCTGCATGAAAAAAAGCGAAATTACAAGGGAGTGCAGTACCCTTTGTTCTAATGAAGCACAATGATTTTCAGAAATATCTATGTACTGTTACATGACATGGCCATGCTGCAGGGACAAAAGACCAAATTAAGCACTGCTTACTAGAACATTCAGATCAATCAACAGCAAGAGTTAAATCGATCTATTATTGCCATTATAAATTCTGCTTTCCAATTTATAGATTTTCATACTCCCTCCGTCCGAAAATACTTGTCATCACAATGGATAAAAAAAGATGTATCTAGAACTAAAATACGTCTAGATACATCCCCTTTTATCCATTTTGATGGCAAGTATTTCCGGACGGAGGGAGTACATGATAATATTTGTTTATCAAATCAAACCAGTAGGTAACTAGAAAGATCTAGAGAATTGCCAAGCTTCAGTGCACACTGCAAAGTCATTGGATTCCAGCGTAAGTGATTGGTAATTGATGGTTTTTTGATGCATAATGACCAACTGACCATAAATAGGACACATCAGAATATAACAGAAGTCCGTTCCCATACAATTTGCAATCCAGAAAATACACAATTAAAGAGGCTCAAGAAATATTTACCCAGTCAGAAATGAATATCCAATAAGAACAGATGTTACTACATGATGAGACATCATCACAGCAAAATCTTTTCTGCGGGTTTCCCAGGCAATGAGAGCAAAAATGCTGTAGATATAAAATCCACACTGGCACATGTAGAAAAGTCTCAATGAGGACCTGAGATACAGAGGTCAACATATATATTAGAGAAAAGGACAAAATATCACTTCACTCAAAGAATAGGTTAAATGGTTCCAAACAAATATGCCCGGGAGTGTTTCAAAGTTCCTATTAACATATCTAAAATCTATAAAACCTGAGCCATTTGTTTTGTGTGATAATGAGCACGGCAAGGTGTTCCGAGCATCATGTCATCAAACATCAAACAAAGAACGGCATCATGAGTATGCATCTTCCCTTCTAAATGGAAGGTCATGCGAGGTAAACCTTACCCCTCACATTTCCTAGAAAAGCTAAGACTAAGTAGAAGGATGGGAGAACAATAATTTACCATGGTTATAGTTGGTAAAGGTTAAATGAAGCAGGATTCCTTTATCAAGGTAATAAAGCTATTACAAGATCACATGTAAAAGTTTAAAGTGAAAATGGGTACAGTAAAGTATGTGGTCGCTGGATAATAGATCTTTGCAACTTCTATGCATGCCTCCAAACGTCAGTTATTTAAAGTTATTGCAGATAGAGTTTAGGGACTCTCTATAAGACAGTAAGAGACCATATGCAACAAATGGTGTGCGAATCTACCTAACTTTCTTGACTATAAATAAAGCTATCAACAATAAATAAATAATGTCAATGTATATAAAGTAAGAAATGTGCATAAATATTTCCTCTAAGTGCCAGTACAAGATAATGGTACAGTAGCAACACCCTGAAGGGTGTACGAAACAGTGTGTTAATACTCGTGAAGGAGAGGATACATAAAAATGTTTTGAACATAGGCAACCTTATCATGTTAGCTTAATAGCAAGGTAAGCGAGTTTATGATTTTTTTACATATATCAAATTACGAGATAATTAAATATTTCATGAT
Source organism: Triticum dicoccoides (assembly GCF_002162155.2). Taxonomy (NCBI): domain Eukaryota; kingdom Viridiplantae; phylum Streptophyta; class Magnoliopsida; order Poales; family Poaceae; genus Triticum; species Triticum dicoccoides. The sequence goes on from NC_041386.1 coordinate 96,391,576, forward strand.
CTTAAATGATCTGAAATATTCTGAAATTCATACTTTTGAGTACATTTAGAGGTTAATGTATTGCAATAACAATAAGCTCTCTCTCTTCAACTTTAAAGAAATTGAAGAGACCATGTATCAGGGCAGAAAGCTCATGCAACACCAGTATACCCTATATTTAAGAAAATTATAGAAGTATACTTGGCACTCACGGGATGGGTTGATTTGGCCAGCCATCGAAGTATTGCAATGTATCCAACGACCATGGTTCCTGCTTTATTATCAATAGGACCCATGCCTGAACAGAAGCATAGTATGTCAGCTTCCAAGTAGACTCTGAGAACTTGACAATCTTTGCTTGCCTGGCCTCATCATTCATCAACTTAGAAGCCTTGCTAGTGAAAAGGTAAACTGCCAACGGCTGAAATGACATATACGAACAGCCAAACATCAGATGTGAAGGTTAAACTGACGAATATTCAGTGATGTAAAATATAGTTCATGGTAAAATTTCAGAAAATTTGGACAGAAGCGAATGAACATATACTGTACATAATTAAAGCAGAGGTAACCTAGGGGCCTATTGAGACAGATTTATAGAACAAATAGAACAATTATATTATTCAGTAATCTGAAGCATCATGTAAATAATTTCAGACTGTATATGGATTTTACAGTGGCTTCGAAATCGAAGATAATAATCAAGTGCAGTGGTGTATCATGTAGGAATTGTTGGTACACGACATGATAATGCTCACTACAGTACAGAGTACATGGAACACCAGAAGGCATGAGAACAGACAAGCAAGCTCAGCTTAATAACTGCAGTAGTAGTACAGACACAGGAGTCCTAGACAGCATCCATCAGTAAGGCAGTTAATGAGCAGTTTCCACTCGGGGCACAGTCGGCGGGGCGTTGCATCACATGCGCACGGACGGTTAGTCAGATTAGCCGGATCACATTGATCGGTTACGAATTCGGCAGCAACACCAGCGAGCATTGAGCGGCAGCACGAGGTGCAGACGTGGGGCGAGAGATCTCGCGGAACCCAGCGCGAATCTGGCGGGAAGGGGCGGCGGCGGAGGAGCTGGTTCCGTACCTTGTACAGTAGGCGGTCGAGGACGAAGCGGGCGCAGAAGAAGCCGAGGGAGAAGAGCAGCGTCATGGGGAGGACGGACGCGGCGTCCGGGCCGCGGATCGCCATCGCCGGCCTCGACGGCGCCACCACCAGCAACAGCGGCAGCAGGTAGCAGCAGCACCGCACGGCGGCGCCCCCGGCCGGGCAGTCCGCGCACGCGGATAATGTGAAGGGGGTGGACTGGGTTAGGGAGCAGGCGGTTGAGGGGGGAGCGAGAGGCCCAGGCGGACGGACGGACGGGCACGCACTGCTCCTTCCCTCTGTATTTCTACTGCTGCTGCTCGCGCAGCCGCGGCGCAGGTGGGAGGAGGCGGGCACGAGCAAGGCAGGAGGGCAGCAGGACGATGCGCGTGAGGGACGACGGCGGGCGGGGTGTGGGATCTCTGGACTCTGACGTCTCTGTCTCTGCTTCTGCCTCTGCTCACCCTAGAATTTCGTTGTCTTTTGTTTATTTAAGTGTCCGGTCGTACGAGTATTTGTGATTTAACTAGGGCTCCTCCTGGACTAATTAAGACTCCAGTCTTGAATTGATTTTTTTTAGGATCAGTCTTGAATTGATGGGAGGCCTCGTGCCTCCTGACACCTCTCCAAAGAATGTTTGGGCTGATGGTTTGTTCCGCTTTCGCCACCCCTCCTTGGCTTGTACGCGAACCTATGTCCCCTAAAAGAAAAAACGAATTTATGTCCAAATGCATACATGCGGGGAAATATCACGTGCTCCCATCCTTGTGGTTTTCTTCATGCTTAATTTTAAAATATTGATTTAAAAGTTTCAAAATTCTGAAAAAATGTTCACAAGGAATGAGACTTCAACCTCTAAAAATTTCAGGTCCAAACTCGAAATGTATATTGAGAAACAAAAAAGACAATTTCAAATATGAATAGTGTCAAACGTTGTTTTTGTCTCTTTTTTTACACTAGATTTCCCTTTTTTCATGAACGTCCATTTGGAGTTTTGACAAGTTTTTGGTAGTTGTAGTCTACCTTCCACTGATTTGTCTCTAGAAGTTAGTTCATTTCTTAACATGTGAAAAACGATTCATGTCCTCAACAACGGTGTGACTAGTTTGTTTGTCTAGCCTTCGCCACGTTTTTCCGGCTCACGCTCTTTTTGTTGTGAGCTAGTAGTTTGCGTGCACGAATCCATGTCTTCCTTGCCCGTTTTATGGCATGCTTTGAGGATTTGAATTATTATTTTTTGCAGGGAGAGAATTTGAATTCTTATGAGTTCATTTTTATGATCGTCTTCGAGGATTTCTTGCACTACAGTTTAGAGGGAAATAAATATCCACCTAAATCTATTTGTATTTGGTGTGGCTAGGTTTCAATTGAATAAGACTTAATTAGGTATTAGTCAAGTGACATAATCTATACTTCCGCTGTTTCTAAATGTAAGTCATTTTAGAGATTTCAATAAAGGACTACATACGGAGCAAAATGAATGAATCTACACTCTAAATTATGTCTATATACATCTGTATGTAGTTTGTATTGAAATCCCTAAAAAACTTATATTTAGAAACGGATGTAGTAATAAAGAAAAGGGAAAATCTGAAGATTTTTTTGCACCGATCACCATGTAAGACCCCACATATATAGCATCCAGATACTTGGTTAATTCTTGGTCGACTGAGATTTAGCAATTCCATTTGTATTTTTTTTCTCGTAATGTGTCAAGCACTCATCGATGCTCATTACCCCTTTAAAGGGCTTTAAAGGATGGTGGAGTACCCGCGACCTGAGGCCATCCACGGCCTCGCGCACCCATGCATCATCCGACCGATTCACGTCGTCCCTATCCGCCTGCCAGATGGCCTTCGCGTCGTCCAATCCTGTTAGTCCATTCCTCACCACCGTGTCGGATCTGTTGGTCCATGGTCAGTGGGCCGCATTCGCGTTACCCTCCCCCTTCCCATGGTCTGGCGTCTTTTGCCTCGTCCTTGAGCGTGCGTTTCTGGGAGCACATGCCTAGGTCTCTTATATAGCGCCTTAAGCGTCACTTGTCCCGTTTGCGCTCAGGCGCTTGGTGAGTTGGGCCGACCCATTAACATGAACACTCACTCGAGCCCTCCGTCGACTGGCAGGTTCACTCGCTAGCTCGATTCTTTGTTGGCTCGGTTGGTCATTCTGCTAGTGACCCTTGACCATTGAAGTTTTGAAAATAAACAAAATAAATAAATAAGATTTTGAATTTTTTTGCAAAATACCAAAAATGATGAACTAAAAATGCAAATAAAAATGTCTAGGATTAGAGAAAAGTTCATGAACAACGAAAAAACACTAATTAAATAGTTCACGATATACTAAAGTTCACTAATTTGAAAGGAAAAGTTTGCAAATTTGGAAAATAATGCCCATGAATTTACATAAAGTCCACAAATTTGAAAAAGGTCCACGAATCTAAAAAAGTAGAAAATAAAAACAAAATTCACAAATTTTGAAAAAAGTTCATGAATACAAAAAAAGTTCACGGATTTTAAAGGATAAGTTCATGAATATGAAAAAAATTGTGAACTTCAAAAATATTCACGAATTTAAAAAACGTACATTTGAAAAAGTTCACAGATTTTAAAATTCACGTATCTAAAAAAAGTTCATGATTTTGAAAACCAAATCTTGGATTGGAAAAAGGATCGTAATTGTTGAAAAAGAGTTCATGGATTAAAGAAGTTGATGAATTCAAAAAAATGATAATGAAATTCAAAAAAGTTTGCGAATATGAAAAAAGTTCAAGAACTTTCAAAAAATGTTTGCAAATATCAAAAAACTTCGCTAATTTTAAAAATGTTCAATAATTTCAGAAATGTTCAATGTTTTTCAATATGAAATATGTTCATGAATTTTCAAACGTGTTCACAAATTTGGACAAAGAAATTGAGATAAGTTAAATTGAAAAAAAGAGGGTAAAAAGAAAAGAAAAGAGTCTGAGACCGACCGAGAAGTATACACAAACCAGGAACGATAGTTGAACATTTATGGGCCAGCCCAGTTAACTCGTGGGGTGTGCGTCTCATACCATTTACCCTTTAGGCCTTATTTGACAGCAAGCGATTGTGGAGGTTTTGGGAGGAGAGGATTTCAGGGGATTTGGTGAATCCCCCTCTTCGACACAATCCCCTTGAAACCTCAAATCACCCTCTAGCCACACATCCTTCAAATCCCACTATGTAAAAAACAACGTTTGATAGGAAGGGATTGCCATATTGAATTAAAATAGTGTAAAGCAGTTAAAAATCTAATCTTGCAACACTTCTTCACATGAACAACATAATTCTATTGACTTGGAATCAATATATCATCACATACACATAACAGCAGCATATTCTCTCACATCAGCATGACTTAGAACCAAAAATGTCTCATAGGTTCTCTGCATTCACAAGACCCAGGCAAGAAATGCGTACATGCTGAGAATACATAAGCATGCTGATCTATTTATGCAACATAGAGAAAAGCATCACTTGATGTTCCGCAACGGGTGTTGGAAGAGAGTACATGACAGGAGCATAAATTTCAACTACAAGTCAGCAGTAGCGCAGACACAAAAGCAACCGAAGAGACTCTCAAATAGACGATTTCGAGGGACCTTGCAAACGTCTCCTCCCTCTGCTTGTTCCACTTCTCAATCTGGTTCGGTAGGACCTGGAGGATACCAAAATTCGTCTCAGCAAACAAAGAGACTTTTCCCTTGCATAAACAACAATGATCAAGTATATTTCAAGAAATATTAAGAGCACAAAATACAAAATTAAAAAGAGAACAAAGGCAAGATTTGTTCAACTTCAGAGGCTGTAGACTGTTTTGCAAAGGGAAAATTACAATGAAGAAATAGTATGAATTATTTCATGGCCTTGTTAGAGCTACATCAAGAGGTACAGAACTACTTTTAGATTAAATCAAATTGTAATAAACACAAAAGCAAGAAGAATCTGATGTGGCACGCAAGATGCAACTTGATGGGCCGAAGATGGATGGACCAGTCAGGTCACCTGGTGGCTGGTGAGATACCACAAGATCTCTGTATTTATAATCAGACGATTTCTAGTGGCTGGATGGATGAACAGACGATTTCTAGTACTATTATAGATAAACAAGGAAACTTGCTAGAAACATCATCGCTGTTTCTTTATTGCCAAACAAGTTCAGTGCCGTTGGCTGCAGTGATTTGCATATGACCGCATTCACAATTCAGAGCAAAGGTTGCATAACAAATCGAACCAAGATGAACTAACAAACCTAACGATTTCCATGGTAAAAAAATGGTTCAAAACGCAGCGCCACTTGACTTGACTCCATCATGTAACTACTAGCACAATCTAATAAGTACTCGACGACGAGCCAGCCAACAACAATTAAAAGTAGCTATGAATTGTCACACAGCTCTGAATCTTGATCCCCCCATAACAGCAGCATGCTCTAAATCTTGAGTTCTTGACAGGTAGCACAAAGAAGAAGGGGATGCAGAAGATTGTTACCTTAGATATGTTGAGTCAACTCTGCCATTTCGCTCCGAAGAAGCACCGCAACACTCTCTTCATCTTCCGCGGCATAATTAAGAAAGATGTCACGGTTCTCAACACTTTTGAACACTTTGTAGGCAGTGGCTCTTTCATCACGGTGGATACTTTCCATCTTGTGCAAAACAGCAATGCACTTGCTGATGGAGAATTCTTGGGCATTTTTTGCCCCTGCCAATAGAGCAGACTCCTCCTCCGCTTGCTTCCATTTGATCTCCACATATTGTGCCATCACTTCCACCATAGGATCATCACGCTTCTTACCCTTCTTTGATTCCTTCACATGCTTGTTATTTGAAGCAGCAACACCACCTCTTTGTGTAGCATCTCTTGAACCATCACTTGGGGCAGCACCTCTTGGACCATCACTTGGGGCAGCATCTCTAGGACCATCACTTGGGGCAGCATCTCTTGGACCATCACTTGGGGCGGCATCTCTTGGATCATCATACATGTGTAAATCATCATCGTATTGATTCAGGTCAAAAGAGAAGGCAATCTTCTCTCTTTCAACTTCGGGATCACCATCACTCACTTGTGTAACCTCAGTTGATGTGAAATTGAAGTTACCTTCTGCTACATGCCTTGCACAAACACCCAAGTTATCATTAAAGGACACACAACAATGAAAATTCGTTATAAAGGTCAACAAAAAGAGAGGAAATGAAAATCCATTCAACTCAGTAACTCACCATCATACAGATCACCAAGCTTATCGTAGAGGGGAAAGGGCTTATTCTGGAACTTAGCTATTTCTGGCCACGTCTGTATATATAAAAGAAATGATTTATCAAACTTAGATTGCTCGAAAACAAGATTGATTACAAAATAATGGAATACAAGTCATCAAGTTTTGCAAAGACAAAATGCACTACACTAGAACTTACAGTCATCAAGTTTTGTCAAAGATGCGCGTCAGCATCTATCATGTGTGTATGATAGTTCCAGCTGACACTGCTCTGTTTGCGAGCATCCTTAATAAGTCGGTATTGAGCTTTCAAGTCTTTTTGCTTTTCCTGAATCTGTATCTTTGTAAAATTAGTGTGGCCATATCTTTCATGAAATAAACCAGCCATCCTATTCCACGCTTCAGTTGACCAACCATTATGTCCCCTATGGTACGGAGTGTTGTGCTCCTGAAGTATCTCAACCAAACCTTTTCCAAAGCTGGGTTCCATTGAGTTCTTGGCTTTTTAACTACACCAACACAAATTTACATTGTTCAAACTTAATGCTCAACATGATAAGAGGAGTTACTATCATTCAATTTGAAAACAAATAGTGATAAACTTTAGGAGGACTAGTGAAAACTTCCAACAACATGATAAGAGTGAGTTATTCATTATCTATAGTAGAGTGAGTTGTGTGACCTACATATGCTACTTTATTCTCTAACTTATACTCTACTAGTGATTATGTCATACCATTGACGAAACATAATAAGTGAGCAGTACTTCTTTTGGGAAACTGTCAGCTAAATAATACTCTAGTAGTCTATATACTCCTGTTATAGACTTGTTTCTGCTATAATGCACCACTACATGTAGTATTGAAAGATATCATTGACCAAACATAACAGCAAGCATAGAACTTAATTGGAAAGATCTGAGAAATGGAGATTAAGTAGACCAAATACCTCTTGGAGGTGTCTTTTTAATTTTGGGTGATGGCTTCTTGGCACCGTGTGAAGCTTTTTCCCACTTGCTTTCATGAGATTGTACTTTGGGGACCCCTTTGGATACATATTAGATGACGAAGACAAGAGAAGTTAATTAATTAGTATATGTATATATATGATAAAACACACACCATCATGTTGGCTATTCAGGATGGTATGCTTCCCACATTTGCATTGCGATTTCATCCCTTAGAGTGTTCCCTAAGTCCTTGTTCCCATAGTTATTCTCATCGCCATTCGGGAGATCAACAAAAGCATTTGGCGCTATGTTATCGGGCTGGTTGTCAAGCCAAGTCTCGTCACCATTCTCCATTTTGATGATATTGTGAAGAACTACGGCAGCTGCGGGAAGTTTCACTTGGTTCTCGATTGAATGCAGTGTGCCGACATGAAGAATTGGGAAGCACTTTTTAAGAATTCCTAGGGACCTTTCCACATGGTTTCGTAGAACAGCATGCCGATGATTGAACAATTCCTTGTGGTTTTGTGGCCGAGGATGTCCATGACCAAATTCTTTCAAATGATACCGGACACCCCGATAAGGTGCAAGAAATGACTGAGTGTTTGCAGAAAATGAAGAACCCTCGCATCCGTAGCTGAACCCTCCCAGCCACATGATATGAAAGTGATTTTTAAATCGAAGTCGCATGCAACCATAATATTATGACTCAAGGTACCCTTCCTATTCCGAAATGGAGCAGCAATCCCAGGTGTTGCGGTTATAGGAACATGTGACCCATCAATGGCTCCTAAACAGTTCTGGAAGCAAAGATTGCAGGTCAATAAAGAACTATTAAGTTAGATAATAAAAGGAATTGTGGAAGCGTTAAAAATGGAAACCTGAAAGTAAGGATAAAATCTTGTGTCGGTGGAGATTTTTGGATGTGGCTCATCAATGTTCAGAGGCTTCAGAAATCAACTAGCTAAGACAGGGACGATGTTGAAGAACTCATTGATGTACTCATGAAATGTTTGTCCACTATGCTGAAATTCTAGCTGGAGATCTTCATAAGACGCGTTGTGAGACACCATGTACAGGAAAAAGGCTAACTTCTCCTCCACCTTAATTCTTGTATCGGATATCAGTTTTTCTCTTCTAAGATAAGATGCCAAAGCCTAAAAGATACGTGGCTCCATCCTATAAGCTACAAGGCAATTCTTAACATGCCCTCTAAGGATATCGTCAACATGCTTCTTGCCATATAGGATAGAGCTATGTCGTTGTTTTCTCTCGACTGGTCCTCTATTACGCATTCGATGCAATACAGGCAGAATAAAGGACATCATATCTTCATCATCAGTGTGCCACTAAAACTAGAGTAAACAAGGGAAGTAACAGGCAACAGGTTCGATCGATAATCTCGGAGTTCATCTTGGCACTAAAACTAGAGTAAACAAGCAACAAATAAGAACTATATTCATAATACATACATAATGATCTAGAATATTATATCATCAGTGTGCCAAGATGTGCAATGACCAAGAGCTATCAAGTATGATATACTACTTCGGCAAATAAACAAGCTCAAGAGGCCAAGAAGCTTATGTAGCTTACCGAAGTTTGGCGTGGCAACAGGTTCCCAAGAAGGAGGTAACTCGTCCACCCCAACAAGGATCCAAGCGGCAGGCTATGAAAATAAGAGTCAAACACATTTCATCATAAGTATTATAAGTACCAGAATTTCATCATTATTTCTAATCCGATGACACACACATTTGAATAGAAACATCGTAGGATGGTTTGTTCGAATACATGCAGAAGATGGACAACTAGAATCAAGACCAAAATCAAAGAGACTTTTCCCTTGAATAAACAGCAGCAATCAGGTATAAACTACATTCATTTCATCAGGTCAATTCACTGGCAAGGGAAGTAACAGGTTTACGCTTGTTGAATCCTAATTATTCTACATAGATTTATAAACTCTGCAAAAATATATAGCCTAAACTCTAGCTTGCAGATATGGTTCCCTAGATTACAAGGATGTAGTAAATGAAAGAAATATTAAGATACAACAATGCTAGGAACAAAAGAGACACGTCCTATATGGAACTGAATGTTTGCTGCAAACATTTGTAGCCTAAACGGAATGCTAGTTCTTTTCTGGGCCGCACCGCTCATTCCATTCCTAGGCTTCGATTACATGGGCTGAGCAGTTTGTTGCTACAACACACCAAGATTACATGGGCTTCAATGGTATAGACACCTCCAAAGTCTCCAAGTAGATTAAAATCAAATATGAGCAGAAATTGCAATCTTGTAAAAGCAGTGCACTAGCCAGTGAGTTCTAATTGCAGATGACTTCACACTACTAAGTGGTGACTGCGATCATGTACTTTTCTATAGCAACTCTTTCTTTCTTCATAAGAACAAATACTGTAAACCATCTTTTGTCTATCTACATCCCATTTTGTACTAGTGTAGTTGTTATCATGGTACATCTGAGAGTAAGAATCGTTTACTAACAATTGTAAGAGTTGAAAGTAAAGATTGGAAACAGGAAAAATAGATACACATCTCCCTTTTGAACGTGTTGCAATCAAGAGTACTACTGCATTGGTCTGATATTCGGGTTGAAACTTTGCAGGTATCCTACTGATGGCGACAAGCAAATGCTGGCCAAGCAGACGGGCCTAACAAGGAATCAGGTAAGCAACAAAGCTGGTCATTGTTGCCGCTACCATGTCATGTTGTTTCTGGAGCTTGGTTGACATGTTGGGTTAATAATGGCGGTGCAGGTGTCGAACTGGTTCATCAATGCGAGGGTGAGGCTGTGGAAGCCAATGATGAAGGAGATCCACAACCTAGAGATGAGGCAGGTCCACAAGCACCCGCCGCACGACAAGGGCCAGCAGCACGGCGTCCACGGCCAGTCTCACCAGCACTCGTTGCAGCAGCAATAGCAGCACAACGGCAATCGCTCCGAGCCCTGTGACTCAAACCCCAACAGATTGAGACAAATCTCGACCTCTAGGGTTAGGCTAGAAGAGGAGCTAGAAGAGAACGGCGTTCTTGGCAAGCTAGCTGGGTAGGAGACGTCGTTCTTGGGCTTGCCGATGAGGACGAGGCAGACGGAGGGCATGCGGGAGGTGGCAGCCATGGAGAGGATGGGGAGGGGAGGGGAGGGGTTGCGGTTACTAACCACCGGGGAGAAGTCCAGTATGCCGGAGGAGATCGCCGGCATCGAGGCAGCGCGGCGTCTTGGGGAGGAGTCGGCGGTGACGTCTTGGGAGGAGTCGGCGGCGACGTCTCGGATCGGGCGGCAATGCAAGTCGGGCGAGCAAATCCTCGAGGGGGGCCTCGAGGGTTCTGAAGCGCGTGGAAACTGATGGATCGACGAGGAATCGAGAGGGTTGGGCCGTCGAAACCCTGGGTACCAAATGGGCCAACGGGTATTTGCGAGGATTCTGGGCCACGCGAGGAATACCCACTCGACCCCCCCCCCCAATCCACGCGAAACAAACGAGGCCTTAACAGGCGCTATAAGCGCTGAATAGGATCTGCGGCCGCGCCTATACAACGCTTATAGCGTCGGTTCCCTAATCTGGTGCTCACCCGCCCCCGTCCTGGGCAGGGCTATCTATTGTTACCTTGTTTGTATTTTTTCAGTTGACTATTGACCATCAAAAATGAAAAAGACATAAATTATACAAAACAAAAATTTGAATATGAAAAAAACACAAATTTGAAAAAACCTCACCAAATTTATAAGAAAATCATAAAAAATGAAAAATGTCATGAAATTTGAAAATATAATCATGAATTTGGAAAAGTTCATAAAATTTGAAAATAATGGTGAAATTGAGGAAAGTTTATGAAATTCACTAAAAAATGTCTTGCGCTGGTGGGGCAATGTCAGGCTTAATCACCGGTTGTGTCTCGTTCAGGAGTGGGGACCGGTTTGTGCCCGGTTGTTGAGTGCCTCTTGATCGGCTCCCTTGTTGTCTACCCACTTGTTGGATCCCACCGGGTCTAACCGGTCGTCGAACGTCGTGATTGGCCCCCCTTTATGCCTACTCCTTTGTTGGATCCTGGCGGGTCTACCCGATGGTTGCATGCGTCGTGTCCTCGAATGTGCGTGCTCCTAGGGCCATGCATTTCGTGTCTACCGAGCTACTGAACGATGTTGATCGACCATGTTTCTCTATTGGGCATCGTAGGGTCTAGGTAGTTGTTCCTGTCTACTCCTCTGTTGTATCTCGACATGTGTACCCAATGGTTGGGTGTCATCGGCGGGCATCCCCAAACGGGCATGTTCCGGGTAGGGATGAAAATGGAGTGGAAAGTTTGCAAAATGGAAACGGAGAGGAAATATGAAAACGAAAACGGAAATTTGCAAAATGAAAATGGAAGTGGAATTTTTTATGCAGAAACGGAAACAAAAATGGAACGATGTTTTCCGGTGGAACAGATGCGGAAACGGAACTTTCCGTTTTCGTGAATATGGAATTTCCGTTTCTACTATAGGCCCATGGCTGCTTTGTAGCCCAATTACCAAACAACACACAATGACACAATGAGCAGACTAGATCATTTGAGGACCAACTTTTACTTCCACACACATTCTCAAGTAGACACAATACGGAATTGCCATGTACTATTACAATACTGCCCTATGTCACCAACACAACCATATTATCATGTAGCCATGTTAAAATTTTCTTAAATTTCTTTATTTTTTGTGTGTATTTCTCTATGATTCAAGGGGGTTTTAAGTTCCGGTCAACACACCGTTCTGTTTTCGTGTCCGCTCTGTATTCGCTCCATGTGTGTTTCCGGTAGCATTTGTTTCCGTATTCATTTCCGGGGTTTCTGTATTCATTTCCGCTTCTGCAAAAAAAATATGAAAACAAATATGGTAACATCCAGTTCCGTCCGTTTCCACTCCGTTTTCATCCCTAGTTCCGGGGGTGTTGTTCCTGTCTACCTAGATAATGAACGCCGCCTAGTCCACTACTGCAGGATGCTACTGACGCGACACTACGATTAGAGACCCTTCGATGAAACTATGTGCGATGCCATAATCACAAACGGTGGTGTAAAAAACTCGTCAAAAAAGGTGCAAAGCGTTTGCGATGACGGATGCATCAAACACAGTTCAGATTTTAGTTGCGTGTGCGAAGCAGGGCATACGGTTGATCCAGACGAACTGTTTGTGATTAGACAGAACAACAGAAACGGGTAGCCATATTAATGTGTGTATGATATACGACATACGGTTCGCTCCGATGAACTATTTGCTATTAGGGAAAGCAACAGAAACGGCGAGCCAGATCAAGGTGTGTGTGATATACGGCATACACTTCAGTTGAATGAACTGTTTTCGATTAGGGAAGAGAACATAAATGGTTCAACTTAACAAGATGTGTGTGATACGCAGCAAAAAGGCCTGGAGATTAATTCGAGAACAAGTACACAGAGGTTAATTTGGCATACATGACTTGTAAGTTTCACAGAAATCATATCACTTTTTTTGGAAAACATTTAATTGAGTTGAATGTATATAATGCTCCGTCCTATTAGTTGAATTAACCTCGAGGTCCATGTTTTGGAAACATGTTGTAAAGTAACGGGAGTTCTGTTAGATGAGCTATTGGTAGGGAAGTTGGTCCTTGCTGCTGTAGGATCCCTCTTTGCATCCTTTATTGGGCACCCGGATTACTGACTATTGCCGCCCAATGGTCAATGCCACGTCCCCCGCATGGCAGCTTTTGCAGCGGGTAACTGCATCATCACGCCGCGCCCGGCGCAACCGCATGCACACGAACGTGCGTGATCGTGCGTCGGTCCCAAACACTGGCAACACAACTTATAAATTGACGGATGAAGTACTAGTTACAGTGATGCATATAATTAAGCAAAGGGATCACACATGTCTGTATTGACTAGAACGAGAATACAATAGCACAATAAGAATTAAGTCCATGATGATGTGATCGCAGTGGTGGTTATAGGAGGCAAGAAGAAAAATGCATCCATGAACGTACGGCCTCATCCTCCTCAACTCAGTGCGCCGGGTGTAGCGCCCAAGATGCGATTCTATCCCAATCACGTGATGAATTCATGATCGGGGTACAATCTCATTTCGAGCACATAGCAAAGTGGATATCATTACGACATACCATGTACTGAATAGATGAGAATACAAGGTAAATGCTTACACTCGCCACAAGATACAACATGAATACAATAGTCCATCCATACATAGCAATCATTATATAGAAGAGCAGGATCTGACTACGAATGAAATCAAACGAAAAAGAAGAACGACATCCACCCTGCTAATCCCAGGTTCCCTGACCCGGAACCTATCCCTTGATCGAAGAAGAAGAAGAAGCAGAAGAACTCCAAAACAAGCAAGCATCGCCCTCGCGTCAGATCATCACATAACCTGTACCTACAACTGTTGTTGTAGTAATATGTGAGCCACGAGGACTCAGCAATCCCATTACCATGGGTAACAAGACTAGCAAAGCTGAATGGGTATGGAAAGGATAAGTGGTGAGGTTGCAACAAGCGACTAAGCAATATATGGTGGCTAACTTTTGAGTACAAGAGTAAGATGAGAAACTACGCAAACGGTCGCAAACTAGTAATGATCAAGAAGTGATCCTAAACTACTTACGTTCAGACATAACCCAAACCGTGTTCTCTTCCCGAACCTCGTCGAAAAGAGTCCGTCAGGGTTACACACGTGGTTGGTGTATTTTAATTGAGTTTAGTTCAAGTCCACTACAACCAGATATTAACAAATTCCCATCTGCCACATAACCGCGGGCACGACTCTCGAAAGTTTAAACCCTGCAGGGGTGTCCCAACTTAGCCCATGACAAGCTCACGATCCGCGGAGACAATCCTCCATCTCGGGACCCTCCGATCAGACTCGGAATCCCGGTGCACAAGACATTTCGACAATGGTTAAACAAAACCAGCAAGACCACCCGGTGTGTCGATACCCCGATAGGAGCCATGCGTATCTCGTTCTCAGGACAACACCATCTATGCAAAGTGGACGATAGCCAAATACCTTGAGTTGCCCCGAGGTGGCACCGCCGACTGCTAGGTAGGTGGACCAACACTCATGTGGAGCTGTAACATCCCAAATTTTCAATTTGGAATGTTATACATTAGATCATTATTGCATATCATATTTTATTTTGCATTTTGGTTGATCCTAGAAATTTCACGCAACTCAATGACCCACGGAGAGAGTTGGGGATTTCGTTATTTTCATATTTGAGTTTTCTCAAATTTTGAGAATAGGATCATTTGATTTTATTTATTTTATCATCAATTATTTCTATTACAAAAATATGAGAGAGGGAATAAAATGACTTTCCCAAAATAAAGAAATATTGAGGGTTTAATAATAAAATCAAATAAGTTTTATTTCGGAGTTTTTCGGTGTTTTATTTGAATTTAGGAAAAATGTGCGTTTTTCAAAATTGCATTTAGGTCCCAAATAAATGTTCACCTTGTGCGGCTTGATATTAGAAGCCCGTGAAAATTTATTTTGGAATTTTTGGAGTCCGTTTAGTATTTCTTTTTATTTTTCTTCTGAGCGGAATAATTTTAAAAAAACGAACCGACCTAACGGGCCGTGTCCGACTAGGACTCTGGCCCGACTAGGCAATATAAGCCGGCCCAGTCCCCCGGGAGAAACCCTAGCCGCCAGCCCCGCCCGCCCTCGAGCCCCGCGCCGCCGCCGCTCGCCCCCAGGCGCCGCGCCGCCGCCGCCCCGCGCCGCCGCCGTTGCTGCTCGCCGCCGCCGCCGCTGCCCGCCGTCGGACGCCGCCTCAACTTCCGTGCCAACGTTTAAAAAAAATTAGATCGGTTTTCGTTGGTTTTTTTAGTTTCGGTTTTTTTTAAATAGATCAGTTTTCCGGTTTATTTAAATAGTGAGTGTTCGTCCGTTCGTTTGTTCTAGCGAGCATTCGTTGTTTTTCTTTTTCTCGGATTAAATCCGCGATTTTTCTGATCGCGATTCCTGATCCGATTTTCGTTTTAGTATAACTTTTCGCTCGTTTATCGGAATCAGGCGATTCAAGCGCCTAGAGATTCGACTCAAAACCCTCTATCCGTTTAATCAACTTAAACAAGATTTTGCTACTGTAAAATTTGCCCTAGATCCAGATTACTAGAACGAAGTTGTTTTCTTTCGCCGTTTGACTTTCGTTGTTTCGTTCGATTTGATTCTTTTTGCCAACCGGAGTTCTTAAGTTGAACCTTCTGGTTAGATCTCTTATTTGAGTTTTACCTATGCATTAGATGAGTACTTATTGTATGCTTGTTTGTTTGTCTGCGATAGAATACCCGGAGTGCGCCGCCTGTTACTTCGAATCGTTAGGTTTCGCGGATCATCAGCAAGGCAAGTAACACTTTGATCGTACCTTTTCATACCTAGTTTTTATTGCATTAGATCAAACCTCAAACACTGCATGATTAGGATCTAATTAAATTGTGGGTATTGGGAAGTAGTTGAGGTAGTACCTATTACCTGTTTATTATCAAACCTTGAGAGTTACTATTACGTTATGCTTATAGTGCCATGCTATGCTTGTAGACGTGGATTGGGTTTTGAGAGTATTCAT
The DNA here is from genome assembly GCF_002162155.2 of Triticum dicoccoides. NCBI lineage: Eukaryota > Viridiplantae > Streptophyta > Magnoliopsida > Poales > Poaceae > Triticum > Triticum dicoccoides. The sequence continues at coordinate 96,407,481 of NC_041386.1, forward strand.
GACAGATGTGAGATTGTTAATTAATGGTTTACTTAAGGTGGCAACTTAAACACACATCTGGGTGGACTGAGGCACCTGGGTATTCCAGGACTTGCCTGTTTTCTTTTGGACCGCCACCCAGGCTCAAAGGGATCATGAGACTATTCATGCTAGAAACTTCCGTGTGCAGCCACAAGCTATTATGGGCTCTAGCATAGTTGACTAAGTTGTGCGAACTCTTACAGTGGTAGACTAGTAGATGTAGGGGATGTAGGTGGTACGGTCTACCCGATCGTAAGGTGCTAGCGCTTCTGAAAGACTATGTCTCGGTCATCCGTCTTCTCAAACACCATGTAGTGCGAGAAACCAAACGGAGGCGATCGAGTCATGTGGGGAAAAGTGCGCAAACCTCTGCAGAGTGTAATAAACTAATCATGATTAGCCGTGTCCCCGGTTATGGACATCTTGAGTATCTAGTACTTGGATTATCATGTGAATCTCAACATGTTACTCTAAATTAATTTTGTTGGGTTATGTTTAATGATGATGTTTAATTGGGATTGAGAATGCTGTCAACCATTCTCAATGTTTAACAACTCCCATGATAGTAATTAAATTTTATTCCTTTGAAGTAGGGAAAAATTGGCTTTATGCAAAACTGTAACCATAGAGCTTTCCACCAGCCAAATATGCATATAGTATAGCTGTTTCATTCCATTACTCTCTATGTGTTACCTTGCCAGCATATTCCATGTGCTGACCCGTTTCGGGCTGCAACGTTAATGTTGCAGACTTTTCAGATGACGATTAAGGAGTTTTTAGGTCGTGGTTCTATACTCAGTGATGCCGTTGGAGTTGATGGACTCACTTATCTTCCAAGCCTTCCGCTGTTATAGTTATTAGATGGCCTTAAGCCATATTTATTGTAATAAGTTCTCATTTGAGACACTCCATGTAATAAGTGTGTGATTGCTACTCTGCTATAAATCCTCCGAGTATTGTGTGGTGTCAGCATTACTGATCCAGGGATGACACTGGAGCACAGAGATCAGACTGTTTGAGGTCTGGTCGCTACAGAGATGGTATCAGAGCACACGCTGACTGTAGGACACGACCACTAAGCTAAAAGACCTAGATCACTTTTCACTCTCTTCTCTTCTGACTTCTCATCTTTTCTACTCTTTAGGATGGCGGATGCAAGGAACAAGTTCACGTAACCAGATGAAGATACACCCTTTGGACGACACTTGAAGGAAGTCACTAGATACCTGAACATAGGAGTACCAAGCTTCACGGGAACCTACAATGCCACTTTACCTGAAGAAGAGCACTGGATGATTCAAGTTCAAGTTCCTGGAAGGACGTTCATGCCAGTCACTGAGCCCATAGAGTTTTCTTTTGATGCACCAACTTGGGGTCTAGGATAGAGCATGGCAGCTCACATCGCCATAGGACGCATTGGAGAAGTCTACCGCAAGGATCTCAAGGATACTATCTACCAGATTTGTGGGCGCCGAGATGAACATTGGGAGATGATCAACACCAGGAAGGATAGATCAATCGCAGCTTTTATCCAGGAGTTAAACCAGCACATTCGCGACAGGAGAACCAGATGTGCGCCGACATGATAGACCTGAAGAAGGCTAAGACTAGAATAAAGGAACTGGAGGAAGAACTCAAGGCTACACGTGAAGATTATGAAGAGGAAATTGAAGTATTGGTGGAGAAGAATGACGACCTGATCAAGAAGATTGGAATATTTATGGGAGGCCCTACGCTAGTAGATGAAGACGAAGAACCCCAGGAGATTAGCCCAGAAGACTACATCATCATCGACGGAACCGACTCGGAACCAGATAGTAGCGATGATGACTATGTTGATGAAGCTGGAGCAGATATCATGGAGTCAACAACCGAAGAATATTTCTAGTAGACCACCTCATTAGTAGTAGTAGTCCACCATGTAAATATAGTAGTCCGAGCACTTTTGCGATAGTTAGATCGATTGTATGCCTTTGTTTGATTGATTGAAGTGAATTGTTTGTTTTGCCTCATGTGCATATGGGTAGTGTTTTCTCTTTAGACCCCCTCTATTCTTATATCTCATCTTTTCTAAACCCTCAGATGCCTCCGAGATGTGACCCCGGATTTGCCTTTCCACCGGAGCTCACCCAGTTGATCCAGCAACAAAACACATTGATGCAGTTGCTAGTCCAGAACCAGAATCAGGGGAACAACAACAACAACCCACCACCACCACCATCACCACCTGTTGACCACTTAGCCCGTTTTCTTAGGCTGAGTCTGCCGGTGTTTTCCAGCAGCACCGAGCCGATAGTAGCAGATGATTGGCTCCGCAAGACAGCTAGGGAGTTGACCATAGCAGGATGCACAGATGCGGAGAAGGTGAAGTTTGCCGCACATCAGCTAGAAGGACCCGCAACATCATGGTGGGAGAATTTCACCGCCACTTTCCCAGTTGACACTGTCACATGGGACCAATTTCAGCAGGCTTTTCGTACTGCCCATGTTTCAGCAGGAGCTATGGCCATGAAGAAGCGTGAGTTTCGCAACTTGCGCCAAGGAGGACAGACAGTTGGCTAGTATGTGGAGGAATTTAGTAAGTTAGCACGTTATGCCCCAGATGACGTCGCTACGAATGCAGCTAAGCAGGAGAAGTTTCTGGAAGGACTGAATGATGAGTTGAGCATGCAGTTGATGGTAGCCACCTTCAACAACTACCAGGAGTTGGTAGATCGTGCTCTTATGATTGAAGGGAAGCAACAGCAGATTGAGAATCGCAAGAGGAAGTATGGACAAGAAAGTATAATTCAGGAGCTCAGCGGAAGCCACGTTTTACCCCTAGACCGGGAGGAAATTTTCAACATACCCATGGAGGAGGTAGCTCACACAATCACAATGGCACCAAGAATGGAAATGGCAACGGAGGAAGCAACGGCCAGAACTGCACCAACCCATCAACCCCAGCCAAGAAGGACCTAAGCCAGGTCACTTGTTTTAAGTGTCAGAAGACTGGACATTATGCCAATGAATGTCCTGAAGGCCAAAATGGCAATGGAAGTTCTGGGAAGAAGCCGAACCCTTTTAACAGGGGACAGGTGAACCACATTAGCGTGGAGGAGGTTGAAGCTCAGCCCGATGCAGCAATAGGTAAGTTTTTGGTTAAGTCATTTACTGCACTCATTCTTTTTGATACTGGTGCATCGCATTCATACATCTCACGGGGATTTGTGGATAAGTATAACCTACCAACCCAAGCCCTTAGGTCACCCATGTTAGTAACCTCGCCCGGAGCAGAGTATGTGGCTAGTCTATGGTGTGATCGGTTACCATTAAGGATTGGTAACTATGTTTTTCCCTCAGACCTAATAGTATTAGAATCTCAAGGATTGGATGTGATATTAGGCATGGATTGGATATCAAAGTATGAAGGGAATATTGAATGTGCTAGTAAGTCAATTTTGCTTACCATCCCAGAAGGGAGAAGGATCAAGTATGTATCCCGACATGTGCCAAAGAGGACTCAAGTAAATTGCTTAACAGGAGTTGTGCAGGAGGAAGTACCAGTGGTAAGGGATTTTCCCGATGTATTTCCGGAAGAGTTCCAGGCATGCCACCAGATAAAGATATTGAGTTTTTGATTGAGCTATTGCCAGGCACAGGGCCAATATCAAAGAGACCATATAGGATGCCAGCAAAGGATTTGGTGGAAATTAAGAAGGAGATTAAGGAGTTACTGGATAAGGGATATATTCGCCCAAGTTCTTCACCTTGGGGATCGCCAGTACTACTAGTGGAGAAGAAGGATGGATCATTAAGGATGGTTGTTGATTATCGAGGATTGAATGAAGTAACGATCAAGAACAAGTACCCAGTACCAATGATCAACGATCTGTTTGATCGATTGCAAGGAGCTAAGGTATTCTCCAAGATCGATCTGTGATCATGATACCACCAGTTGAAGATTCGAGAACATGATATTCCTAAGACAGCTTTTACCACCAGGTATGGGCTGTATGAGTATACCATTATGTCATTTGGTCTGACTAACACACCTGCCTATTTTATGAACATGATGAACAAAGTGTTTATGGAGTTCTTGGATAAGTTCGTCGTAGTGTTCATTGATGATATCCTGGTTTATTCGAAGAATGAAGAGGAGCATAAGGAGCATTTGCGTTTGGTACTTGGAAAGCTCAGAGAACATCAATTATATGCCAAGTTCAGCAAATGTGAGTTTTGGTTGAAGGAAGTAGGATTCCTCGGACATGTTATATCTGGAGAAGGTATAGCAGTAGATCCCGCTAAAGTTGAAACCGTGACCAAGTGGGAAGCCCCAACAACAGTTGGAGAGATCCGGAGTTTTCTTGGACTCGCAGGATACTACCGGAGATTTATTGAGAATTTCTCAAAGATTGCGAAGCCTATGATAGAGTTGTTAAAGAAGGTTACCAAGTTCATATGGACAGAGGAATGTGAGGCTAGTTTCCAGGAGTAGAAGAAACGTTTGGTTACCTCACCAGTGTTGATTTTGCCAGACTAGACTAAAGATTATGAGGTGTATTGTGACGCTTCACGTCGAGGACTTGGAGCAGTGCTTATGCAGGAAGGGAGAGTTGTTTCATATGCCTCAAGACAACTGAAACCTCATGAGTTAAATTATGCCACGCATGATTTGGAGTTAGCAGCCGTAGTGCATGCTTTGAAAACATGGAGACATTTCCTCATTGGAAATCATTGTGAGGTGTACACGGATCATAAGAGTTTGAAGTACATTTTCACACAGAAGGAGTTAAACCTCAGACAAAGGAGATGGTTGGAGCTTATCAAGGATTATGATATGAAATTGCATTATCACCCCGGAAAGGCTAATGTAGTAGCTGACGCATTAAGCCGTAAGAGCCATGTCAATACATTAATAACGGGAGAAATACCCAAGGAGTTAGCGGATAATCTTCGTGAACTATGTGTGGAAATAGTTCCGAGAGGCTATGTAGCAGCATTGGAGATTCAGTCAACTTTGATGGATAGAATCAGAGAAGCTCAGAAAACTGACAAAGAGATTGCCGCTACAAAGGAGAAACTGAGCAAAGGAAAAGCTAAAGGATTTCGTGAGGATGAGCACGACACCCTATGGTTTGAAGACCGCGTTTACGTGCCCAATGACCCGGAGATCAGGAAGTTGATATTGCAAGAGGCACACGATTCACCATATTCGATTCACCCAGGAAATACCAAGATGTATTTGGATTTGAAGGATATTTTCTGGTGGACCGGAATGAAGAAGGATATTGCGGAGTATGTAGCACTTTGTGATGTATGTCAGAGAGTAAAGGCAGAGCATCAGAAGCCAGCAGGATTGTTACAACCATTGCCGATACCCGAATGGAAGTGGGATAAGCTAGGCATGGATTTTATCACAGGATTGCCCAGGACTCATTCAGGCTATGAATCGATTTGGGTTGTAGTTGATCGATTGACAAAAGTAGCTCATTTCATCCCAGTAAAGACCACTTACACCAGTGCTAAGTTGGCAAAGATATACATGACCAGGATCGTATGTCTGCATGGAGTTCCGAGGAGTATCATATCAGATAGAGGAACCCAGTTTACCTCAAAGTTCTGGAAACAGTTGCACGAAACTTTGGGTACCAGGATAGAATTCAGTACAACTTTTCATCCACAGACAGATGGACAGACCGAGAGAGTCAATCAGATTTTGGAGGATATGCTGAGAGCTTGTGCGCTAGATTACCGATCTAGTTGGGACGATAATTTGCCATATGCAGAGTTCTCTTACAACAACAGTTATCAAACCAGTTTGAAGAGTGCCCCTTTCAAAGCTTTGTACGGAAGGAGGTGCAGGACACCGTTGTCATGGGATGAAGTTGGAGACCGCCAGTTGTTTGGTCCTGACCTGATTAAAGAGTCTGAACAGAAGGTGAAGTTGATTCGCGATAGGCTCAAGGTAGCCCAGTCCAGACAGAAAAGTTATGCAGATTTTAAACGCAAGGAGACAGTTTACGAAGTTGGAGATAGAGCTTATCTCCGAGTATCTCCACTTCGGGGAACAAAGCGTTTTGGAGTTAAAGGGAAGTTAGCGCCACGATTTGTAGGACCATATCGAGTTCTGGAGCGTATGGGAGAAGTGGCCTACAAGTTGGAATTGCCTGAAGGATTGTCAGGAGTTCATGATATGTTCCACGTTTCTCAGTTAAAGAAATGTCACGCGGAGATGGCTGATATACCGTTGAGAGACGTAGTGCCTTTGGAAACGATTAGTTGGATAACGATTTGATGTACGAGGAGAAACCAATTAAGATCCTCGAGTTTGCCAGCCGAGTTACCCGCAACAAGGTTATCAAATTTTGCAAAGTTCAGTGGAGCCACCACACGGAGGATGAAGCCACCTGGGAGCGAGAGGAAGACTTGCTCAAAGACCACCCTCACCTATTTTCTAGCCAACCCGAATCTCGAGGGCGAGATTCATCTTAAGGGGGTAGGTTTGTAACATCCCAAATTTTCAATTTGGAATGTTATACATTAGATCATCATTGCATATCATATTTTATTTTGCATTTTGGTTGATCCTAGAAATTTCACGCAACTCAATGACCCACGGAGAGAGTTGGGGATTTCGTTATTTTCAAATTTGAGTTTTCTCAAATTTTGAGAATAGGATCATTTGATTTTATTTATTTTATCATCAATTATTTCTATTACAAAAATATGAGAGAGGGAATAAAATGACTTTCCCAAAATAAAGAAATATTGAGGATTTAATAATAAAATCAAATAAGTTTTATTTTGGAGTTTTTCGATGTTTTATTTAAATTTAGGGAAAATGTGCAATTTTCAAAATTGCAGTTAGGTCCCAAATAAATGTTCACCTTGTGCGGCTTGATTTTAGAAGCCCGTGAAAATTTATTTCGGAATTTTTGGAGTCCATTTAGTATTTCTTTTTATTTTTCTTCCGAGCGGAATAATTAAAAAAACGAACCGACCTAACGGGCCGTGTCCGACTAGGACTCTGGCCCGACTAGGCAATATAAGCCGTCCCAGCCCCCCGGGAGAAACCCTAGCCGCCAGCCCCGCCCGCCCTCGAGCCCCACGCCGCCGCCGCTCGCCCCCAAGCACCGCGCCGCCGCCACGCGCC
>NC_041386.1:96415316-96475483 GCF_002162155.2 Triticum dicoccoides
GCCGCCACCGCCACGCGCCGCCGCCGCCCGCCTGCGAGGTTCGCTGCCGCCTCGACTTCCGTGCCAACGTTTAAAAAAAATTAGATCGGTTTTCGTCAGTTTTTTTTAGTTTCGGTTTTTTTAAATAGATCGGTTTTCCGGTTTATTTAAATAGTGAGCGTTCGTCCGTTCGTTCATTCTAGCGAGCGTTCGTCGTTTTTCTTTTTCTCGGATTAAATCCGCGATTTTTCTGATCGCGATTCCTGATCCGATTTTCATTTTAGTATAACTTTTCGCTCGTTTATCGGAATCAGGCGATTCAAGCGCCTAAAGATTCGACTCGAAACCCTCTATCCGTTTAATCAACTTAAACAAGATTTTGCTACTGTAAAATTTGCCCTAGATCCAGATTACTAGAACGAAGTTGTTTTCTTTCGCCGTTTGACTTTCGTTGTTTCATTCGATTTGATTCTTTTTGCCAACCGGAGTTCTTAAGTTGAACCTTCTGGTTAGATCTCTTATTTGAGTTTTACCTGTGCATTAGATGAGTAATTATTGTATGCTTGTTTGTTTATCTGCAATAGAATACCCGGAGTGCACCGCCTGTTACTTCTAATCGTTAGGTTTCGCGGATCATCAGCAAGGCAAGTAACACTTTGATCATACCTTTTCATACCTAGTTTTTATTGCATTAGATCAAACCTCAAATATTGCATGATTAGGATCTAATTAAATTGTGGGTATTGGGAAGTAGTTGAGGTAGTACCTATTACCTGTTTATTATCAAACCTTGGGAGTTACTATTACGTTATGCTTATAGTGCCATGCTATGCTCGTAGACGTGGATTGGGTTTTGAGAGTATTCATGACAGATGTGAGATTGTTAATTAATGGTTTACTTAAGGTGGCAACTTAAACACACATCTAGGTGGATTGAGGCACCTGGGTATTCCAGGACTTGCCTGTTTTCTTTTGGACCGCCACCCAGGCTCAAAGGGATCATGAGACTATTCATGCTAAAAACTTCCGTGTGAAGCCACAAGCTATTATGGGCTCTAGCATAGTTGACTAAGTTGTGCGAACTCTTACAGTGGTAGACTAGTAGATGTAGGGGATGTAGGTGGTACGGTCTACCCGATCGTAAGGTGCTAGCGCTTCCGAAAGACTATGTCTCGGTCATCCGTCTTCTCAAACACCATGTAGTGTGAGAAAACAAACGGAGGCGATCGAGTCTTGTGGGGAAAAGTGCGCAAACCTCTGCAGAGTGTAATAAACTAATCATGATTAGCCGTGTCCCCGGTTATGGACATCTTGAGTATCTAGTACTTGGATTATCATGTGAATCTCAACATGTTACTCTAAATTAATTTTGTTGGGTTATGTTTAATGATGATGTTTAATTGGGATTGAGAATGCTGTCAACCATTCTCAATGTTTAACAACTCCCATGATAGTAATTAAATTTTATTCCTTTGAAGTAGGGAAAAATTGGCTTTATGCAAAACTGTAACCATAGAGCTTTCCACCAGCCAAATATGCATATAGTATAGCTGTTTCATTCCATTACTCTCTATGTGTTACCTTGCCAGCATATTCCATGTGCTGACCCGTTTCGGGCTGCAACGTTAATGTTGCAGACTTTTCAGACGACGATTAAGGAGTTTTTAGGTCGTGGTTCTATACTTAGTGATGCCGTTGGAGTTGATGGACTCACTTATCTTCCAAGCCTTCCGCTGTTATAGTTATTAGATGGCCTTAAGCCATATTTATTGTAATAAGTTATCGTTTGAGACACTCGATGTAATAAGTGTGTGATTGCTACTCTGCTATAAATCCTCCGAGTACTGTGTGGTGTCAGCATTACTGATCCAGGGATGACACCGGAGCACAGAGATCAGACTGTTTGAGGTCTGGTCGCTACAGGAGCACTGGCCCGGGGGTTGATTAAGGGACCTCGGGGGCTGGCAGGTCCCTATGCAGGTTTTAGTTGTTATTAGGCAAATGGTAAAACTAATGTTGGGCCTTGCTGGAAGAGTTTTATTCAAAGCGAACTGTCAAGAGGGGCCCATAAACCCTCATCATGTTAGGAATGCAAAATCAAGGAACATAACACCGATATGATGAAAACTAGGGCGGCAAGAGTGGAACAAAACACAAGGCAAAAGGTCGAGCCTTCCACCCTCTACCAAGTATATATGTGCATTAATTAAATAAGAGATGTTGTGATATCCTAAGATATCCATGTAATCCATGTCCCAACATGGAACAACCTGCAACTAGCAACGCTATAAGAGGGGCTGAGCAAAGTGGTAACATAGCCAAACAACGATCTGTTAGGATGGTGGAAAAGGTTAGAGGCTATCATGGTAATTTGTGAGGCTTGCGAAACAAGTGGTAGGTAGCACGACATATCGATAGCATCGAGACAACTAGCATAGCAAAGATAGTAGTGGTATCGAGGGTAATGGTCATCTTGCCTGAAATCCCGCTAGGAAGAAGACTGAATCCATGAAGAAGACGAACCAACGTAGTCGAACGGATCCTCACAATCATGACGTAACCAGAACTATCAAGGAGAAGCACATCCGGAAAGAAGCAAACATCATGGTAAACAACCATCACATAAACATGGCATGATGCACAATCAAGTATGATGTATGTCCAAGTTAATGAGCATGGCATGGCAAAGTGCAACAAATAATACTACAAATTAAGTGGAGCCCAATATGCAACGAATTGCATATTGACGAAACACCACATTCGAATTATTTAGTTCGCTCTTGTTTATGTACCCAACAATATTAAATGTTGTTAGACATGGCAAGAGGTGAAGCATAAGTAAACTAACTATTTAAGCAAGTTTAAATGATGCCGGAAATAACAAACAACAATTCCGGAAAATCCTCATGCGCATATTTTGAATTTGGTACTGTTCTGCCCTAGATCATATTTTAGAGTTGTTAAACATGCAAAGTAATGCGACCATATTAAACTACGCCTTTTCTAAGAAAGTTACATATATAATTTATTTAATTCGAAGATACGGTTATTTAGTTATGAAATACACCATTTTAGGAAATCATTTAGCAAGTTTAATACAAACATCCATTTAAACATTTTAAACATAGATGAAAGTGGCAGAATATGAAAGTACATGGAAAACCGAGCATTTTACATATATAATTTGTTTAGTTCCGATGCATGGTTAATTAGTTATTAAATGCATGAACATGAGGGGTTATTCTGGAAAACTGAAAACTCTGGATAATAGCTAAATTCGTCCAGACGGGAAAAACATTAGGCGGGCCAAATCTGGTGCACTGCTGGGCTGAACAGAGAGGAGGGGCTATGGGGAGCTCACGCATGGGCCAAGACCAGTTGGAGCAACGGCTCGGCAGGCTGGCTTGGTGGCCTGGTGACGCAGGGGCACGATCAACGCACGCGGGCGAGCGCACGTCCTCCTGCTCGAAGCAGAGGATGCAGGGGGCGATGGACGCGGCCGGACTTGGCAATGGGGACGGCGAAACTTGGCGCGGCGGCGGAGCGGGCGGCGTTTGGCATGGTGCCACGCGCCAAGGAGGGCGCCGGTCGCCGCGTTCGTCGGCAGCATGGGCGGGAGGTGAGGCGGATGAGCAGCTCCGGCAGGATCCAGTCCTTGGCAGAAGCGCGGGTGAAGCTCCTGCAGGCACACAAAGGGGAAGGAAGCCGGGTGAGAGAGAAATGGGAGAAATCGAGAGAAAGGAGGGGACCCAGGCGAGGTGCAGTGGCCTGGTTGTTGCTGCTGCTTGCCGGCGTCGCGCCGGACGCACGTGACAGGTGCGGGAAGGACAGGGCCTCGTTGGGACAAGCGGGGCGGCGACAGAGCGCGAGGAAGCAGGGGCTCGCGAGGTGCTCGGGGTTGCGGAGGAGGAGCGACGACATTGCTGCTGGTTCGGTTGCCGGCGGCGGCGGTTGGTCCGACGAGGTGCACGGGAGGAGGAGGAAGGCGCCTAGAGGAGGTAGCTCGGGCTCCTAGATGAGGGGAGGCTTGGGCGCGAGGGCTCCTGCTCTGCTTCTACGGGCACGGGGACGAGGAGGTAGGTGCTGGTTGGAGGAAGCGGTTGGGCGGCGGCGCAAATCAAGGGAGATGGTCGGAGCCATCGGGTGCTAGGGGCTGATTCCCTCGATCTGGGTCGAGCGAGGCTGTGGGTGATTGGGTTGGCACGGAAATCAAGACAAGATTTGATTTGGGTGGATGCGGTTGGACTGGTGGAAGAAACGAGGAGAGGGAGAGGCTGGCTGCGGGTCGGATCCCGATGAAGAGAGTGGCGGCGGCGGGTGAGGGGATTTGGTGGATGGGACATGCTAGGCCTAGGGTTTCATCTGTATATATAGCATGAGGGTTTTGGTTAAGGGCTAATCGGACCCTCCGATTAAAATTGAACGGTCGAGAAAATAGGCAAGGAGAGTTCAAAGAGGAAATCGAAGATATTTTAGGGATGTTTGGGGATGATCCGGACCCATCGGTCACAACTGCCCGGGTCGGGTTCGGGATAGCTTTCGGATGCGCACGCGAGGGGGGTTTGAGAGAGGTCGACAAAGACAAAGAGAAGCGACACTATGAACGACTACGAGTTTTATGAAAACATGCAGATGCAATATGCATGATGAAATGTAACAACAACAACAACAATAAAACACATGATGGCAACAAAGAACATGGAAGGCTTCTGAAGCATCGGTCTTGGGTCGTCACAACACTCCTCCATTTACAAGAGATCTCGTCCGAGATCTAGGGATGGCACCGGAGAGAAACAGAAGAAGGAAGAGGTAAAACTAAGTTGCTTCTTTGACAAATGAGTGAAACCACGAACCTTGAGAGGTTGAACAAATTGAAAGAGAGAATACAATGGAGTTGAACGAGATTTCGAACACTCCATTTTACAAGAGGAACAAGGAATATGATGAGAACCAACAGCTTAGGGGACATGATAGATTTTGAAGCCACTCTGGTTAAAATCGAGATAGAAAAATAGTAAGAACAAAAGAATTCGAACAACACTCCGATTGAAAGGAGAGGCAAGACTTGATAAGATGAAAAGAACTTGAATAGAGGACACAACACTCCGGTTAAATGGATAAGAAAGGAAAAGCACATGTTCTTGGTAAAACGAGATGATGGAACGAAGAGAGCAACATCACAATGCTCCCGGAAGAAATGAAAGAATGGAATGGAATGAATGGAGAAAATAACAACATAGTGTACCACCAAGACTTGAAAGAGCACGCTTACAAGAAATGCTGGAACAGAGTTGTTGGATTATCAACAATGAAAAGCACAAGCTTGTTGTGGGCTTATGGAAAACATCTCAAAACTATGAGGTGACAATCGGCCACTAACGGAAACAATTGGTTTCATTGAGAGCCACAAAAGAGAGAAAGCTTCTTCCACCGAGGTGAGAAGGCGAAAACTTGGATCATAGATAAGCACCACAATTAGCAACATTCCCAATGGAAGGATTTATGTCTAATCTATACCAAGATAACTCCAACTAAGAGATTGATGGATTGCAAATATCTCCTGAACAAGGAGAAAATGATGATTTTAAAATATCTCATTCTTGACAACTTGTGAATCATGAAACACGAAGGGAAATTGTTAAGAATGACATAACATCACCTCAAAAGATAAGGTAGAAGGAATTGCACTTTGGTATGCAAGATGAAGAATACTTGAGCACGTCCAAAAAGAATCTTGAAGAACACTTGAAGAATGAATGAAATATTTGATAAACCACCATATAGAGCCTCCATGAAGAACTCCGGTAATAAAAGGATGATGGAAAGAAATACAAGTTGAAACACAAGGTGAAGCCTTGCAATGATTTAGATGGAGCTTCACGACGAGATAACCGAGAGAACTTGGAACTCCGGAAAGAAAAGATGAACAACTTAGAACCGAGAAATTGATATCATGAACGAACTCCGGAAGAAAAGAATCGAATCACCTTGAGGAAACAAGAATAAGATTTACTGTGTGTTTATCCTTCATCAACTTAAATTGATGACAAGGAACAGATTTGGCATACTACTTATTCTCATTGAGAATGATTAAGGAGAGATATAGCGCAAACTTGGGAAAGTCTTCAACGAACCACCGGTATGATTGGAAAAAACGAATGAAATAATATGATAATAAAGGAATTGGAACGTTGAATGAACCACCATAAGAATTGAAAACAAACGAAGAAAAGGGAATGAATCACTAGGAAGAATTAGAAAAAATGAACAAAGATACTTGAGGGAACTTAGATATATGATAACGAAGAGATCACGAGCTGACTAGAGAATACTTGAGCAAAGTACCAGAAGAATATGGAGACGAACGAAGAGGCATGAATTAAGAAGAATTACGGAAATGAAGTTGAAAGATGGGAATGAAGAAATCTTTTGAAATGATGGCCTTTGGATGATCGAGAAAGGAAAGCAACTCCTAAAATGCATCAGATGTGTATGAAAAGAATTTCTCACGATAGAAACAATTGTGAGGATGGCATCAAGCTTGAACCATAGGTCTTCAAGAGAACGGACCAAGATTTAGGAGAAATTCTTCTTCGGTCTTCAACGCTAAGAATGATGACGAGGAACACCACCAAAATTATTGAGACACTCCAGAACAATGAAGAATATAAATATTGAGCCAAAGATGAAAAGAATTTGAAAACGACTTGGAGAAGGCATATGACTGATGAAAATCCATTCTTACGTCACACTTTGAAAAGAATTTGAGAATAACTCCGGAAAAAATAGAAGAGTCAGGTAAGATCCTGGGAAAAGACTTGTAGGTTAGAGCCCACTCAAAAGAAAACACCGTTGAACAATTGCTTGAAAAGAGAGATTACACCGGTTGAATTAAATGGCTCGAATGAGATAACAACCTCGAAATAGCTTGAACGGATTGATAATGGAGACACAAATCTTCCGAGATATCTTCGGCACTTCGGATATGAATAGAGAGAGGTGAGAGATTAAGAGGTGCACCGACATGGGAAAACATTTGAAACGGGGAAAGGGATATGATCAACATCAGAGCTTGAATTGAATCCATCGGAAAATAATATGAGAATGAAGAATGGCAAACTTAAAGCTTACTTAGCATCTTCACAAGAAATCACCGGATATGAACATTGACGGAAAGAATGAAGAAATTTCACATGAATAGAATGGATACTTGATTAAGAAATCTGAGTCCTTGAAGAAAAGGGTGGGAGGGCGGGAAAACAAAGGCAACTTGGGATGGATGAAACAAGCACCATTGCGAAGAACTAATAATTGATCTAGCAAAAATTGAAAGGATAGAATCATCTTGAAGAGAAACACACGGGTTAGAAAAGAATTGGCATGACAATCTCGATGATCATGAAGGATTAGCACTCCCATAGAAATATGAGAACACCGCTTAGGAAAGGTATGGAATCAACACTAGACTTTGAAGCAACTCGAATACCACAAATAAAACAAAACAAAGGATTGGCTCACAGAATAAGCCGGAAACAAACATATGATAGATATTTCATCCGAAATTTTGTGGTGGGGCCCACATGGGCTCGATCGTACAACACCATCATGTATAAGGCAGTGCACATAACATATGGAGTGTCCCCGAGGCAGCATAGCCAAGGACTCTTTAAGACACAACGAGACCACTGTAAAAACCAACCGTGGACAGGCGGACCACTAGACGTCGAACCCCAATCTCATATCATGCATCTGTCGGGAAGATATCCTAGGTAACTACTTGAATTCCCACCTAAAAACTCCCGAAACTTTCTGGTTATGCAATCTGGTGTTGGGGATACAGGGAGGCACAAATATCTCACACAACTAACAAATCCTACACTCCAACTGTATCCATCTGTCAACACATAACCAAGAAAACCTCGGAAATCGTGTACCTCAGACCTTCGAAAACATCCGATATACTAGATATGGCAATACATCTGATCGCTCTCCCCAGTACTAGGTATAGTCAAACTACTCTCACCACAAAGAGTATAGAAGCGTTTTTGATGTCGGCGACCGCTGGTATTCCGGAACTGAAATGATAAGCCCTGTGACAAAAACACCTTGGATCTCAACTCCCCGGGACACTGCCACAACCCCTAAATGTCAGGAGGCACCAAGACAGTATTCCCGTCACAATGATATCGAAATGATTCCAAGATACCCGAGTGATCCTAAAAAAATTTGAGTGAAAAAGAGGAGAGTGAAGTCAAAACATCTACATCAGGAGTCCTCACCAGAGCGACAAAGGGGATATGGAGTAAAAAGAATTCCTACTCTCCAATATATAAATAGCTAAGAATCAAAATATTTTTTTCTAGACTCAACAACGGCACCGGTTCGATCAATCAAGGGGGCTCCTAAGGTTGGCAAGGCTCTGATACCAACTTGTAGCGCCCAAGATGTGATTCTATCCCAATCACGTGATGAATTCATGATCGGGACACAATCGCATTTCGAGCGCATAGCAAGGTCGATATCATTACAACATACCATGTACTGAACATATGAGAATACAAGGTAAAGGCTTACACTCGCCACAAGATACAACATGAATAACCCAGTTCATCCATACATAGCAATCATCATACAGAAGAGCGAGATCCGACTACGGATGAAATCAAACAAAAAAGAACAACGACATTTGCTACCTCTTGAGCATGCGTTGGTTTTCCCCTGAAGAGGAAAGGGTGATGCAACAAAGCAGCGTAAGTATTTCCCTCAGTTTTTTAGAACCAACGTATCAATCCAGTAGGAGGCCACGCGCGAGTCACCTTGTACCTACACAAACAAATAAGAACCTCGCAACCAATGCGATAAAGGGGTTGTTAATCCCTTCACGTCCACTTGCAAGAGTGAGATCTGATAGAGATAATAATAATAAGATAAATATTTTTGGTATTTTTATGATATAAATTGAAAGTAAAGATTGCAAAATAAAATAGATTGGAAACTTGTATGATGGAAAATAGACCCGGGGGCCGTAGGTTTCACTAGTGGCTTCTCTCAAGATAGCATAAGTATTACGGTGGGTGAACAAATTACTGTCGAGCAATTGATAGAATTGAGCATAGTTATGAGAATATCTAGGTATGATCATGTATATAGGCATCATGTCCGTGACAAGTAGACCGACTCCTGTCTGCATCTACTACTATTACTCCACACATCGACCGCTATCCAGCATGCATCTATAGTATTAAGTTCATAAGAACGGAGTAACTCTTTAAGCAAGATGACCCGATGTAGAGGGATAAACTCATGCAATATGATATAAACCCCATCTTTTTATCCTCGATGGCAACAATACAATACGTGTCGTTTCCCCTACTGTCACTGGGATCGAGCACCGCAAGATTGAACCCAAAGCTAAGCACTTCTCCCATTGCAAGAAAGATCAATCTAGTAGGCCAAACCAAACTGATAATTCGAAGAGACTTAGAAAGATAGCCAATCATACAGAAAAGAATTCAGAGAATATTCAAATATTGTTCATAGATAATCTTGATCATAAACCCACAATTCATCGGATCTCGACAAACACACCGCAAAAGAACATTACATCGAATAGATCTCCAAGAGAATCGAGGAGAACTTTGTATTGAGATCCAAAGAGAGAGAAGAAGCCATCTAGCTAATAACTATGGACCCGGAGGTCTGAGGTAAACTACTCACACATCATCGGAGAGGCTATGGTGTTGATGTAGAAGCCCTCCGTGATCAATGCCCCCTCCAACGGAGCGCCGGAAAAGGCCCCAAGATGGGATCTCACGGGTACAGAAGGTTGCGGCGGTGGAATTAGGTTTTTGTGGTGCTCTCTGATGTTTTCAGGGTACGTAGGTATATATAGGAGGAAGAAGTAGGTCGGTGGAGCCATGAGGGGCCCACGAGGGTGGAGGGCGCGCCCCCTACCTCGTGGCCTCCTTGTTGATTGCTTGATGTCCACTCCAAGTCCTCTGGATCACGTTTGTTCCAAAAATCACGCTCCTGAAGGTTTCATTCCATTTGGAATCCGTTTGATATTATTTTTCTGCGAAACACTGAAATAGGCAAAAAAACAACAATTGGGGTTGGGCCTCCGGTTAATAGGTTAGTCCCAAAAATCATATAAAAGTGTATAAATAATCCCATTAAACATCCAAAACAGAATATGTAATAGCATGGAACAATCAAAAATTATAGATACGTTGGAGACGTATCAAGCATCCCCAAGCTTAATTCCTGCTCGTCCTCGAGTAGGTAAATGATAAAAATAGAATTTTTTATGTGGAATGCTTCCTAACATATTTCTCAATGTAATTTTTCTTTATTGTGGCATGAATGTTCAGATCCGAAAAATTCAAGATAAAAGTTTAATATTGACATAAAAATAATAATACTTCAAGCATACTAATTAAGCAATCATGTCTTCTCAAAATAACATGGCCAAAGAAAGTTATCACTACAAAATCATATAGTATGGCTATGCTCTATCTTCATCACACAAAATATTAAATCATGCACAACCCCGATGACAAGCCAAGCAATTGTTTCATACTTTTGATGTTCTCAAACTTTTTCAACTTTCACGCAATACATGAGCGTGAGCCATGGACATAGCACTATAAGTGGAATAGAGTGGTGGTTGTGGAGAAGACAAAAAGGAGAAGATAGTCTCACATCAACTAGGGGTATCAACGAGCTATGGAGATGCCCATCAATAGATATCAATGTGAGTGAGTAGGGATTGCCATGCAATGGATGCACTAGAGCTATAAGTGTATGAAAGCTCAACAAAAGAAACTAATTGGGTGTGCATCCAACTTGCTTGCTCACGAAGACCTAGGGAAATTTGAGGAAGCCCATCGTTGGAATGTACAAGCCAAGTTCTATAATGTAAAATTCCCACTAGTTTATGAAAGTGACAACGTAGGAGACTCTCTATCATGAAGATCATGGTGCTACTTTGAAGCACAAGTGTGTAAAAAGGATAGTAACATTGTCCCTTCTCTCTTTTTCTCTCATTTTTTTATTTGGGCCTTTTTTTCTTTTGGTCTCTTTTTTTTGTCTGGAGTCTCATCCCAACTTGTGGGGAATCATAGTCTCCATCATCCTTTCCTCACTTGGACAATGCTCTAATAATGATGATCATCACACTTCTTTCTTACTTACAACTCAAGAATTACAACTCAATACTTATAACAAAATATGACTCTATGTGAATGCCTCCGGTGGTGTACCGGGATATGCAATGAATCAAGAGTGACATGTATGAAAAAAAAATATGAACGGCGGCTTTGCCACAAATACGATGTCACTACATGATCATGCATGGCAATATGACAATGATGATGCGTGTCATAACAAACGGAACGGTGGAAAGTTGCATGTCAATATGTCTCGGAATGGCTATGGAAATGCCATAATAGGTAGGTATGGTGGCTGTTTTGAGGAAGGTATATGGTGGGTGTATGATACCGGCGAAAAGTGCGCGGTAATAGAGAGGCTAGCAAATGTGGAAGGGTGAGAGTGCGTATAATCCATGGACTCAACATTAGTCATAAGGAACTCACATACTTATTGCAAAAATCTATTAGTTACCGAAACAAAGTACTACGCGCATGCTCCTAGGGGGATAGATTGGTAGGAAAAGACCATCGCTCGTCCCCGACCGCCACTCATAAGGAAGACAATCAATAAATAAATCATGCTCCGACTTCATCATTAACGGTTCACCATACGTGCATGCTACGGGAATCACAAACTTCAACACAAGTATTTTCTCAAATTCACAACTACTCAACCAGCATGACTCTAATATCACCATCTCCATATCTCAAAACAATTATCAAGTATCAAAGTTCTCATAGTATTCAATGCACTTATATGAAAGTTTTTATTATGCCTAAAAGCAAATTACCATGCTGTTCTAAAGGACTCTCAAAATAATATAAGTGAAGCATGAGAGATCAATTATTTCTATAAAATAAAACCACCACTGTGCTCTAAAAGATATAAGTGAAGCACTAGAGCAAAAACTATATAGCTCAAAAGATATAAGTGAAGCACATAGGGTATTCTAATAAATTCCGATTCATGTGTGTCTCTCTCAAAAGGTGTGTACAGCAAGGATGATTGTGGTAAACTAAAAAAACAAAGACTCAAATCATACAAGACGCTCCAAGCAAAACACATATCATGTGGTGAATAAAAATATAGCTCCAAGTAAAGTTACCGATGAACGAAGACAAAAGAGGGGATGCCTTCCGGGGCATCCCCAAGCTTAGGATTTTTGGTGTCCTTGGATTTTACCTTCGGGTGCCTTGGGCGTCCCCAAGCTTAGGATCTTTCCACTCCTTGTTCCATAATCCATCAAATCTTTACCCAAATCTTGAAAACTTCACAACACAAAACTTAACAGAAAATCTCGTGAGCTTCGTTAGCGAAAGAAAACAAAACACCACTTCAAGGTACTGTAATGAACTCATTATTTATTTATATTGGTGTTAAACCTACTGTATTCCAGCTTTTCTATGGTTTATAAACTCCATTACTAGCCATAGATTCATCAAAATAAGCAAACAACACACGAAAAACAGAATCTGTCAAAAACAGAACAGTCTGTAGTAATCTGTATCAAATGCAAACTTCTGGAACCCCAAAAATTCTAAAATAAATTTCTGGACGTGAGGAATTTATCTATTAATCATCTGCAAAAATAATTAACTAAATATCACTCTCCAGTAAAAAGTTGTAGCTAATATCGTGAGCGCTAAAGTTTCTGTTTTTTACAGCAAGATCAAAAAGACTTTCCCCAAGTCTTCCCAACGGTTCTACTTGGCACAAACACTAATGAAACACAAAAAACACAACCAAAACAGAGGCGAGATAAATTATTTATTGAATAACAGCAAGGAAAAATATTGGGTTGTCTCCCAACAAGCGCTTTTCTTTAAAGCCTTTTAGCTAGGCAAAAGATTTCAGCGATGCTCACATGAAAGACAAGAATTGAAGCACAAAGAGAGCATCATAAAACACGTGACAAATACATCTAAGTCTAACATACTTCCTAGGCATAGGCATCTTACAGGCAAACAAATTATCACGGCAAGCAAAAACTAGCATATGCAAGGAAGCAGAAAGAAACAATAACAATCTCAACATAACAAGATTTAATTTAGTAACATGAAAATTTCTACAACCATATTTTCCTCTCTCATAATAATTACATGTAGGATCATAAGAAAATTCAACAATATAGATATCCCCAAACATATTCTTAACATGATCCACATGTATGCAAAGTTGACACTCTTCCAAAATAGTGGGATTAACATTAACTAAAGTCATGATCTCTCCAAACCCACTTTTATCAAAAACTTCATAAGATTGAACATTCTCCAAATATGTGGGATCTAAAGTTGACACTCTTCCAAACCCACTATTATTGCAAACATTATTATCAATCTCTTATTCATCATGGGGCTTAAATAAATTTTCAAGATCATAAGAAGAATCACCCCAATCATGATCATTGTAACAAATAGTAGTCATAGCAAAACTAGCATCCCCAAGCTTAGGGGTTTGCATATTATAAGCACAATTGACATTAATAGAATTTATACTATCATCATTGCAATCATGCTTTTTATTCAAAGATCCATCGTGAATCACTCCATAAAGTACTTCATCACAATTTTCAGATTCACGAATTTCAAGAAAAACTTCATAAAGATAATCTAGTGCACAAAACTCACTAGCAATTGGTTCACCATAATTGGATCTCTTCAAAAGATTAGCAAGCAGATCAGGATCCATAGATCTTAGGTTCTCAACTATTCCAACCAAACGAGCAAACGAGCCAAGTAAGATATCAAAGCAAATGGAAAGATGAACAAAAGAAGGGCGAATAAAACGGCAAGGGTGTAGTGGGGGAGAGGAAAACGGGAGGCAAATGCCAAATAATGTAATGCGAAGGATAAGAGTTGTGATGGGTACTTCGTATGTCTTGACTTGGCGTAGATCTCCCCGGCAACGATGCCATAAATCCTTCTTGCTACCTCTTGAGCATGCGTTGGTTTTCCCTTGAAGAGGAAAGGGTGATGCAGCAAAGCAGCGTAAGTATTTCCCTCAGTTTTTGAGAACCAAGGTATCAATCCAGTAGGATACCACGCGTGAGTCACCTCGTACCTACACAAACAAATAAGAACCTCGCAACCAACATGGTAAAGGGGTTGTCAATCCCTTCACGACCACTTGCAAGAGTGAGATCTGATAGAGATAATAATAAGATAAATATTTCTGGTATTTTTATGATATAAATTGAAAGTAAAGATTGCAAAATAAAATAGATTGGAAACTTGTATGATGGAAAATAGAACCGGGGGCCATAGGTTTCACTAGTGGCTTCTCTCAAGATAGCATAAGTATTACGATGGGTGAACAAATTATTCGAGCAATTGATAAAATTGAGCATAGTTATGAGAATATCTAGGTATGATCATGTATATAGGCATCATGTCCGTGACAAGTAGACCGACTCCTGCCTGCATCTACTACTATTACTCCACACATCGACCGCTATCCAGCATGCATCTAGAGTATTAAGTTCATAAGAACGGAGTAATGCTTTAAGCAAGATGACATGATGTAGAAGGATAAACTCATGCAATATGATATAAACCCCATCTTTTTTATCCTCGATGGCAACAATACAATACGTGTCGTTTCCCCTACTGTCACTGGGATCGAGCACCACAAGATTGAACCCAAAGCTAAGCACTTCTCCCATTGCAAGAAAGATCAATCTAGTAGGCCAAACTAAACTGATAATTCGAAGAGACTTGCCAAGATAACCAATCATACATAAAAGAATTCAGAGAAGATTCAAATATTGTTCATAGATAATCTTGATCATAAACCCACAATTCATCGGATCTCGACAAACACACCACAAAAGAAGATTACATCGAATAGATCTCCAAGAGAATCAAGGAGAACTTTGTATTGAGATCCAAAGAGAGAGAAGAAGCCATCTAGCTAATAACTATGGACCAGAAGGTCTGAGGTAAACAACTCACACATCATCGGAGAGGCTATGGTGTTGATGTAGAAGCCCTCCGTGATCAATGCCCCCTCCGGCGGAGCGTCGGAAAAAACCCCAAGATGGGATCTCATGGGTACAGAAGGTTGCGGTGGTGGAATTAGGTTTTCGTGGTGCCCTCTGATGTTTTTAGGGTACGTAGGTATATATAGGAGGAAGAAGTAGGTCGGTGGAGCCACGAGGGGCCCACGAGGGTGGAGGGCGCGCCCAGGGGGGGTAGAGGCGCCCTCCTGCCTCGTGGCTTCCTCGTTGGTTGCTTGAAGTCCACTCCAAGTCCTCTGGATCATGTTTGTTCCAAAAATCATGCTCTCGAAGGTTTCATTCCGTTTGGACTCCGTTTGATATTCTTTTTCTGCGAAACACTGAAATAGGAAAAAAACAGCAACTTGGGCTGGGGCTCCGGTTAATAGGCCAGTCCCAAAAGTAATATAAAAGTGTATAAATAAGCCCATTAAACATCCAAAACATAATATATAATAGCATGGAACAATAAAAAATTATAGATACGTTGGAGACGTATCAGACACTCATTCCCATTTCTTGCATGGGACCTAAGCATGCACCCAAGGACACATATTGATTTTTCAACCAATTTATATGCATTAGATCATGTGCATGTAGTTCAAATTGGAATTATGCAAATAAATGCATTGAAAACTCAATTAATGCATAAAAATGTCCAAACGAACCCCAAAAAATCCCAAAAATCAACACAACACTCCCGTTGTTCTATGTTGACATGAGAAATTTTTTGAATGCAATAAGTGGCAATGGATATCATTTCGTCCCCAAAGGTGGGACGTTCCCTACCCGAAACCGTCCGGCTTGTTGTGAGAAGATCTAGTTTGTGAGAAGTATATCCCCAAACCTGCCCCAAATGGGACAAAATAATTACCACAACATGTTGATGCCGCTCCATGATGGCATGCCAAGTTTCATGAATTTCAAACGAGCTTTGGATTTACTAGAATTTAAAAACCAGGTATCTCAATGTTTGCGGCCGAGCGACCGTGGCAGGGTGTTTGACATTATATTCATTCCCTTTTCTTGCATGGGACCTAAGCATGCAACCAAGGACACAAAATTGAATTTTCAACCAATTTATATGCATTAGAGCATGTGCATGTAGTTCAAATTTGAATTATGAACATAAATGCACTGAGAACTCACTTAATGCATAATAATGTCCAAACGATCCCCAAAAAATCACAAAAAATAACACAACACTCCTGTTGTTCTATGTTGACATGAGAATTTTTTTGAAAGCAATAAGAGGCAATGCATATCGTTTCGTCCCCAAATGTGGGACGTCCCCTACCGAAACCATCATGCTTGTTGTGAGAAGCTCTGGTTTCTGAGAAGCATATACCCAAACCTGCCCCAAATGGGAAAAAAATTTACCACGGCATGTTGATGCCGCTCCATGATAGCATGCCAAGTTTCATGAATTTCAGACAAGTTTTGGATTTACTAGAATTTAAAAACAAGGTATCTCAATGTTTGCGGCCGAGTGACGGTGGCAGGGTGTTTGACATTCATTCCCATTTCTTGCATGGGACCTAAGCATGCACCCAAGGAATTTGATTTTTCAACCAATTTATATGCACTGGAGCATGTCCATGTAGTTCAAATTTGAATTATGCACATAAATGCATTGAAAACTCAGTCAATGCTTAAAATGTCCAAACGAACCCTGAATAATTCCAATTATTTTATGACACACATATAGTTGCATGTTCACTGCAGATAAAAGGTCTAGAAATTCAAACACCGTCCATGGCCGCTGTGACCCCATTATGTAATTCAAATCAAGACGAAAAATTAAGTAGATCCCACATAGTTTATTATAACCAACCGTGTGAGGTGCAGCACAAAATATCTTGGAGCACCGTCGGAGTATAGTACGGATACAACTTACGCGAGAAGGTGCGATGGCTACAGTCCACAACCCTCTCTGAATAAGGGACCATGTCTGATGACACTTTGCATGCCAGTTTTTTCGCTGAAGCGATTCCATATTTTTGGCTTCCGCGGAAATATCTGCCGGCGTTCTGGGAACGGGGGTCCCCAGACTTGCCTGCCTGCGGCCTGCGGCATGGCTCAAAGGGGGGCCCAGCATGGCCCATCTTCATCAACACAGACCCAAGAACCTCGCGAGGGGCCAAGCCTCGCGGGGCGGATGACACGGAGCTTCCTCAGGCACGGCCTCATCAGGCTGGCTCGCGAGGAGGCGGAGAGATCAAGGCGGGGTACCTCATAAGGTGCCCGTGACACAAGCCATGACGACCAAAGGCGCCAGGCGGGTGCCAGCCTGCGCAGTGTCCTCCTTTCCTCTTTGGTGCAAAGGGGGCAAGCATAGCCGCGGAGTACCAAGGCATCAGGCAAAGGTTGCCATTTTGGTGCAACAAGACCAAGACCAGGATGACTGCAAGACGGAGGTCATTATGGAGCCCAAGACGGCGTCACCACCAGAGCTTTGTGTAGGCGAAGACTACTTTTGTCAGGATAGCTAGTACTAGCTGTCCCCCTTCAAATTAGCCCGCCATTGTTGGCTCCCTTCCCGCTCGATATTTGGGAAGAGGACCAGGGCCTCTATAAATAGGACCAGCCACCCACGAGGCAAGGGGGCAGAGAAAGATGGAGAGTTTTAGGGGGATCGAGATAAACAATCAAGGAGAGGGAGAGAGAGAGAAGGGTGACTGAACTCCTCCCAGCAGTTCATCGCCCCAGCCAAGAACAGACCCTCGCGAGGCTGTTCTTCCTTGTATCGCTCATCATCATCAGCCCAAGAGGCAATCCACCACACCACACACTGGAGTAGGGTATTACACCACAACGGTGGCCCGAACCAGTATAAACCCTGTGTCTCTTGTGTTGTTCTTTCCATAGCTTAGATCTTAGCGAGGCGGAGGGGTGTAGGTAGGTAGGAGGCGAAATCTCCGTGCACACCCCAGTGTTCAAACCTCAAGGGTCTGCCGAAACCCGAAATCCGACATTTGGCGCGCCAGGTAGGGGTGCACCGGAGTTTTCTCTTCCGCCACCGCCACGGCCTGCCTCGTGATGAGTAGCGTGTCGCCCGCTCCAGCCGCCGGCGCTAGCACGGGGGCCAGGGGGCTCCGAGCCCTGGCCCCAGCCCTGCAACGGGTATGGTGGCCGGACAAGTTCAAGCCAACGACGCCGCTGCGCTACGGCGGCGCGATAGATCCGCTGGCCTTCTTGCTGGCGAGCGAGGAGGCCCTCCTCGAAGCTGGAGGTGACGATAGGGTCATGGCAAATTGGCTCCCCATGGCCCTCACCGGCGCTCCGTGCACATGGCTGCTCCACCTGCCGGCAGCCTCCGTGGCCTCTTGGGAAGAGCCCCGCAGCCTCTTCCCCGCCCATCGCGCTACACCAACACCCCCGGTCGTCGCGGCCCTCCTGGGCAGCTCGCGGGCGCCGCCTACAAGTCACCACGTCAAGCCGTTCATCCGCCGGGTCAGCACCGTTTCCACGCGGCAGGGGGCTCTCCCGGATCGGGCGGCGTCCAAGGCCGGCCTGACCTTCTGCTTGGAGGACCACCCCTCCAACTCGGCCTGCTCGGGTGCGCTCCCCATGTTGTGCACCCCCACCATCTGCTAGGTGGCCGTCACCAGAACTCTCATCGATGGCGGTGCGGGCCTCAGCGTGCTCTCGGTCGAGGCCTTCAACCTCCTCTGCATACCCCTGGAACGGCTGCAACCCAGCCGACCCTTCTCAGGCGTTGGGGGCGGATCATCCAGCTCCTTGGGACAGATCCGGCTCCCAGTAACCTTCGGCACCTACAACAACTTCCACACGGAGCTGGTCGACTTCGACATCGCCCCCATCGGCCTCCCCTACAACGCCATCCTCGGCTACCCAGCGCTGGCCCAGTTCATGGCCGCGACGCACCCAACGTACAACCTCATGAAGATGCCCGGGAGCAGCGATGTCCTCACTATGCACGGGGACACCGGAGACGCGCTGTGGGTGCTCAAGCTCGCCTTCAAGACGGCAGCGTCGGCACAGCCCGTATGCTTGGAGACCCCCAAGCCCAAGGGGGCTGCACCCGCCAAGAAGAAACAGTTGTTCACCCAAGACAAGGCAGAAACCAAGCAGATACCCGTCGATGAGGACGGGTCCACCAACGCCACTTTCACCATAGGCGCCAACCTCGAACCCGAGCAGGAGGAGGCCCTGGTCGGGTTCCTGCGCGCAAACAAGAAGGTATTCGCTTGGGAGCCTGATCAGTTGGCAGGGATCCCTAGGAGTGTAATCGAGCATCACCTCAACGTGTGCCCCAACGTGCGCCCTGTGAAGCAGAAGGCCAGGCGGCAGTCCACAGAAAAGCAGGCCTTCATCGTCCAAGAGACCCACAAATTAGAAGCCGCTAGGGTCATTAGCGAGGTCCGATACCCGGATTGGTTGGCCAACCCTGTCGTTGTGCCAAAGAAGGGAGGGAAGGAGCACATGTGTGTCGACTTCACCAACCTCAACAAAGCATGCCCGCAAGATCCGTTCCCACTCCCCCGCATCGACTAGATCGTCGATTCCACCGCGGAATGCGACCTGCTATGCTTCTTGGATGCCTTCTCTGGGTATCACCAGATCAAGATGGCGGTAGAAGACGTCGAAAAGACAGCCTTCCTAACCCCGTGTGGGGTGTACTGCTACACATGCATGCCATTCGGGCTGCGTAACACAGGGGCGACCTTTCAGCGGCTGATGCACATCACCTTGGGCCCGCAGCTCGGGAAGAATGTTGAAGCTTACGTCGATGACATTGTGGTAAAGTCTCGGGAGGCCAGGACCCTGATACAAGACCTGGAGGAAACCTGCACGAGCCTCAACGCAGTGAACCTATGGCTCAACCCAGAGAAGTGTGTGTTCGGAGTCCCCTCGGGCAAGCTCTTGGGTTTCCTCGTGTCCCACCGAGGCATCGAAGCTAACCCGAAAAAGGTTAAGGTGGTGGAAGACATGAGCCTGCCAAAGACCCTTAGAGAAATGCAGAAGCTCACTGGGCGCGTGACTGCGCTAGGGCGCTTCATCTCCAAGTTGGGGGAACGAGCGCTGCCCTTCTTCCAGCTAATGAAGAAAAAGGGGCCCTTTGAGTGGACTGAAGAGGCCGACAAGGCGTTCCAGGATCTCAAGAGATACCTGACCAGCCCACTGGTCATGGTGGCTCCGCGCCCTCAAGAGCCCCTGGTGCTTTACCTCGCCGCCACTCCCTACTTCGCCAGCGCAGCCCTGGTGGCGGTTAGAGAGGAGCGTCGAATCATAACCGCAGCAGCAGCCCGGGACAAGGCAAAACAGGAACAAGGAAGGCCCATAGAAACCGCCACCGCGGCTGAGGAGGATCAGTCGCCGCAGAGGAGTGCACCGGAGGCGGAAGAGGCCCCTCTCCCAGATGGCCAGCCTCAGGAGGCCTCATTGCCTTTAGAGGCGCCATGGTCTCCGAAGGGAGCCGCCGGCACTGACGCACCCAACCTCGTTGAGCACCCAGTATACTTCGTCAGCACGGTGTTGCGGGATGCGAGGGCGCGGTACCCCATGCCTCAGAAACTCCTCCTCGCGCTGCTGGTGGCCTCGCGCAAGCTGCGGCACTATTTTCAGGGTCACCCCATCAAGGTTGTCTCGTCATACCCCCTGGACAGAGTGCTCAGGAGCCCTAACTCAGCTGGAAGGGTCGCTGAGTGGAACATAGAACTGCAAGCATTTCAGCTCGAATTCAGCACGACCAGAGTCATCAAGGGAGCAACGTTGGCGGATTTTGTGGCAGAATGGACGGAGGCACCAGGCCTCAAGGCCGACGAGGATCGGTCCCTCTCCTCGGGAAGCGAGGCGCCAGAAGGCTGGGTCATGTACTTCGATGGGGCGTTCTCCAGGCATGGCGCTGGGGCTGGGGCGGTGCTTATATCGCCCACTCAGGACAAGCTCTACTACGCTGTGCAGCTCTGTTTCCAGCAAGGTGAAAAGGTCTCCAACAACATAGCGGAGTATGAAGGTTTAATAGCGGGCTTGAAGGCCGCAGCTGCCCTGGGGGTGAAATGCCTCACCATCAAGGGCGATTCGCAGCTCCTTGTCAATTTCTCCAACAAGGTGTACGAGCCGAAAGATGAGCACATGGAAGCTTACCTTGCGGAGGTCCGCAGGATGGAGAAGCAGTTCTGGAGGTTGGAGTTGCAGCATGTGCCCCGTGGCACCAATCAGGAGGCCGATGACATCGCCAAACGGGAGTCCAGGCGGTTACCTCAGGAGCCTGGCGTTTTCAAGGAGCGGCTCTTCAAGCCCTCAGCCCTGCCGTCATTGTCAAACACGGCTCAGCCTCGGGAGGAGCTCCCCCAGCCACCTGCCTCAGGAGCTCTGGCCTGTGGCCCGACCTCAGGAGCACGCCTGCTCCTGATGATGGAACCTCAGGAGGGATGTTGGATCACGGAGCTCCGGAGTTACTTAACACAAGGGACCCTGCCGAAGAAGGAGGAGGAAGCGGAGCGAGTGGCACGCCAGGCCACGGCATACTGCATCAAGGATGGAGAGCTCTACCGGAAGCGACCAAACGATGTGTCCCTGCGCTGCATCTCCAGGGAGCAAGGGAAGGAACTGCTGGAAGATATACACGGCGGAGACTGCAGACATCATTCATCATCACGGACCCTCATCGGCAAGGCGTTCCGCAGTGGGTTTTATTGGCCCACCGCACTCAATGACGCCGTCGAACTAGTGAAAGCTTGTAAGGCCTGCCAGTTCTATGCCAAGCAGATCCATCAGCCAGCAGGAGGCCTGCAGACTATACCCCTTTTGTGGCCATTTGCAGTCTGGGGGCTGGACATCTTGGGCCCGTTTCCTCGGGCGCCAGGGGGCTACCGCTACCTCTACGTCGCCGTGGACAAGTTCACCAAGTGGGCTAAAGTAGAGGCTGTCCGCACCATTCCCGCGGGTTCTGCGGTCAAGTTCATCAAGGGCCTCGTTAGCCGGTTTGGGGTGCCGAACCGCATCATCATGGACAATGGTTCGCAGTTCACCAGTAACCTCTTCAAAACATACTGTGCTAACCTTGGAACGCAGATATGCTACGCTTCGGTGGCGCACCCCCGAAGCAACGGCCAGGCCGAGCGAGCCAACACAGAGGTCTTGAGGGGCCTCGAGACCAGGACGTTCAAGAAGAAGCTGGAGGCCTGCGGCAGATGTTGGTACGACGAGCTTTAGTCCGTGTTGTGGTCCATCCGCACAACCGCGACCAAGCCGACTGGAGAGACCCTGTTCTTCCTGGTCTACGGAGCCGAAGCGGTCCTCCCTCACGAGGTCAGGCGTCGCTCCGCGCGTGTCCTGGCGTTCGACGAGGCGCAGCAGGACGCCATGCGGGGGATGGACCTCGTGCTGTGGGAGGAACATCGCCGAGAAGCCGCGCTGCGAGCGGCAAGGTACCAACAAGCACTGCGGCGATATCACTGCCGCAACATCCGCCCTAGAACTCTCGAGGTAGGAGACCTCGTGCTCAGGCGGGTTCTCTCCAGGGAGGGTGTTGGGGATATTACTACTGGGCATAAACCGGCCTACCTGGGCCAGATTAACTCCATCGGTAGTTCAAAGGTGTTAAAGCCCAAAGAGGCAGATAAAGGCCCAGGGCCTGTAGTCGGTTTACAACCTGTAGCCGTACATCAGCTTTGTGCATATACTTGTAATATAAGTTAGGAACAAGGAAAGACCAACCCGGATACGAGTATGAACCGGTGTTGGGACTCTCTGAACCGGCAGGCGTCACCCATGTATATAAGGGGACGACCCGACGGCGGTTCAAGGACGACAGACAACAACTCGAGACATAGGCGAAGCTTATTTGCTCCCTAGTCATCGAAACACCCATCAATTCCATCACAACTAGAGGTAGGCTTTTACCTTCATTGAAGGGGCCGAACTAGTATAAACTCTCTTGCGTTCTTGTGTCCGCTTTAACCCCTTCAAGCTAACCCGTAGCGATGGCTCCACGACTAAGTCCTTTCAATAGGACATCTGCCGTGACAAAACCACGACAGTTGGCGCCCACCGTGGGGCTATCGCACGATGGTTTCCGGTTCTTGGAGGGCCGCTTTGAAGGACTCGAGGGCTACGCTATAGGCCGGATGACTAAGAGTCGTCCCGGCAAACTCTACATCGACGACGCAGGCTGGGGCCCCGAGGCCGGCTCAATTGAGTACGGGTACCGGGGCCCCTTTGGTAGCATTCATGTTTTCATTGGCAAGATCGGTGAACCGGGCCCTGAGCCGGACATCTGCACCGACCTCGTCGAGACGGCTCAGCGTACGCGATCCGCCCGGGTTAAACCGGCCATGAAGCGTGCCTTCGTGGGAATGATCCATGGAGGGAGTTATGAGGATGGATCGGAGCTTCGCGGGGCGACTGCCGTTCGTTCCGGTGACGAATCTTCGACCGGAGAAACCGAATCTCTTTATCAGCTACAAGATGGCCGGATTGGGAGCTGTTCCGATGGCGACAGTATTCTGGACCCCTCTGATCTGCCCAACCGGGTTGGAATATTCATGGCCGAAACACAAGCAACGCTTCATTCTTCGACAGCTGCGGCAATGATTTCCGGTTCAGCAGCAGCAACGGCCGCCGGGGCAGGAGGCCCTGTGCGCCCGCCGGCTCAGGTTCTATCAGAGCTATTTGATGCGTTGGCTGTGCTTATGGTGGAAGTTAACCCGCCAGATCAGGGCGTTCACAATACGGAGATTGCAAAGGTAAAGGAACAGATCACCTAGGCCAAGGCGGATCTGGCGGCTGAGGACACCAGGATGGCCGCAGAGCGGGTTGCTTTAGACGCACAGTCCTACAGGCTTATGTTAGACCAGAGCGCATCACATGAAGTCATGAGAAGGAAGCACCGATCCCGCTTACCTCCGGTTTTCGAGGCCAGAGACCCTTTCAACACTCCAGGGCCAAGAGCCGGCAATCCGCTGGAGGGGAACCGGGCAGAAGCCCCTGGGACCGGTGCACCGTTTCAACCTCGTCAGATCGACCCGCCTCGTCAAAACACCTTATACCTCGGGATGCTTTAACACCTCTGGGTCACTACTCCAACCCAATGGACAATCTTGTTGCCGCTGCTGCACGACTGGAGGCCATTCCAGTTGAAGGTGACTCGCCACAAGCAGTAGAGACACGACGGGTCAAGGAACTTCTGAGGACAGCTTTGGCCCAACAGGAGGCGTACTCGTACAGCCGCGACCGAATCCACTCGACCCCCCGTCCAAGCCGGAGCTATAGCAGACATATGGATGAACTAGCAGTATCGAGTAATGAACGACGTGGAGCACCCCGTGGTAACAACCCGACGGGTGGTGCTGATGATGCTCAGGAAGTGGTGAACCGGGCCCGAGCGCGTAGGGAGGCCGAGTTAGCCGCACAGCATCAGGCTCGGCAGCTCACGCCGGTTCGTCCAACCATTTCTATCGAACCTGGTGTTACTTCTAGTTCTTTGGGGGTGCCTTGCCTCGTCCCTGCTTTACGCAACGTGCGTTTGCCCAAGGATTTCAAAGGCCCACGCAAGGTACCAAATTATACGGCGGATCAACCACCAGAGACATGGGTAGAGAGCTATGAGATGGCCATGGAGATGCTTGATGTGGATGACACGGCATGTGCGAAATACTTCACCATGATGCTTGAAGGAACGGCCCGTACTTGGTTAAAAAGTTTGCCCGCTAATTCTATCAGTTCATGGGCCCAATTACGAGCCCGGTTTATCAACAATTTCAAGGATACCTGTAAACAACCTATGTCGATAGTGGACTTAGCTGCATGTGTCCAGGAGGAAGGAGAGTCAACGACTCATTGGGTGCGCTGGGTTTCACAAGTGTTGCACTCCTCAGACCGCATCAACGCTGACACCGCAGTATTAACCCTAGAAGGCAACTGCCAGTTTGGGCCCTTGAAGTTGAAATTGGGACGGGTGAAGCGTCATTGCACCGACATGGGGACCCTCACGGCTGCTTTGGTAAAATATGCTGATTCTGATAGTACCAAGGATCCCGAATCTGATGATGACAAGATAGGGAAGGGGAAGAAGAACAACAGCTCCAAAGGTCAGCAGCATCACTGGGTAGGCAATGGCGGAGGAGGCAAGCGTAAAGCGGATGGTAACATGGATTTTGTGGCTAATACCAACGTACAAGACAATGGCCAACGGCGCAAGGGTAGGTCGAAAAATCGTAGTGGAGCGCCCAACCCCAACCCAAACTGCCTGAACTATCTGCTAAGCCAGCCTTGTCCAAAACATGGGACGAAGGAGGAGCCAGCAAACCACCTTTGGAAGGATTGCTTTATTATGCAGGAGTTCAAGAATTCTAATAATTTCCGGTATGATCACGGATCTGGCGGTGGCTCAGGGTCCGAGCCAGGTTACGGTGGAGGAAGTTCCGGTTCAGGATTTAATGGTAATCCGGGCGGACATAATGGTCAAAATAGTCAGAACAACCAGGGTGGTTACAACCAACAGCAGCAACAGTTAGGTTACCAAAGCAACCCAAAGCAGTTGAGTAATGGGCAGTACCATGTCTTTACCACTAGCTTGGACAAGCAAGACCGGAAGGTTCAGAGGCGGGCAGTCAACTCTGTTGAACCGGCCACACCTTGTTATCTACGTTGGTCTGAACAGCCAATCATATGGAGCAGAGAGGATCACCCACTCCAGGTCGATAATCCGGGTCAGTTGGCTCTAGTGGTGGCGCCTCAGGTGGGAGGTTATAAGTTCACCAAGGTGCTCATGGATGGAGGGAGCAGCATTAACATCCTATACTATGAGACCTTCCGTCGTATGGGACTTACAGATAAGAATCTCAAACCGTCCAATACAGTATTCCATGGTGTAGTGCCTGGCAGATCAGCCTATCCCGTTGGTAAGATAGCTCTTGAAGTGGCCTTTGGTGATGATCATGATTCCAGGTCGGAGACATTAACGTTTGAAGTGGTGAAAATCCAAAGTCCATATCATGCCCTGTTTGGGCGTCCGGCATACGCCAAGTTTATGGCTCGGCCCTGTTATGTGTATTTGCAGCTCAAGATGCCGGGTCACAAGGGGATAATAACGGTTCACGGAAGCCGCAAAATCGCTTTGGAATACGAGGAAGGAGATGCGGCTTATGCAGAGTCGGTTTGTGCCACCGAGGAGTTGAAGTACTATAAAGACAATGTTGATCCGGTGGACATGACTCCGTTGAAGAAGCCAACTACGGAGCATGATCCGGCCCTGAAGTTCAAATCGGCAGCCGAAACTAAGCTTGTTGACTTCGTACCTGGTGATTCGTCCAAGCAGTTCAGCATTAGTGCCAACTTGGATCCGAAATAGGAAAGCGCACTCATCGAGTTCATCCATGAGAATCGGGACATTTTTGCATGGAAGCCCTCTGACATGCCAGGTGTACCGAGGCAACTCGCTGAGCACACACTTAATGTGGATCCTAAATACAAACCGGTGAAATAGTTCCTCCGCCGGTTTAACAAAGAAAGACGCAAGGCGATTAGAGAAGAGGTAGCCAGGCTCTTAGCAGCTGGTTTTATTGTTGAAGTTTTTCACCCTGAGTGGCTTGCCAATCCGATGCTGGTCCTTAAGAAAAACGGCACCTGGCGTATGTGTGTGGATTACACAGATCTTAATAAAGCTTGTCCAGCAGATCCTTTTGCCCTCCCCCGTATTGATCAAATCATTGATGCTACGACGGGATGTGAGCATTTAAGTTTTTTGGATGCATATTCTGGCTATCATCAGATCAAAATGGCAGTTAAGGACCAGGAGAAGACGGCATTCATAACTCCCTTTGGAGCCTTCTGCTATGTGTCTATGCCCTTTGGGCTCAAAAGTGCCCATGCAACTTATCAACGGTGTGTACAAAACTGTCTTCACAAGCAGATTGGCCGTAATGTACATGCTTACGTGGATGATATTGTGGTTAAATCCAGGGAGAAGGAGACTCTGGTTGATGATTTGAAGGAAACCTTTGATAACCTAAGGACGTACAAGATGATGCTTAATCCGGACAAGTGTGTCTTTGGTGTACCGGCGGGCAAGTTATTGGGTTTTCTGGTGTCCAACAGGGGAATTGAGGCTAATCCGGAGAAGATCACAGCCATCACCTCCCTGGCTAAACCAAAGTGTATCAATGATGTTCAACACTTGGCAGGCCGGATTGCCGCGTTAACCAGTTTATCAGCCGCCTTGGTGAGACGGCGATCCCTTTGTATCATATGTTGAAGAAGACGGATCAGTTCGTCTGGAGTTCTGCTGCTGATGAAGCATTTGAGGACTTAAAGCGGCAATTGGCCAATCCGCCTGTGCTCGCCGCTCCCATCGACAAGGAGTCGTTACTGCTATATGTTGCTGCTAATGCTCGTGCAGTCAACGTGGCTATTGTGGTGGAACGAAAGGAGGCAGGTAAGGAGCATCCGGTTCAACGTCCGGTCTATTATATCAGCGAGGTACTCATTGAGTCCAAGCAAAGGTATCCGCATTGGCAGAAGCTGGTGTACGGAGTTTTTATGGCAAGCCAGAAGCTTAAGCAATACTTCCAAGGGCACCCAATTACAGTGGTCAGTTCTGCTCCTTTGGGAGATATCATCCAGAACCGGGAAGCAACTGGCCGAATTGCAAAGTGGGCTATAGAGCTGGGGCCGTACGGTTTGAAATATGTGCCTCGGACAGCGATTAAGTCTCAAGCACTTGTTGATTTCATCAATGATTGGACGGAAATGCAAGCACCTGAAGAAAAGTCAGATCATATGTATTGGACCATCCATTTTGACGGATCCAGGCAGTTGGAAGGCTCGGGGGCTGGAGTCGTATTAACTTCCCCACGAGGTGATAAGTTTTGTTATGTTCTCCATTTAATGTTCCCTTGTACTAACAATGCAGCTGAGTATGAAGCCTTGCTCCATGGTCTTCGGATGGCTAAGGAGATGAATCTAAGTCGAGTTAAGTGCTTCGGTGATTCGGACCTTGTGGCTCAGCAAGTGTCTGGCACTTGGGACTCCAAGGACCCACTCATGGCAGCATATCATCGTGAGGTGGATATTGTTGCAGGTTATTTCAGAGGCTATCAGGTGGACCACGTGGACCGGCGGAAAAATGAAGCGGCGGACGCTTTAAGCCGGCTGGGCTCTCAGCGCAAACCGGTCCCACCCAATGTTTTTCTGGACGTGCTGCACAACCCGTCGGTGAAGATCCCTGGTGAAGAGGATTTGGCCATTCCTGATCCGGAGGCTCAATTGGTGGCAGTTCTTCATGTTATTCCGGATTGGACGCTTCCTTATCTGGCGTACAAGAACCGGGGCGAGTTGCCAGAAGATGAGATTCTGGCCCGGCAGATAATTCGGCGATCCAAGTCCATGGCTGTCATCAACGGTGAGTTGCATCATTGTAGTGTATCAGGAGCTTTTCAACGTTGCGTGTCTCCTGAAGAAGGTCGTGAAATTTTGTGGGAGATCCATGAAGGAGATTGTGGTCACCACGCCGGTTCAAAGTCTTTGGTGGCTAAAGCGTTTCGCCATGGTTTCTATTGGTTAACTGCTCATGCTGATGCGAAGGATCTGGTCAGACGATGTGATGGTTGCCAAAAGTTTTCAAGACGTGCTCATGTACCGGCTCAAGAATTGAGGATGATTCCAATTACTTGGCCATTTGCAACTTGGGGGCTGGATATGGTCGGGCCTTTCAAAAGGTCCAAAGATAAGAAGACCCACCTCCTGGTGGCGGTGGACAAGTTTACAAAGTGGGTGGAGGCAGAACCTGTTAGCAAGTGTGATGCGGCCACGGCAGTTCAGTTCATCAAAAAGGTGATTTTCCGGTTTGGCTTTCCGCACAGTATTATCACAGATAACGGTACCAATTTATCCAAAGGTGCTATGAAGGAGTTCTGCGAACGGGAGCACATCCGGCTCGACGTTTCATCAGTGGCACATCCACAGTCCAATGGTCAAGCAGAAAGAGCTAATCAAGAAATCTTGAGAGGCATCAAGCCCCGGCTCATGGTTCCTTTGCAGAGAACGCCGGGTTGTTGGGTAGAAGAATTACCATATGTGTTATGGAGCATCAATACAACACCCAACATATCAACAGGATACACACCGTTCTTCATGGTTTATGGAGCGGAGGAAGTTCTCCCCAGCGATATCCGTCATGACTCACCTCGTGTCACGGGTTATGTTGAAGCGGAAAATGAGACAACACGACAAGATGCTTTGGACCGTTTGGATGAAGAGCGTGACATCGCAGCCGCCCGGTCGGCGATTTACCAGCAGGATCTTCGTCGTTATCACAGTCGCTGAGTCAGAACCAGAGCCTTCCAGGAAGGAGATTTGGTGCTTCGGCTCATCCAAGATCAGACTAATATGCATAAGCTATCCCCACCTTGGGAGGGGCCTTTCGTGGTCAGCAAGAATCTGCACAACGGGTCGTACTATCTGATTCGAGAGCATAAGGACTCACGTACATCATAGGAAGAGACTAACAGGCCATGGAATATAGCTCATCTTCGGCCTTACTATACCTGAGCCATTGGCTATACTTATGTACATACAATGTATATATTATGATTAAGTATAATAAACCGGAACCTTAGCTAAAGCGGGGTATTTGTTCTTTTACATCATGTGAGGTTACACGGAGTTGCTCTAAAATGGCCTCCGGTTTACCCCTTGAGTTCGCTTTGCTAAAAGCATCGTGTTATATCACTTGGAGGATTGGTCGTGTCTGAACCAATACCATGCCTCTTGATAGGCGAAAGCCACCAGATCACTTGGGGACTTGGTCATGTCTGAACCAGTCATGCCTCTTGATCGGCCTAAGGCCACAAAATCACTTGGGGGCTTGGTCGAACCTGAACCATGACCACGCCATTTGGTCGGCATAAATGCCACAAGAATCACTTGGGGACCTGGCTAACTAGAACCATAGTTACACCTAATGGGAGCTTGGTCGTGTTTGGCCATGGTTACGCCATTTGATCAGCTTAAATAAATCTTTTTTGGCAAACATTTTTGTCGTTGCTTTTGCTTCATACTTTTCTTTGAAGGGTTTTTTTTGCTTTTTATTGTGTTCTATAAACCGACAAAGTTTTTTTAACCAATCAATTGACGGAACACAGTTCACGTCAATCCGGAGACTATTTGTCCGGTTTGATCCTTGTTGTTAACATCCTCTTATGGAGTAACACGGTGATTATCATAACCCGGCACGGTTTACATGGTAAACCAGCATCATATATATATATATATATATATATATATATATATATATATATATATATATATATATATATATATACAGGAGCTGTTATCTCCTCCAACAGTATGGGTTTGCAAAACTCCGCTTCAAGATTGGCCAAGCCAACTTCACGCTCAATGACGACAGGTATTATGTATCTCAAAATTTGGTCATACTTAAAATTTTGTTTTGATTTCATATATGCAGACATCATATTCCGCCTGACGGTACAACCGCGGTGGCACTTGACGAATTTTTCATTTCAGAAAGTGTTTTGGAAAGTTCATTGCCACAGGAAGAACAAATTATGCACGAAGGCATATCAACATCAAAGGTATCAGCTAGCCTATTACAAGGCAACATGGTGCCCATAATAATATAATTGTTTTTCGCGAAGAAGAGGTAGTTTTAAACCGGCGTCCGGTTCAAGCTTGGTCACCAGCCTGGCCTGATGGTTGTGGGTCGTCCTGCGCCGCTTCATCCTCCGTATCCCTACCCAGTGGCTGGAAATCCACAGTTGTCCAGTCGATTCCCATTAATGCTTGAAAAACAACTTCATCGTGGATCAGCAAGGACAGGTCAATATCGGGAGCGTAAGTATGCTTACGGATTGGAGGAATCATATTTTCCGATTCATGGATTGGCGCAGCTATTCGCTTGTTCTGACTGTCATATTGCGCTTGATAACGAGACAAGTCTGCTTCCTCAACCAACTGACAAGCTAGTGGACGCACCTCCTGGTTTATCGCTCGCAGATCCGCTTCACCGAATTCTGATCCGTCTTCCTTCAAGCTGGGATAGCCCTGAGCCGCTTCAACAGGATCAAAATCCGGCACCCAGGCTTTTGCCCGGATTAAAGCATTGATTGCGCCGGTTCGAGCAGCAGATTTCTTTAGCTCTTCAATTCGGGCAGGAAGCACTGACAGTTTCATCAGAGTATCTTGAATCAAAGTAGGCGCCGGTTTGTTATGAGAGGCGGTACAGATGATCCGCTGGGCACCAGTATACAATTGTTCAACCAATGTATAGGCGGCTTTTAGCTTCTTCCGTACATCTGACCCCAAGTGACCAATGCGTGTCCCTGAAATACCATAAAGGGTTAATAAGCCGGCGACTTTGTCAGAAGGCAGAGCCAATTCAGTAGGAAAACTGGCTTACCAAAGATAGCAACAGTCATGGCATGCACGTGCCGCTTTATGCTGGTCAGTTCATCTGCCACTGGTTTTAGTGCAGCCTCAGCATCCTCTGCTCGTTTGATCAAAGCGGATTTCTCAGTGGCCCAGTCCGCCCGTTTCTTTTTGAAGTTTTCCTTAAGTAGTTCCATGGCGCTTAAAGCACTGGCCAACTCCTCTTTTGCTTTGGAGGTTTCAGCTTGTTGGGTTTTCAGGGCTTCTTGAAGATCGATGACTTGGTTCTCTTTCGTCTTCAGCTCTGCCTGCATGCATACAGATATATGCTTCAGCAAACTGGTAGAAGGATTCAAGTACCAACCACATAACAAGTTATGCGCTTAGTACTTGGGCGCTAATGCATATTTGATCTAAAGTGGCCTCCGATTTACCCCTTCATCTTTCGATTGTTTACAAAGTCCCAAGATCAATACAAGTATTCAACTTGGCACTTGGGGGCTAATGGCTATTTGATCATATGTATTCTGATGCGGCAGTTTCAATTACTTAAAGTACCGGTTTAACTACGCTAAGTTGAACCGGCCCTTGGGGACTACATCAACAAATTTCAAAGCATCAAGATTCATATTATTAAGTCCCGGTTTGAAAGAATATTTCAAATCGGCCCTTAGGGGCTAGGAGAGTCAGCAAGAATGAAAGCATACAAGCAGGAAGGAGCATATGGA
This sequence comes from Triticum dicoccoides, assembly GCF_002162155.2. NCBI lineage: Eukaryota > Viridiplantae > Streptophyta > Magnoliopsida > Poales > Poaceae > Triticum > Triticum dicoccoides. The sequence goes on from NC_041386.1 coordinate 96,447,525, forward strand.
AGTTACCTCATATTTATCCTTCATCATGTTAACTAGACCGGCTTCATAGTCACATCTAGTATACAGCCAGTTCAGATAGCCGGAATGGATATCTTGGGCGTTCAGAGCAGCGTAATCCATCAGATCAGCATTCCACTTGCCTTTGCCAAAAGCAGCTAGTTCTTCCTTGGCAGAATGTTTGGATAAAGCGACAGGATTGCTTGGCTCAGTATGGCCAGTGCCAGTAATGACAACTTCATCATCATTGGTACCGCCGGTTTGCACTGGAGCTGCTGGCTTGTCAGTAGGTTTTGCAGGACCGGTGGAGCTTTCAACCCGAAGGGAACCTGTGGGCTGATGGATAGGACCTGAGGTATCAGTAGGTATTTCCTCAGTAGTAAGATCATCATCTGGCTGCGGTGGATCATTGGCAATATCCTCAGGAATAGCCGCTTCAAGATTGGGTGAGGTACCTGGTTCAAGAATGACATCTTCTTCAGCCGCTTTATCCAGGCGGGCCTTCTTGCTCGGCCTAGGTTTGGCCCTGAGAAGAATAACGAAATTAAATACAACATATGTTCTAAGGCAATATACTACAAACATCACAATAAATATAGCTTACCCAAGCACCATTTTGAGCGGTGGGAGCTGAGTAGCCGACGACTCGCCAGAAGATGAGTGGGAAATAACCTGATAATCGGAGTCAGACGGATTAAGAGGTTGACGAAAGCAGCCCGCTTTAGGACAAGCACTGACAAGCGAATTAGAGACCTCGAAATGACGTTTCCGAACCGGACTGTTCGGTAAACCGGCGGGGGTAACTACCTGGCCGCTATGCCGGGTGGTGCGGCGAGCTTCGTGTTGTTGAGTCTTCATAAGAAGTTTAGGATCCAAATAAGCAAGAGGATGAGAAAATTTAACTTTCTGGTTTGCCTGACGGATTTTTTGTGAAGGCAAAGTTTCTGAATCGGAAGAGAGAATAATTACCTCTGCAACATCCGCATGGCTGGCTTCGGCATCATCTTGACAAATATCATCATCAATAAGACGCATGAAAAATAAACCAAGTGAGTGAAGCTCTACCTCAAAATCCGGATTATCAACCTCATCGCCAGGAGCCGGATTAGAAGAGGCGGTGGTTCTTTTCCTATGGGCAGTCTTCTTCACAGCTCTAGTCTTTTGCTGGGTTGCTCTTTCCGGTTTGTCTGGTTTTTCTGGCTTCTCCTGCGGCAGTTTTTTGCTCCAAAACGGATCATCGCCCTGATTATGCAGACACTGATATTAAAAACAATGACCAGACATATCAATAACAGATGCAGTAAAGGGAAAAGTCAAAGTCTTACAGCTGGCGGTTTGTTGGTAGCACAGAAGGGAAGCAGGCCGGTTCTGGTGCAGATGTGCTCCGGTTCATTCAGTATCTTACACACAGCCTCTGTGACTTCTTCACCAGAGAGCTGGAGTCTTGAGTGTCGCAGTGGGTCATCAGCACGATCAGTATACTGGCACATCAATCCGGAGCGCAGACTAAGAGGCAGTATGCTCCATGATATCCAACAACGAGCAAGGTTAACCCCTGTTAAACCGTTGGCCATAAAAGCTCCGAGATTTGATAGCTAAGGAGCATATTTACTTCTCTCCTGTGCAGTCAATCTTTGTGGAGAAGGGTGTGTGTTGCTGAGCCGCTCCGGTTGAAAGCCAGGCAAGGGATTCTCACCAGCAGGGGAGGTGTCTTTGCAGTAGAACCATGTCTGATTCCATTCTTTGGGGTGGCTATGCAGTTTTGTGTGAGGGTATGTGACCTCTTTCCTTTTCTGAACCGCCACACCACCCAACTCCGTATTGGAGCCGTCAGTAAATTCAGTATGATGGTTTAGATGGAATATGTCTCTGAATAGTTCCACTGTGGGCTCCTCTTGAAAGAACGCTTCACAGAGCACTTGGAAGTGACACATATTTGTAACCGAGTTGGGGCCAGTATCTTGTGGATGGAGCTGGAAATCGGCTAAGACATCCCGGTAAAATTTAGAACCAGGCGGCTTAAAGCCCCGGGCTAAGTGATCTACGAAAACAACAACCTCTCCTTCTCGAGGTGAGGGAGGGCATTCTTTGCCAGGAGCCCTCCAATGGATTGTATCCTTACTTCCTAAAGCACCAATCAGGACTAAATCGTCCAGTTCAGCCTCTGTGACGCGAGAAGGAACCCAATTGCACTCATACACTTGCTTGGCCATGACGGAATCTACAAGGTAAAAGATCCCGGTTCAAAAATGCATTGATTAAAATGCATTGGTATGTACAATGTTAAACCGGAAACAACCCTATCTAAACCGGAGTTTCATGAAGCAACCTACATCTGGCGGTTCAACAAGGGGACTAATGGCATATACCGGTTTGGAAAATTTTCTATAAGGTTAAACCGCCTGACCTAAACATTGAAGCAATTGAGATTGCGGATGGTTAAGTATGCAGAAACAGGTTTCACAAGATCTTATTATGGCATTGGATCTGAAGCAAGTTCAGAAAATAAGAAAAATAGTCGAAGATCAAAGCAGAACAGTATTGAATCAATGAGCAGAAGTATATGTGAGATCTATGGTTTTGGGCAGGAAACTAGCGGCGGATACTGAAAGTTACCGCTACACAAAGCAAGGGTTTACATGTGCATCCAGGAGCTAGTACATGAGTATGAACAAGTGATGAACACCGCAAGAACACGAAGCCCTAGATCAGATCTATGTTGAGAAGAACAGAAGACCTACTAGAGCTGAGGAAAACGCGGAAAGGTCGCCGCGGCTTTCTAGCGTGTTCAAGTTGATGCAGCGGCCAAGGGTGATGCAGAAGACGACGGCGGCGGCGGAGCTCTGAGACTGGCGACGCGAGGAAGATGAAGAGGAAGGGCATGAAGGGAAGAAAAGAAATGACCCTTCGGGCCTATTTATAAGGCAAAGGACATGTGTCAGGCGCGGGAATCAAGGGACCACAGATTTTGGAAGTAGGGCGGTCACCTCGGTCATTGCGAATCTATTAAACAAGAAGATATCATGGATGTTTTCTTTATGATAGATGATGTCACACCGGTTTACAGCAAACAGAGAAGATGACGTCACGGCGGTTCAACAACTACAAGAAGATGTTGAAGACGAAGATTTTTGCTAAGGATTGACATGAACCTGTTCAAATCAATCTGGGGCCTAATGTTGGGGATATTACTACTGGGCATAAACCGGCCTACCTGGGCCAGATTAACTCCATCAGTAGTTCAAAGGTGTTAAAGCCCAAAGAGGCAGATAAAGGCCCAGGGCCCGTAGTCGGTTTACAACCTATAGCCGTACATCAGCTTTGTGCATATACTTGTAATATAAGTTAGGAACAAGGAGAGACCAACCCGGATACGAGTATGAACCGGTGTTGGGACTCTCTGAACCGGCAGGCGTCACCCATGTATATAAGGGGACGACCCGGCGGCGGTTCAAGGACGACAGACAACAACTCGAGACATAGGCGAAGCTTATTTGCTCCCTAGTCATCAAAACACCCATCAATTCCATCACAACTAGAGGTAGGCTTTTACCTTCATTGAAGGGGCCGAACTAGTATAAACTCTCTTGCGTTCTTGTGTCCGCTTTAACCCCTTCAAGCTAACCCGTAGCGATGGCTCCACGACTAAGTCCTTTCAATAGGACATCTGCCGTGACAAAACCACGACAGAGGGGCTGCACAAGCTCTCTCCCATGTGGGAGGGCCTGTTCAAAGTTGTTCATGTTTACAGGCCCGGCTCCGCGCGCTTGGAGACTCAGGAGGGGATGCCGGTCCAGAACGCATGGAACATCCAGCACCTCCGGAGGTTCTACCCCTAAAAAGGCCCAGAGCCTGTGAAGAAGGCGAATGCCTATGAAGCTGTCGCGTTTTGGAAAAGGCCTAGAGCCTGTGAAGAAGGCAAATGCCTGTGAAGCTGTCGCGTTTTGGAAAAGGCCCAGAGCCTGTGAAGCTGTCGCATTCTGGAAAAGGCCCAGAGCCTGTGAAGAAGGCGAATGCCTCTGAAGCTGTCGCGTTTTGGCAAAGGACCAGAGCTGTGAAGAAGGTGAATGCCTGTGAAGCTGTCGCATTTTGGAAAAGGCCCAGAGCCTATGAAGAAGGCGAATGCCTGTGAAGCTATCGCGTTTTGGAAAAGGCCCGGAGCCTGTGAAAAAGGCCAACGCCTGTGAAGCTCGCCGCCCGTGACACTCTCACGTAATAATGAGTTGGGGTTGTACACGCCCCGGAGTCTCAGGAGCACCGGCCTCAGGCCCTGGGGCTCCCTCCCACGCCCAGTGGCAACACTTAGCTCTGCTCTGGTGAGAAGACATCGAAGACTAGATTAGGTGCCGGATGCGGCTTTTCATTTGCTTTCCGCAGTTGGCTTGTTCCTTCTCATTCGAAGTTTTATTGAAGTTGTTGCCGTCTTTGGCTTGTGGTTCTTCGACTTTTCACTCTCCTGCCTCGATTTCTCTTGTGCAAGGCCTCGCGAGGGGGGGGGGCAGCCGAGTGCCCTCGCGAGTGTTCCTGTCCTAGTCGTTCAAAGGGTTCGCGACCTGGGTCCATTACAGGAGCACCCCTCCAGTCCATGCCCCACGGGCACCGCGACACGAACACAGGGCCTGGGTCGGTCGCCCCCCCCCACGGCTGGGGCCGGGAACTATCCACGCGCAGGCACGTAGCCGGAAGGCACGATAACGGAAGCAAAACGATGATTAACAGCAATAACCCAAACACGCCCCCGCGGGGCTCCACACTACTGTCTTTTTACGCAGGAAAAAGGAAAAGAAAGAACATATCAGGCGCAGCTCGCCTCACACCGGCCTGCAGGGAAGACTCGAGCTGCCTCCGGGGCTCAGGCAGACTCCCTCTCGCGCTTCACCGGGGCGCGACGGCGGGTGGACACGCTGCCACCTCCCAAGAAGATACGACGGCGTGGAGGCTGACCGCGGCCACCGCTAGAAGAGTCGCCGCCTGAAGAAGAACCGAAGAAGCTTGGGGAACCCTGAGCGCCGCCAGCCACGCGAGCGCTGTCCTCTCCATCATCGCCGGAGCTGGGTTCCCGGCCGCGGTCGTCGTCCTCGGGGCAGCACCCTGCGCAGCGACCATCTTCCCCAAACACCCTCATGTAGAGGGTGGCATCGCCGTCAAACTTGAAGTGCAGGGTGCACCGACGGCTCAGGCCACACGCGCAGGCAGACGTCTGCCAACCGCGGGCCAGGGCCAGGCTCCCGGCTGCGGAGACCTCCAGTGAAGCCCATAAGGCCCGGCTTCAACAGCCGTCGGCTTGAAGCCAGAGGCCGCCCGGGGCGCCGGCCGGGAGCTCGTCGAGGAGGAAGCGAGAAAGTAGAAGCGGGTGCTAGTTGGCTCCGCCGACCACACGACGAACTCTGGAAGCACCTCTGCAGCACGAAAGCGCGGCCTAGGGGGACGCGCGACCGGAGCGCGCCCCCCGGCTGTAGCAATCCGCCCGTCGCCGCGCTGGAAATCGTCTCCACGGCCGCGGGGAGCTGCCGTGGTGGCCACAGGATGTTTGCGAGGGCGTCCTCGGCCGCGCTTGGGCAGGGGAGAGGCAGGCTCAACCTGGTGAGCCTTCCCCTTCTCTACGGCCGAGAACCTCCTCGACGGGGCCATGAAGAAGAAGGAGAAGCAAGGGGGGATGAACTGGAAGGGCGCGTGCCATTCCGTACTTATGGCCGGGGAAGGCCAACCGCCGACCTCCACGATCGCAGGTAATCATGACCCACTTTGCATGTAGGGACTTGTCCAATCCGTGCAGTTGCCGAGGCGCCATGGGGAAGTGGAGACGCCCACGTCCAATCAACCGCCACGCGGTGCCCAAGGCCGCAGGCTGTTAGGGTCCGCGGCGCTTCGCTCTTGCCCTTCCGCCTCCCTGCACGGCCAAGTCCGGGCGCGCCTTGGGCCCGGGGGCTACTGTCGGTGTTCTGGGAATGGGGGTCCCCAGACTTGCCTGCCTGCGGCCTGCGGCGTGGCTCAAAGGGGGGCCCAGCACAGCCCATCTTCATTAACACAGACCCAAGACCCTCGCGAGGGGCCAAGCCTCGCGGGGCGGACGACACAGAGCTTCCTCAGGCATGGCCTCATCAGGCTGGCTCGCGAGGAGGCGGAGAGATCAAGGCGGGGTATCTCACGAGGTGCCCGTGACGCAAGCCATGACGACCAAAGGCGCCAGGCGGGTGCCAGCCCACGCAGTGTCCTCCTTTCCTCTTTGGTGCAAAGGGGGCAAGCACAGCCGCGGAGTACCGAGGCATCAGGCAAAGGTTGCCATTTCGGTGCAACAAGACCAAGACCAGGATAACTGCAAGACGGAGGTCATTGTGGAGCCCAAGACGGCGTCACCACCAAAGCTTTGTGCAGGCGAAGACTACTTTTGTTAGGATAGCTAGTACTAGCTGCCCCCCTTCAAATTAGCCCACCATTGTTGGCTCCCTTCCCGCTCGATATTTGGGAAGAGGACCAGGGCCTCTATAAATAGGACCAACCACCCACGGGGCAGAGAAAGAGGGAGAGTTTTAGGGGGATCGAGATAAACAATCGAGGAGAGGGAGAGAGAGAGAGAAGGGTGACTGAACTCCTCCCAGCAGTTCATCGCCCCAGCCAAGAACAGACCCTCGCGAGGCTGTTCTTCCTTGTATCGCTCATCATCATCAGCCCAAGAGGCAATCCACTACACCACACACTGGAGTAGGGTATTACACCACAACGGTGGCCCGAACCAGTATAAACCCTGTGTCTATTGTGTTGTTCTTTCCATACCTTAGATCTTAGCGAGGCGGAGGGGTGCAGGTAGGTAGGAGGCGAAATCTCCGCACGCAACCCAGTGTTCGAACCTCAAGGGTCTGCTGGAACCCGAAATCCGACAATATCTACCTCCCCGCCCCCTCCTCCTTACCAAAAGCCACATTTCCCCTGTTTCCGCCTTCCTTTCCAAGTTGAAACCTTTAATCCTTGCTTGCATCGCCGCCTCCTCGCTAGCGACCCTCCTTCATGCTGCTCGGCCTCGCCTATCCACGTAGGTAATCCACACCCGACCCCATCCTCCTCCTCCTTCCACATCCCACATGCCCCGACCGCCGGTGCGAGCATGACACCTTCCACCCAAATCACTGACCCTCCACCAAATAAGCGCCGACCTAAGCCATGGTGCACGCAGTATAACCAGGATCTCCAGGAGCATTTGGCAGCGGAGAAGCAAATCGTGGCCGCATGTGCGGATGAGGTTGCAATGGCTGGCATTCGTGCCGACCCCCAGATCTCGGAGGATCACCTCACCGTCGAGGCCACCGTTGACGCCTCGCGCACTGATGCCGTGACGTGGTTGGCTGCTTTAAACGACAGTTCATGGCATTTTCTCGAGGCCACCATCGGTGCCTTCGACAAAGACTACGAGGTGTTTTCTCAGCGTGCACGTGCTTGCCTCATCTCGAGAGCCAGCAGGACGCGACTCAGGCAACTCACCACTACAATGAGGGCACCCACGATGCGGAGGCCTCGCCCTCCTCCATGTACAAGGAGCCAATCGTCATCGATATCTCCGACAATGAGGAGTAGCTTGTCTTATTAGCTCACTATAAGGACCCATGTTCAGTTTGCTAGCTACTGCCTTTCCTTCACAAATTCTAGTGAATTGTGCTATCTAATTTTACCATGCAAGCTTCTGCTATAGTGTATATGTTCTATATGTCGTGCAATGTGGTGTTCAGTTAACTGCTTGGTTCAATTCTGCAAATGTGATGTTCAATTCTTCAGGGTGCAATATTTCTAAGTTGTTAAGCATGCTTGGTTTGGTTAACTGTCTGATCTTCTATTAGGAGTATGTTATATTATGAAATGTGGTGCTCAGTTAACATTTGGTTCATTTGTTGTGGTGTTTAGTTAACTGCTTGGATCAATTCTGCAATGCGATGTTCAATTGCTGTGGCTGCATTCTCTTATTGTATACCATGTGAGGAATAAATCGAATTTGGCTGCACTTAATACATGAGAAACATATACAATTGCCATATTTCCTAGTTCTTAATCATGCTTGGTTTGGATAAATGGGTTTTCCATGTGGCTCGAATTAATCTGATGAATCTGCAATGTGCTTATTTTTCATCAACATATTTTATTGATAGCATGTGAACCCTTACTTAACCTGATGACTAACTACCTTATATGTGTTGCAGGGAAACAATGGGAAGCACTGAGGTTTACAAGATGGTACTAACTATTATACCTTGCCTTTTTTATTCCGTTGCCCCATTTCCAATATAGAGAAGATATTTATGCACATCCTTATTTTCAGCTTCATTGATGATTACCTCTCAAACGACCTCTGTGGTTAGGAGGCGAGGAATGTTTTCATACAACACCCACGGTTCAATATTGAAGTGTTCCTGAAGAGGTCAAAGGATGGACAGTCAATCATCCACAAGCACTGGCCTAAAGTTGCAAAGACCTTCAACATGAATGAAGGTTCAATATTCGCCTTCTGCTTCAGTAGTTTTCTAGATGAGATGCGTCTCTCGATGTACCGTTTATGATGCTAATTTCGTAAGGTTCTAGATGCTGCACGTGAAACTTGCTGTTGGTGCAGTTGTGTAATGGGCAAGCTGAGTGCTGAAGCTATATCATGTTGTACTCTGATGTATTCCAATTATGAAATCCTGCTTCCTTAATATGGAAATGGAATATATTATGTGCTTAATATGAATGTCAATTAGATTAGTATATGGATTATTAATAATAGGGCAATTAGCCCGCTAATTGGCCAATTAGCTTGCTAATTGGGTTTTCCTATTGCAAACGGTTATTGAGAAAACACCATGGGCGATGAGCTCAGGCAACGCACACAGTTTCTAGGAATAAACCGTGTTGGATCAATGAACAATCACACACAACATTCTGTTGAAAACTGTTTGCGTTATGCCATCTTGCGCAAACGTATTCCTTGGAGTGACCGTGTGGGATGTATATACGAACGGAAACGTTTAGCGGTGACTGACTATGTGGGATGTACTTACGACCGGAAATGATTTCGCCTGTATAATTGTATTTTTTGAGTACTACTGAAAGTGCGTTATATCGACTAGAGGGGGGGTGAATAGGCGATTTTTATGAAAGTCTTCAGAACATAGAAGTTTTGAAGACAACCGATAAAATTAAACCTATTACCATGCAGCGGAAGGTAGACTACACTAGGCAAACCATAGTCAAGTATTCAATGAAGTGAAAGCACAAAGACTAATAGCAGCTAGGTAGTAAGGATCAGGTAGGAAGATATTGTGAAGCCAAATAGAACACACAGTCACTCAGTGAAGACAAATGATAGTGCAAACATACAATGACTTCACAAGGAGTAACAGCAAGTAAAGAGAAGTGAAGATGAAACCAGTGACTCATTGAAGACAATGATTTGTTGGACCAGTTCTAGTTGCTTTGGTAACTGTACGTCTGGTTGGAGCGGCTAGGTATTTAAACCTTAGCACACACAGTCCCGGACACCCAGTCTTGAACACGCAGCTCAGGACACCCAGTCCTCACTGTATTCTCCTTGAGCTAAGGTCACATAGACCTCGCCCAATCACTCTGGTAAGTCTTCAAGGTAGACTCCCAAACCTTCACAGACTTTGTTCACCGGCAATCCACAATGTCTCTTGGATGCTCAGAACGCGATGCCTAACCGGCTGGAGGATGCACAGTCCTCAAGTGTAATAAGTCTTCAGATCACATAGACAAGAAGACTTAAGTGATGCCCAATTCTCTCTGGCTCTGGTGGTTAGGGCTTTATCCTTGCAAGGAATTCTCTCTCAAAGGCTTCGAGGTGGGTTGCTCTCAAACGACAAAAGCCATACTTTCAATCTGAGCAGCCAACCGTTTATGGTTGTAGGGGGTGGGCTATTTATAGCCACTTGGCAACCCGACCTGATTTGTCCGAAATGACCCTGGGTCACTAAGGAACTGACACGTGTTCCAACGGTCAGATTTCAAACTCACACGGCAACTTTACTTGGGCTACAAGCAAAGCTGACTTGTCCGACTTTGGACAAGATTCGCTCTCATAGTCTTCACTCGAAGACATAGGTTTTTGGTTTAGGCATCACTTCAGTCATTCTGACTGGTTCTCTTGGACCCCACTTAACAGTGCGGTGATTCCTATGACTCAACACAAAAGAAAAAGAACTACGAAAGATCTAAGTCTTCGAGCTCCATAGGCTTCATATCGTGTCTTCTCTTGTCATAGTCTTCAATGTGAATATCTTCATATACCACCTTTGACTTCAATGTCTTCATACATTTTTAGGGGTCATCTCTGGTAGTAAAACCGAATCAATGAGGGACTTCTACCTGTGTTATCCTGCAATTCTCACAAACACATTAGTCCCTCAACTAGGTTTGTCGTCAATACTCCAAAACCAACTAGGGGTGGCACTAGATGCACTTACAATCTCCCCCTTTTTGGTGATTGATGACAAACTAGTTGAAGTTTTCAACGGGGAATATAATGTGTGAAATTGTAAAGAATAAGGAATTGTCTTCATAAGTTGCAAGGGCTCCCCCTAAAGATGTGCATATGAGTTAATTTGCTTTTGGAATGCAAATGCACATGGCAGGTTGTACTTGTGGAGATCCACTTCTACTTATGATGACAATCCACTATGCATGTGAAAGTATATGAAGATAATGACATGCATAATGGAAAATGGACGTCTGCAGAATGAGCTAAGTGCGGAATTTATCGTCGCACATGCGGAATTTATATTCGCAGAACAAGGTGGCAAATAAGTAGCAGACGACCATCTAGTTTAAGTGTTACAACTCATAAGAACCAAATGTAGCAAAAACGAGAGTTGTAAGCACGAAGCAAAATATAGAGCACCCGTCCATATGGACCCACTTGAAGACTATCAATCTCATATGTTTCTCCCCCTTTTGTCAGTAATGAACAAAAAGGTTTGAAGACATAGAGCCTCTACTCGTTCCCATGAGGAGTAGGTGAAGTAGCAGGGTTGTTGGTGTTGTTTGGCGGTGCAGAAGAGCTTGGAGGTGCTGAAGGAGGTGGCGATGAAGTAGCATCGTCTTCTTACTCAATAATTCTGGCAGTCACTGTGGCAGCAGAGGAAGAGAAATCAGAGTCTTCAAGGGATGGAGTTCCTAGCAGCACAGCCCTTCGAGGAGGTGTGGAGTCAAACTTGAATCTCTCAGTGAAGCCATCCTCTTGAAGATCAGCTTCAGAACACATAATCGTGAGCCCTTTCCATGTGCGGCGATAGGTTTCATGGGCAACGAAAGCATTCTTGGTGGCAAGATTTCAAGTGCGATTAACATCCACCAAGAGGCTTTTCATCTGACGCTTCAGCCAGTCATGATGCCTATCCTGTTTCTGATGTAGATCCACAAGAAGCTCTCGGTCGTTGAGAACACGAGTGCGCTTCTTGGGTCTTGGAGCAGTGGCACTGTCAGTGGCTTCAGTGGAAGCAGGGTGTGGTGCACGTGTAGTGCCAGCCAAAGGATACACCCGAGAAACTGCTTCAACTCCTTCAACGTTCTGAGTAAAACTCTGATGTTCTGCATTCTGAAGACTTAGAGGTTGCTTGGCAGGCTCAGAATATATGGCTTCAGTAGACATGTCCACGTCAGGCAAGAAGATCCGATGGTTGCGGGCTGAGGGCTGATACGAGATGGCGGAGTGTAGCTTGATCAGCCGCATGACCCAAGGGGCGTAGAACTTCAAACCAAACAGATCAATGCCTGATGTAGCAAGTTGGCGTATGAAGAAGTCCTGTGCATTGAAGCATTTGCCATGAAGTATATAGAAGACCAAAGTCTTCATTGCACCCTGAAGCTTGGCATTTGGAGAGTGCCCTTTGATAGGCCAGAGAGTTCGCCTGATGATGTGATAGATGGTTCTTGGCAGGTACTCAAGGTCTTCAACGAAGAACTCTGTGGGATAAGCAGCATCTTGGGGCAATGGCTTCATCATGCTGAGCATCTGACTCATATCAGGTTCTGGTCGCTGAAAGATGCTCTCAATAGCTTCAGCATGCAGCTGACAGCCTTGCTCGAAGAGATCGCCAGGAGTGGGCAAGCCAGTGAGCTCAATGATGTCAAATGCATTGGCTTTGTGATGAACGTTGCCAGTCATCCACTCCAGGACCCAAGTCTTCGGATCTCTGCTGTATCCTCTGATGTGAAGTGTGGCATAGAATTGAAGGAGCAACTCTTCATTCCAATGCTCTTCGTCAGTAATGAACGGCAGCAGTCCAACTTCCTTGAAGCAATCTAAAGCTTCTTCCAGACAGGGCAGACCAGCTATAGCTTCAACGTCAAGGCGCTTGTGTGGGAAGATGCGACCTTGGTTGTAAAGAATGCAAGAGTAATAGCTTCGCTGAGGATAGCTCCAAAACCGATCAGATGATATCCTTTCCCTTGAGTAGGGGTTCCTGGAGCTATTGAAGAACGTGTTGTCTGCCTTGAAGCCATTGATGTTGAAGGAGCCAGGTGGTGATGCAGGACCTGGAAACCTTGGCAGTCTTGGGATTGGCTTCTGGACCTGAGGCCTGTGCTCAACATGATAGTTGAACTGGGGACCGGCAGCAGACTCAGGAACAGAAGTGGCGGGATCAGTGGCTTCACTGTCTTCTGATGCTTTTGCTGGGGAGGGCTCCACATTAGCTTCATTGGTGGTTGTGGCAGCCTCACGATTTTCATCCTCCACTTGACTAGCTGGAGGGTCCGTCACAAGCACATTCTCCTGGAGAACTGCTTCTTGGTGGGACAGGGGAGTGGGATCTTGTGGGACTCCTTCTTCTGCGGCTGATGCAGCCGGAATGTCTTCAGCAGAGACTTGAGGCCTTGGACCTTTGCGAAGCCTGCGGAACGCAGACGACGCCTGTGGAGTTGGAGTGGGCTGGGCCTCATAGTCTTCTTCCTCTTGTGGGCGATCCGCCCATGAAGCATCCTGTGCAATTGGCGTCAGTGGACGACCAATGCTGATGAGTCCGCTGTTTTCATGCTGAGGAAGGACTGCACCATCTTCTACATTGTCATGTTGACCAATGTCTTCAGCAGCGATGGGATCAGCTGCTGGAATGTCTTCAGCTTCATGAGCCTCTGTGGAAGAAGGCTCATGAATTGTCAGTTGTCGTTCAGCTTCAGGATAGACCATAGAAATGGGTTCAACTATCAAGGGCTCTGTGGAAGCAGCCCAAGCTTTCTTGATCTTCCTCTTCTTCTTGGAGGGGGCAGTAGGAGAGGCTTCAGAGTGTTTCCTCTTCCTGGCTTCAGCCTCAGCAGTCCTTGTCTTCTTGAGCTCTGAAGCTGTTAACCGGGTTTTCGAGCCAGTCAGTCTAGTTGGGAAGACAATCGGAATTGCTTCTTGCCTTGGTGCATCAGATTCAGCCGTAGTAGGCTTCTTCTTCTTCTTTGCGGCCATCCTGGGGTCGATGCCAGGACGCCCAAGTGCCTTGCGCTTCTCAGCCTCATTATAGGCTTGCACACATCTGTCAGCCAGAGTCTTCATGCGCTCACGCGAACCCTGAGCTTCTGCATGCTTCTTCACAAAGGCTTCCTTGAGCTCGTGCATCATTGTCTTGAAGTTCTTCACTTCTTGCATGCTGAGCTTGGCCATATGCTTCTTGAACTGGGCCTTTTCATAGTCAATCTTCTGCTTCAGTTCAACAATGCGCTGGGCAATAGCAAGTTCTGAAGCAATGGCGCCTAGGAAGGCGACACTGAGGCCAATGGGTAGCTGCAGATCTTCAAAGCTGATGTTTGGCGTGTCAAACCACTCGTCAATGAAGTTGTGGATGATGGTGACATCAAAGAGAGGCAGATCATTGAAGATTTTTGCTTCTTCTTTGCTCTTGATGAGTTGCTCACGAGCGTCATCTGCAAGATCTTCATCACTTGACAGATCAATGTCGTCATTGCGCAGAATGACAGCAGCTGTTAGCTCTTTGCCAGTGTGAGACAGAGGCTTCTTGGCCTTCTGGGGCTTGGAGACGCGTGATAAGTCTTCAGACTGCACACTGTCTTCAGGAGGTGCAGTTGCCAATGGCTTCGCCCTTGAGATTTTTGGTGAAGGGGCCGGCTTTGAAGCTTTTGGCTTCTTCAACTGCTTTGGCTTCGGCACTGCAGGCGCGTCATCAGACTCAGTGTCAGCTGCAGGCTCATTCACTACAGTCCCTTGAACCAAGATGTAGGTGATGAGGCCTTCAAGGTTGGCGAAAGGACTGATGACATTGGGTTCTGCATGTCGTGTGCCATCTGCCCTTGGAGACGAGGGACCAGGGTTGAAGTCTAACCCAAAAGTCTTCTTGTTCTGCTTCGCTGAGTTCTGAGCAAACTGGAAGTTGCACTTGAACAGATTGTCGTCACGACACCATAGCAGTGACGACGAGTGTGCATCAGCAGGCTGTGGTCCACAGACCATGCATGGATAGAAGCCTTGAGCAATGGCTTCATCTCTGGACCTGGGTAGAAGATTCTTGAATAGGATGTCTCCCCACAGTCTCTTGATGGCGTTTTTCTCAGCATACTCCTGGGTCACAAATCTGTATTTGAACCATTGTTCTGCCCAATATCTTTGAATCCATTGGATTCGGGTCTTGCACTGACTGTAATCCTCTTCAGGATCTGTCTTGTACATTTCTGAGAGTTCATCTGGCAGATCTCTGGAGGTCTCACCACGACGCTTTCTGCCACCCTTCCTTGCTGCTTTCTCTAAAGCCATAAACTTTAACTTGAAAGGCTTCAAAGGTTTTCGTTTGCTGGACCAACAGGAACTGGCTTCGGGAGAATTTATGTGATGCTGTAAGAATTCTGCAAATGAATGCAGACTATGAGAACCAAAGGATTCTCCCACGGACATGTACCTGTGACAACATTAAGGTGCGAGGGAAGGGGAAGAGGTCATATGCATTCTCAGAAGATTTTGAAGATAAATCAGTTTAGAAGACATTGACCTCATCGTGCGAAGACATTCACTCATTGATAAGAAGTTGGTTCCAGATTTGTACGAATCCACAGATCAGTACAAGTGAGGAATCTAACTACTTTTTGAAGCACAAGTGAATATACTAGGCATGTTATGAGATGCAGTATGAGAGAGATCTAGCTTGTGTGAACAGAAACTGCTTGTGGTAGAAAGTGACAAATCCATAGGATCAATGGTGCTGTAAAAAGAGGAAGTTTTATTTACCACACTAAGAACTGCTAGACGGAGTGTAAGATGAGGCCGAGCAGTTCGATCTTCCGTGCCCTAACTTGGCGACGGAGGACACTTACGGCGACGGCGGAGAGGACGATGTCCGCGGTCGGCGTGAAGACAACGTCAGAGAGGTTGTGGCAGCGAAGCGCTTCGTCGCCGGCGTCGTCGAGGGCTAGTGGTGACGCTAGGGTTCATGCGAGGGTGGAAGAAGAGATAATGACCGATGTGAGTGTGTATTTATAGGTACATGGGCAGCACTGTGCTATTACTCAGGTGCCCCTGGCGCTTCGCATCTGAGGAACACGTGGCCATTATGCGGAATTTTGGGGTTTGTTCCACGTCCCACGCACGCCTGGATTGTCGGGTGGTCGTTCCTACTTCTCCGGATTTCATGTGGAGGAATGAGCATTGAAAATGGACTTAATGGTTGTCTCTGTATCTTCTGCTGACAAGGATGCAGAGAAGACATTCGACAATTTCAATAGAATGCATATGACTTGGAGAGATAGAGTTTGAGATAGAAAGCATAGAGAGGTTAGGGTCTGATCACATTCACTTAGTTCAAAAGATTCAACACGAAGACATAGCTATAAGTGAATGCTGTAGAGGACAGAACACTAGTATATATATATATATATATATATATATATATATATATATAATCAACATAGTGATGATAATCATGAAAATATGTTGAGATCGAAGCCAAACCAAATGTGAAGACATTGCAAGGTAACACCATGAGTGAAACACTTCAAAATAGAACGTTTGGTGGTGGCGTTACCCACCGTATAGGAAGTATTAGACCCAGACACGGCGCACAATTATCGTGGCGCTCCGAAGTCAAATTCCACATTAATGTATTCACCCTTAGAATGTATGTCTTCATTGATTGAAGATATACTTTACTTCATGTGTTGCACATCTAAGTCATCAATATGCATAAGGGTTAGGATGTGTGCCTGATCACAGGACATTCGAGGATTCCAGGATATTTAGCTCACACCGTAACTTGCAAAACCTCTTCTCATCCAAGGGATTGGTGAAGATATCTGCCAATTGCTCTTCAGTGTTGACGTGTATGATATCAATGTCTTCCTTCACAACATGATCTCTGAGAAAGTGATGACGAATTTCAATGTGCTTTGTCTTCGAGTGTTGAACTGGGTTGTTGGCAATCTTGATGGCGCTTTCGTTGTCGCAGTAAAGTGGCACTTGCTTCAGATGAATACCATAGTCCTTGAGTGTTTGCTTCATCCACAGAAGCTGAGCGCAGCAAGATCCAGCAACAATGTATTCAGATTCAGCAGTGGAGAGAGATACACAGTTCTGCTTCTTTGAAGACCAACATACAAGTGATCGTCCCCGAAAGTGACATGTGCCTGATGTAGACTTGCGATCAACTTTGTCACCAGCATAATCAGCATCCGAGAATCCAACCAGATCAAACTCTGAGCCCTTTGGATACCATAATCCTAGAGGTAAGCCAAATATCGAAGAATTCGCTTCACAGCTAAGTGATGCGACTCCTTTGGTGCCGCTTGAAATCGAGCACACATGCAAACACTAAGCATAATATCTGGCCTAGATGCACATAGATAAAGTAAAGAACCAATCATGGAGCGGTATACCTTTTGATCGAACTCTTTACCATTGTCGTCAGGACCCAGATGATGTTTGGCTGGCATTGGTGTTGTGAAGCCTTTGCATTCTTGCATACCGAACTTCTTCAGGCAATCTTTGAGATACTTCTCTTGAGATATGAAGATGCCATTGCGTTGTTGTCGTATTTGAAGACCAAGGAAGAACTTCAGCTCCCCCATCATGGACATCTGATATTGCTCTTGCATCATATATCCAAACTCTTCACTGTACTTCTGATAGGTGCAGCCGAAGATAATGTCATCCACATATATTTGGCACACAAACAGTTCACCATCATATGTCTTCGTGAAAAGAGTGGGATCTAGGGAACCAAGTATGAAGCCTTTGCTCTTCAGGAAGTATTTGAGTGTGTCATACCAGGCCCGAGGGGCTTGTTTGAGGCCATACAGTGCCTTGTTGAGCTTCTATACCATGTCAGGATGTTTTGGATTTTCAAAGCCAGGCGGTTGTGCAACATACACTTCTTCTTCAATCTTGCCATTGAGAAAGGCACTCTTCACATCCATTTGATATAGAAGTATGTTATGATGATTTGCATAGGCCAGCAGTATGCGTATGGCTTCAAGTCTAGCCACAGGAGCAAATGTTTCATCCAAGTCAATGCCTTCCACTTGAGTATATCCTTGAGCAACGAGACGAGCTTTGTTTCTGACAACTTGACCATGCTCACCTTGCTTGTTGCGGTATATCCATTTGGTGCCTATTATAGTGTGCTTCCGTGGATCAGGACGCTTAACCAGTTCCCATACATTATTCAGCTCAAACTGTTGAAGCTCTTCTTGCATAGCTTGAATCCATTCAGGTTCCATGAAGGCTTCTTCAACTTTCTTGGTTCTGTTATTGAGACGAATGCGAAGTGCCCACAGAAATTTGCTAGCTGAGTTGCCCTTGAACGAGTGAGTGTTCCAGGTGCATTGATGCTATTAATTATTCTTTCAATCTGCACTTCATTGGCAATGCGAGGATGTACAGGGCGAAGACTTTGCTCTTGCTGTTCATTGTCGTTGTTGGAAGGAATGTCTTCAGGCTGAGCATTGTCTTCATGTTGATCAGGTGCTGAAATGATAAGTTCTTCTTCAGGATGAGCTTCAGAAGGTATAATTTCTCCAGTTCCCATTAGCTTGATTAATTCACTGGATGGAACTTCATCTAGCACATTTGGCAGCTGCTCTCTTTGTGAACCGTTGGTCTCATCGAACCGCACATCCACTGTTTCAACCACTTTGTAATGAAAGAGATTGAAGACTCTATAGGAGTGCGAATCCTTTCCATATCCAAGCATAAAACCCTCATGTGCTTTTGGTGCAAATTTTGAGGTGTGATGTGGGTCCTTGATCCAGCACCTTGTGCCAAATACTCTGAAGTAACTGACATTTGGCTTCTTGCCAGTAAGGAGCTCATAAGATGTCTTGTTCAGTAGCTTGTGAAGATAAACACAATTGATTGTATGGCATGCAGTATCAATGGCTTCGGGCCAGAATTTTCTTGGGGTCTTGTATTCATCTAGCATCGTTCTGGCCATCTCAATTAGTGTTCTGTTCTTGCGTTCAACGACGCCATTCTGCTGTGGCGTGTATGGGGCTGAGAATTCATGTGTGATGCCCAAGGTATCAAGATATGTATCAAGGCCAGTGTTCTTGAATTCAGTGCCATTGTCACTTCTGATGTGCTTTATCTTGGCGCCAAAATTGTTCATAGCTCGATTGGCGAAGCGTCTGAAGACATCCTGCACTTCAGTCTTGTAAAGTATTATGTGCACCCAAGTATATCTAGAATAATCATCAACAATAACGAAGCCATAGAGGCAAGCAGTAGTAGTTAGAGTTGAGTAATGAGTGGGACCGAAAAGATCCATGTGAAGCAATTCGAAGGGTCGAGTAGTAGTCATGATTGTCTTCGAGGGATGTTTGGCCCTCGTCATCTTCCCTGATTCACAGGAACCGCATAAATGGTCTTTCTTGAACTTGACGCCCTCGATGCCTATGACATGCTTCTTCTTCGCAAGGGTGTGGAGGTTCCTCATGCCAGCATGTCCAAGCCTCCGATGCCAGAGCCAACATTCTGAAGCCTTTGCTAGAAGACATACTGCAAGCTGTGGCCCTGCCGAGAAATCTACCACGTACAAATCATCTTTTCGATACCCTTCAAACACTAGAGACTTGTCAGATTCCATTAGTACAAGGCAACGATATTTTCCAAATATTACGATCATGTTCAAATCGCAAAGCATTGAGACAGACATTAAGTTGAAGCCAAGGGATTCAACAAGCATGACTTTATCCATGTGTTGATTCCTTGAGATTGCAACTCTACCTAGACCCAATACCTTACTTTTACCAGTGTCAGCAAATGTGATGTGGCTCTTATCGGATGGACGTAAGGTTGAGTCCATAAGAAGACTTCTTTTGCCAGTCATGTGATTTGTACACCCACTGTCAATAATCCATTCTGAAGACGCTGGTGTCGTACCCTACAGTGCAGTTAGGGGGATAGGCTTCACCAAGAGCATTGTGAAGCAAAAACATTTGACGAACCAGTGGGTTATGAAAGCTTAGATCTAGGTTAGGACTAATAGGGAGAGTAGCAAGCGATTCAGGTACGAAGTACATAGTAAGACCATTTGGGCATTTGATCTTGCGCCCTACAAGATATTTAAGGTCCCCAGCAATAGCGTTAGACGATTTTGGTTTTCTGCTGGAGACCTTTCCCTGCAAAAGAGAGTTAAGCTTTCTTAGCCACCCACATCAAGGGCGGCTTAGAAGCAATAAGTCTAAGTGCAGCATCTGAGAATTTTGGCTTTGAAGCCTTCGCAAATAGTCTTGCAGGCGGACAATAGTACTCATAAGAATAAGCAGAATAGTTCTTGGTCTTATGAACATGGCGGTTTGATGAACCGCTCTCATATTCATATGCCTGAGTATGGTTTCCCTGCAAAACATTTGCGTTAGTGCGACTCAGGTGAGTCCTCTGTCTGTATGTAGCCTTTGGACCGTATGAAGCCTTTGGTCTGAGGTTTGTCTTCTTCACATGAGGTGTCATGATGACATTCACAGGAAGACTCTCCAGACACCTTTTCGGAACCCAAATCTTCTTCATAGGCGGTCCATTCCTGCAGTTAGTACCAATGTACCTGGCAGACACTTCACCATTCTGATTCTTAAACAGTATATAGTTTGCATCAAAGGATTCATCAATGATAATGGGGTTAGCACAAGTGAAGCCAGATAGATTGGATGGATCTGCTGAAGGTTCCTTTGCAGCAACCCACATGGTTTTGGGGTACTGCTTAGGTTTCCAGTAAGAGCCATCTGCATTCATTTTCCTTACGAACCCTACACCCTCTTTCCTAGGGTTTCGGTTCAGAATCTACTTTTTCAGGACATCACATAGCGTCTGATGCCCTTTAAGACTTTTGTACATCCCTGTTTCAAGCAATGTCTTCAACCTAGCATTCTCATCAGCAATAGCGGTGGTATCCTTTGCAGAGGGGTTAGTTACCACATCAACAATTGAAGATATTGCAACAACAGTAGCAGTAGAACATTCAGCAATAGAAGTAGCATTATCACGCTCAATGCATTTAAGACATGGTGGTTCAAATCCTTCCTGAGCGGGATTGATCTGTTTGGCGCGAAGTGACTCGTTTTCTGTTTGAAGATCTTCATGAACCGCTCTCAATTTCTCAAGATCTTGCTTCCTTTGAAGATAATCATAGGAAAGCTTTTCATGAGTTGTTGAGAGAGTTTCATGATGACTTTCAAGTTCCTGATACTTAACGTGAAGATTTTTTATGTCTTCAATTAAGGATTCAAATCGAGTCATTTCAGCACCTAATAGATCATCGCTTCTGTCTAACAGTTTTTGAATATGTTCCATAGCTTTCTGTTGTTCAGTTGCAATTTTAGCAAGTGTTTTGTAGCTAGGTTTTGAACCACAATCAGAGTCATCGTCACTAGATGTTTGATAGTGAGTAGTGCGTGTGTTTACCTTGGCACCGCATGCCATGAAGCAGTAGGTAGAAGTGGAGTAGTCCTTGTCATTTGTATCGGTGTCGGTGATGAAGTCATTGTTTTCAGTGTTGAAGATGGACTTGGCAACGTATGCTGTAGCCAGACTTGCGACGCCTGAGTCGGATTCCTCCTCAGACTCCACCTCCGCCTCCTCAGAAGCAGACTCCTCCTCTGAATCCATTTCCTTGCCAACAAACGCACGTGCCTTGCCAGATGAGCTCTTCTTGTGTGATGAAGACTTTGAGGAAGACTTGGAAGAAGACTTTGAGTATTTCTTCTTCTTCTTCTTGTCGTCAGAGTCATATTCCTTGCTCTTCTTCTTCTTTTTGTTCTCATTGTCCCACTATGGACACTCAGAGATGAAGTGGCCAAGTTTCTTGCACTTGTGACATGTTTTCTTCTTGTAGTCATGAGCAGGAGCTTCATCATTCCTTGAACTTGATCGGGAAGACTTTCTGAAGCCTTTCTTCTTGGTGAATTTTTGGAACTTCTTGACAAGCATAGCAAGTTCCCTTCCAATGTCTTTAGGATCATCAGAACTGCTGTCAGATTCTTCTTCAGATGAGGAGACAGCTTTTGCCTTCAAGGCACGAGTTCGCCCATAGTTTGGACCGTAGATATCTCTTTTCTCCGAAAGCTGAAACTCATGTGTGTTGAGCCTCTCAAGTATGTCAGACGGATCGAGTGTCTTGAAATCAGGACGTTCTTGAATCATCAGGGCCAGGATGTCAAACGAACTATCAAGTGATCTCAGCAGTGTCTTGACGGCTTCGTGTTTGGTAATCTCAGTGGCGCCGAGGGCTTAAAGCTCATTTGTGATGTCAGTGAGTCGGTCAAATGTGTGCTGGACATTCTCATTGTCATTTCGCTTGAAGCGGTTGAAGAGGTTGCGAAGGACACTGATTCTCTGATCTCTCTGGGTTGAGATGCCTTCATTGACCTTGGAGAGCCAGTCCTAGACCAGCTTGGATGTCTTCAAAGCACTCACACGGCCATACTGTCCTTTGGTCAGATGACCACAGATGATATTCTTGGCAGTAGAGTCCAGTTGAACGAATTTATTGACATCAGCAGCAGTGACACCTTCTCCAGCCTTGGGAACGCCGTTCTCGATGACATACCATAGGTCGACGTCAATGGCTTCAAGATGCATGCGCATCTTATTCTTCCAGTAGGGATATTCAGTTCCATCGAAGACGGGGCATGCGGCGGAGACTTTAATTATCACTGCAGTCGACATAGATAAAACTCTAGGTGGTTAAACCGAATCACACAGAACAAGGGAGCACCTGGCTCTGATACCAATTGAAAGTGCGTTATATCGACTAGAGGGGGGGGGTTGAATAGGCGATTTTTATGAAAGTCTTCAGAACATAGAAGTTTTGAAGACAACCGATAAAATTAAACCTATTACCATGCAGCGGAAGGTAGACTACACTAGGCAAACCATAGTCAAGTATTCAAGGAAGTGAAAGCACAAAGACTAATAGCAGCTAGGTAGTAAGGATCAGGTAGGAAGATATTGTGAAGCCAAACAGAACACGCAGTCACTCAGTGAAGACAAATGATAGTGCAAACATACAATGACTTCACAAGGAGTAACAGTAAGTAAAGGGAAGTGAAGATGAAACCAGTGACTCGTTGAAGACAATGATTTGTTGGACCAGTTCCAGTTGCTGTGACAACTGTACGTCTGGTTGGAGCGGCTAGGTATTTAAACCTTAGGACACACAGTCCCGGACACCCAGTCCTGAACACGCAGCTCAGGACACCCAGTCCTCACCGTATTCTCCTTGAGCTAAGGTCACATAGACCTCGCCCAATCACTCTGGTAAGTCTTCAAGGTAGACTCCCAAACCTTCACAGACTTCGTTCACCGGCAATCCACAATGTCTCTTGGATGCTCAGAACGCGACGCCTAATCGGCTGGAGGATGCACAGTCCTCAAGTGTAATAAGTCTTCAGATCACACAGACAAGAAGACTTAAGTGATGCCCAATTCTCTCTGGCTCTGGTGGTTAGGGCTTTATCCTCGCAAGGAATTCTCTCTCAAAGGCTTCGAGGTGGGTTGCTCTCAAACGACAAAAGCCGTACTTTCAATCTGAGCAGCCAACCGTTTATGGTTGTAGGGGGTGGGCTATTTATAGCCACTTGGCAACCCGACCTGATTTGTCCGAAATGACCCTGGGTCACTAAGGAACTGACACGTGTTCCAACGGTCAGATTTCAAACTCACACGACAACTTTACTTGGGCTACAAGCAAAGCTGACTTGTCTGACTCTGGACAAGATTCGCTCTCATAGTCTTCACTCGAAGACATAGGTTTTTGGTTTAGGCATCACTTCAGTCATTCTGACTGGTTCTCTTGGACCCCACTTAACAGTGCGGTGGTTCCTATGACTCAACACAAAAGAAAAAGAACTATGAAAGATCTAAGTCTTCGAGCTCCATAGGCTTCATATCGTGTCTTCTCTTGTCATAGTCTTCAATGTGAATTTCTTCATATACCACCTTTGACTTCAATGTCTTCATACATTTTTAGGGGTCATCTCTGGTAGTAAAACCGAATCAATGAGGGACTTCTACCTGTGTTATCCTGCAATTCTCACAAACACATTAGTCCCTCAACTAGGTTTGTCGTCAATACTCCAAAACCAACTAGGGGTGGCACTAGATGCACTTACAACTACTATACGTATTTCTGTATTTGAGTGCTCGCCGGTCGCACATGACCTCATTTTGTCGAGCGTGTGTGCCAGGAGGGCACATCCTCGACGGTTTCTGGGTCGAGTGGGAAGGACCCCCCTATCGCCCACACTCACTAGGTGACGGTTCCGAACGCCGTCGCGGAAAGGGGTTAAAAACTGTTTTTATAGCACGGACGCGTACCAGTGGTCGGCCCTCTTTCTCTGTTGGGTGCCACCAGGTCTGCCCATTAGATATTGTCGGGTTGGTGCATTATCGGTCGTAAGATATCGCTACTCCTATATGATGGAAATACACCCTAGAGGCAATAATAAAATGGTTATTATTATATTTCCTTAACCATGATAAAGATTTATTATTCATGCTAGAATTGTATTGATCGGAAACTTAAATACATGTGTGAATACATAAACAAATACCGTGTCCCTAGTAAGCCTCCACTAGACTAGCTTGTTGATCAAAGATGGTTAAAGTTTCCTTACCATAGGCATGTGTTGTCATTTGATAACATGATCACATCATTAGGAGAATGATGTGATGGACAAGACCCATCCGTTAGCTTAGCATATTGATCGTTCAGTGATGGTAGCTAGAACTACATCGGTATTTCCCTGGAGAGGGAGGGATGATGTAGCACAGCGACGGTAGGTATTTCCCTCAGTTATGAAACCAAGGTATCAAACCAGTAGGAGAACCAAGCAACACAACATCTCGCAACCCGACGTGTTAAATGGGTTGTCAATCCCTTTTGGGTAACGGCACCAGAAACTGCGTGTGACGGGAGATAAAGTTATAAATATTGATAGATCGAACGCCAAATAAAATAAATTGTAGCAAGGTATTTTTGGATTTTTGGTTTAATAGATCTGAACAAAAATGCAAAGTAAAAGTAGATCGCAAGGCAAATATATGAGAAAGAAGACCCGGGGCCGTAGGTTTCACTAGTGGCTTCTTTCGAGAAAAATAGCAAACGGTGGGTAAACAAATTACTATTGGGAAATTGATAGAACTTCAAATAATTATGACGATATCCAGGCAATGATCATTACATAGGCATCACGTCCAAGATTAGTAGACCGACTCCTGCCTGCATCTACTACTATTACTCCATACATCGACCGCTATCCAACATGCATCTAGTGTATTAAGTTCATGGAAAAATGGAGTAATGCAATAAGAACGATGACATGATGTAGACAAGATCCGTTCCTTTCTGTCACTGGGATCAAGCACCGTAAGATCGAACCCACTACCGGGCACCTCTTCCCATTGCAAGATAAACATATCAAGTTGGCCAAACAAAACCCAAATATCGGAGAAGAAATACGAAGCTATAAGAGATCATGCATAAAAGAGATCAAAGAAACTCAAATACTCTCATGGATATAAAACACATAGATCTGATCATAAACTCGAAGTTCATCGATCCCAACAAACACACCGCAAAAGAGTTACATCATATGGATCCCCAAGAGACCATTGTATTGAGAATCAAGAGAGAGAGATGAAGCCATCTAGCTACTAACTACGGACCCGAAGGTCTACAAAGAACTACTCACGCATCATCAGAGAGGCACCAATGGAGGTGGTGAATCCCATCCGAGAGGGTGTTTAGATTGGATCTGGTGATTCTGGACTCTACGGCGGCTGGATTAATATTTCGTCAACTCCCCTAGGGTTCTGGGATTTTGGGGTATTTATAGAGCAAAGAGGCGGTCCGGGGGGCACCCGAGGTGGGCACAACCCACCAGGGCACGCCTGGGCCTCCTGGCGCGCCCTGGCGGGTTGTGCCCCCCTCGCGGCACCCCCTAGGTGCAACCAGGGCCCATTGCCTTCCTTCTGGCCCATAAAATATCCCCATAAAGTTTCATGGCATTTGGACTCCGTTTGATATTGATTTTCTGCGATGTAAAAAACATGGAAAACAGCAACTAGCACTTGGCACTATGTCAATAGGTTAGTACCAAAAATGATATAAAATGACTATAAAATGATTATAAAACATCCAATATTGATAATAAAACAACATGGAAGAATAAAAAATTATAGATACATTGGAGACGTATCAGCATCCCCAAGCTTAACTCCTACTCGTCCTCGAGTAGGTAAGTGATAAAAACAGAATTTTCGATGTGGAGTGTTGTTCATCAAGTCATATCATATTCTTCTCTTTATAGCATGGACATTTGGACTTTTATGTGATTCAAAGCAATAGTATAGTTTTTACATAATAATTTAGATACTTAAGCATATCAACAAGCAACCATGTCTTTCAAAATATCAATGCTAAAATAAGTTATCCCTAGCCCATCATGCTCAAACATTGTTCCATTCATGAAACACACTCGAATATTAACTACACCAAATACTTGAGCACGATCATATTGCCTCCTAGTTGGTGCTTTTATGAGAGAAGATGGAGACTCAAAATAAAAATTGCATAAATTAAAATAAATGCCCTTCGCAGAGGGAAGTAGGGATTTGTAGAGGTGCCAGAGCTCAAAGCGAAAAATTTGAGATATGAACATTTGGGAGGTGTATCCATCCCACCAACGAAAACGACTTAGAGTTCCCAATACTTTCCATGCATAGATATATCATAGGCGGTTCCCAAACAAAAAATAAAGTTTATTCCTTTTTCCACCATAACTTTCACTTTCCATGGCTAACCGTATCCACGGGTGCCCTCGATACCAACACTTTCAAAGGAATTTATTATTTGACAAGATAAAGTAAATTCATTTCTTTTTGCATTTCGGGACTGGGCATCCCTAATAACTTTGCCTTACTCTCGTGCAATGACAAGTGATTAAACTCGTCTTGAGAATAACACATCTAGCATGGAAAATATTAGCCACCCCTCACCGCTCCGCGAGCGAAACAAACACACAAAAGAGAAGTTTATTTTGAAAATTAGAGATGGCAGATGCAAATTTGCTTAGAATGGCAAAAGAATACCGCATATAGGTAGATATAGTGGACTCATGTGGCAAGGATTTTGGATGCACAAGTGGAGGTCATACGTAGTGCAAAATGAAGGCTAGCAAAAGATTGAGAAGCGACCAGCCAAGAAACGAATAATATCATAAGCAAGCATTAAGCATAATTAACACCGAATAATGCACCACAAGTAGGATATAATTTTCATTGCATGATTATTGACTTTCATGCATGCATAGGGAATCACAAACCTTAACACCAATATTCCTACTAAAGCATAATTACTCATCAATATGACTCACATATCACATCATCATATCTCAAAACTATTACTAAGAATCAAGTTTATTTTGTCCAATGATCTTCATGACATTTTCTTTTCTTTATCCTTCTTGGATATCTAGCACTTTGGCACTAATTTTCATGTGTTGATTTTCATAAGCACAAACAAATATAAGTGAACATCATGATCATAACAAATTTCTTTCTCTCAAAATAATTTAAGTGAAGCAAGAGAGAATTTCTTCAAAATTTTAATAACTCTCAAATAAATCTAAGTGAAGCAAGAGAGTATTTCTTCAAAAATAACAAGCACATCGTGCTCAAAAAGATATAAGTGAAGCACTAGAGCAAGTCCTAGATCATAAAAGATTTAAGTGAAGCATAGAGAGCAATTCTAACAAGTCATGACATAATTTTGGCCCTCTCAAATAGGTGTGTCCAGCAATGTAACATCCCAAATTTTCCATTTGGAATGTTATACATAGGTCATTCATGCATATCATATTTTATTGCATTTTCATTCTGCAATCCTCGAAATCCTAAGCAACTCAAGGACCCTCGGAGAGAGTTGGGGATTTCCCGGTTTTCATATTTTATTCTTATCAAATAATGAAACGAGGATTTTTTATTTTAATAAATTTTCTCTCCGAAAAATATTTCATATTAAAAAAATATGAGAGGAGATAATATGACTTCTCCAAAATAATTGAAATATTGCAGGAAAAATATTAAAAACATTTTCTTAATTTTATTTGATTTTTATTTGGATTTTATTTGCATTAGAAAAATTGCACGTTTTCAAAAATTTCATTTTAGGCCAAGAAAATGTTCATCTCGTCCTAAATATTTTATTTAGGCGGTGAAAATTTGTTTTGGCATTTTTAGAATTTTATTTTATTTTCTAGGATTTTATTTCTGTCGGTAAAATTGTTTTTTAAGGTTCCGCCGGCTGGGCCGAAACCCAGCCAGGCCGCCGGCCCAACAGCCCGCGCCACCGCCGCCGACTCGGACGAGGAGTCCGAGCCGGACTCCGCCGCCCCGCCTTGGCCCCTCCCCCAAGTTGCCGCCCCCCTCTTTATATACCCCGCCGCCCCAAGCCACCCACCACCACCACCACAGCCCCGCCGCTGCCGCCGCCGCCCGCGCC
>NC_041386.1:96475934-96484057 GCF_002162155.2 Triticum dicoccoides
CGCCACCCCGCGAGCCGCCGCCCCGCCGCCCAACGCTACCTCGCCGGAGCCCCCCGCCGGAGGTACCGCGCCGGATCCGAGCCGCAGGTTTTTTTTAAAAAAAACCATTCAGTTTTTTTAAAAATCCTAGTTTGTTTTTTTTCTAGATCGGTTCGCCGGTTTTTCTCGGTTCTTCTAAATAGCGGACATTCGTCCATACCTTCATTTTAACGAACGGTTTTCGCCCGTTAGTTATAGTTAACGAATGCTCGTTCGTTAGTCTGTTCGTCAGTTTTCTTTTTATCGGATTTATCTGTGATTATTTTCGATCGCGATTTCTGATCCGATCTTAGTTTCTGTTTATCTTTTCGCTCGTTAGTCGGAATCAGGCGATTCAAGCGCCTAGATCTTCGTCTCGAGACCCTCTTTATGTTTAATCAACTTAAACAAGATTTTGGTACTGTGAAATTTGACCTTAGTTCAGATTAGTAAACGGATCTTGTTTCTTTCACTGTTTGAGTTTCGTTGCTCCGTTTGATTTGATTCTTTTTGCATACCGGAGTTCTTAAGTTGAACTTTCTGGTCAATCTCTCTTATTTGAGTTTTGCTTGTGCATCTTTGCTTGTTGCTTATGTATGTTATTGTTTGTTTGCGATAGAATTACCGGAGTGCGAAGCGTGTTACTACGAGTCCCTAGGATTCGCGGATCGTCAGCAAGGCAAGTAACACTTTGATCATATCCCTTTTATACCCAGTTTTTATGCATTAGTTTCACCCTCAAACATTGCATGAGTAGGATTGATAACATGTGGGTACTGGGAAGTAGTTGATGAGGTAGGAACCTATTGCCCTGCATTCAAACCCTTGGGAGTTACTTCTACACGTTGCTTATATTATTTTGCTATGCTCGTAGACGTGGTTTGGGTTTGAGTGAAATCCATGACATATGTGATATTGTTAATTAATGGTTCAACTTAAGGTGGCAACTTAAATTAACATCTGGGTGGATTGAGGCAACTTGGGAACCCAGTGTTGTCTATTTTTTTGGAAATCCCGGGGTACCCGTGTGATCTTCCTATGGACCGCCACCCAGGCTCAAAGGGAACTGGGATGATTCATGCTAGAAACTTCCGTGTGCAGCCACAAGCTATTATGGGCTCTAGCATAGTTGAGTAAGTTACGTGAAGCTCTCGAAGAGGTGGTTCAGCAGGTAGTGGGTTTTGTACGTTCGGTATGGTCTGCCCGGAATAGAGAGTTAATGTTTCCGAAAGACTGTGTCTCGGTCATCCGTTTCTCAAACACCTTGTAGTGCGAGAAATACACTGGAGGTGATCGAGTCTTGTGGGGAAAAGTGCGCAAACCTCTGTAGAGTGTACAATCTAATCATGGTTTGCCGTGTCCCCGGTTATGGACAATTTTGAGTATCTAGTACTTGGATTATCACATGTATCTCATCACTCTTAATTAATATTGTTGGGTTGTTAACTACTTTAATTTGGGATTGAGTTGGGGGTACCTTCTCAATATTGTTCAACCATCAAGATAGTTAAATTAAAATATATTCCTTTGTTGTAGGAAAAAATTGGGCTTTCGCAAAACTATAACCATAGAGCTTTCCACCAGCCAAATATGCATGTAGTGATAGCATTATTCTGTTCTTGCTCTACTGTGTTACTTTGCCAGCATATTCCATGTGCTGACCCGTTTTCGGGCTGCAACATATTATGTTGCAGACTTTTTAGACGAGGAGTAAGGTTCGTTAGGTCGTTGCCGTGCAGCTCAGCTATGCCGTTGGAGTTGATGGACTCACTTTATCTTCCAAGCCTTCCGCTATTATCGTATTAGATGGCCTTAAGCCATATTATTTTAATAAGTTCTCTTTTGAGTTATTCGATGTAACAACTGTGTGATTGCTACTCTGTTATAAATCCTTCAAG
Source organism: Triticum dicoccoides (assembly GCF_002162155.2). NCBI lineage: Eukaryota > Viridiplantae > Streptophyta > Magnoliopsida > Poales > Poaceae > Triticum > Triticum dicoccoides. The sequence continues at coordinate 96,477,851 of NC_041386.1, forward strand.
TACTGTGTGTGTCAGCATTACCGATCTAGGGATGACACTGAAGCACAGAGACTTGATCATTTGAGGTCGGGTCATTACAAGATGGTATCAGAGCACACGCTGAGTGTAGGTCACGACCACTAAGATAAACCATAGGTCACACTTCTCTACTCATTTCTAACTCCTCTCCATTTTCTACTCTTTAGGATGACGGAGATGAAGAACAAGTTTGCACAACCGGATGAAGACACACCTCTTGGACGCCACTTGAAGGAAGTCACTAGGTACTTGAACATTGGAATACCAAGCTTCACCGGGACGTACAACGCCACCTTACCAGAAGAGGAGCGCTGGATGATTCAAGTACAAGTTCCAGGAAGGATGTTTTCGCCAACCTCTAAACCCATAGAATTTTCTTTTGAAGCACCCACCTGGAGTCTAGGAAAGAGCATGGCAGCCCACATTACCATGGGACGCATTGGAGAGGTCTACAATAGGGAACTCAAGGACACTATCTACCAAATATGTGGGCGTCGAGATGAGCAATGGGAAGTAATCAGCACCAAGAAGGATAGATCCATTGCAGCTTTCATCCAGGAGTTAAACCAGCACATTCGATGCCAGGAGAACCAGATGTGCACGGACATGATGGACTGGAAGAAGGCGAAGACTAGGATCATCGAGCTGGAGGAAGAACTCAAGTTTACACGCGATGGATACAAGGAGGAAATCAAGACACTACTAGAGAAGAATGACGACCTAGTTAAGAAGATTAGAGTATTCATGGGAGGTCCAGCACTGGGAGTAGAAGACGATGATTCCACTTGCCCGGACAACTACATCATCATCAACGACACCAATTCCGATCCTAGTGAGGATGACTTTGAAGACGAAGCTGGAGAAGACATCATGGAGTCTTCCACCGATCAAAATTTCTAGATGACCACCATATATTATTAGTATTCCCCCATGTATTTAGTAGTAGTTGAGAACTTTTGCGATAGTTCTAGACCGCTTGTATGCCCTTGCTTGCTTGATTGAGTGAAATGATTTTGTTTGTCTCATATGCATATGGGTAGTGCTTTCTCATTAGACCTTTTGTTCTATTCATATCTCTTCCATCTAAACCCATCAGATGCCTCCGAGATGTGACACCGGTTTTGCTTTCCCGCTAGAGCTCACCAGTTGATCCAGCAGCAGAATGCCTTGATGCAATTGCTAGTTCAGAACCAGGGCAACAACAACAACAACAACAACAACAACAACAACAACAACAACAACAACCCGCCGCCAGTGGACAACCTAGCCCGTTTTCTAAGGTTACAGCCACCGGTGTTTTCCAGTAGCACCGAGCCTATAGTTGTTGATGATTGGCTATGCCGCATTGGAAGGGAGTTGACCATCGCGGGTTGCATAGATGCTGAGAGGGTGCGCTTTGCCGCACACCAATTGGATGGACCAGCAGCCTCATGGTGGGAGAATTACACAGCCACCTTTCCTGTAGCCAATGTCACTTGGGACCAGTTTCAGCAAGCTTTCCGCACATCCCATGGCTCAACCGGAGATATGCAGATGAAGAAGCGGGAGTTCCGCAACTTGCGCCAGGGAAACCATACTGTGGCTCAGTACGTGGATGATTTTAGCAAGTTATCACGCTATTCCCCTAATGATGTGGCCACAGATGCCGCGAAGCAGGAGAAGTTTATGGAAGGGCTGAATGATGAGATGAGCATGCAGTTGATGGTAGCAACCTTCAACAACTACCAGGAGTTGGTAGATAAGGCTCTTATGATTGAAGGGAAGCAGCAACAGATTGGGATCCGTAAGAGGAAGTACGGACAAGGGAAGTATAACTCAGGAGCTCAGCAGAAGCCTCGCCTAACCCCGAACTCGGGAGGACTTGTTCGTAACCATGGAAGTCACAACCACACTGGAGGAGGATCGCATAACCACAATGGTGCTAAGAATGGAAATGGGAACAGAGCTAACAACAATCAGAACCACTCCAACCCAGCCACACCCGCCAAAAGAGACCTAAGTCAAGTTACTTGCTTTAAGTGCGGGAAGACAAGGCACCATGCCAATGATTGCCCCGAAGGAAGGAATGGAAACGGAAATGGGAGCGCTGGGAAGAATCCTAATCCACTCAACAAAGGACAAGTGAACCACGTTAACGTGCAGGAGGTTGAAGAGCAGCCGGACGCGGTAATAGGTAAGTTTTTGGTTAAGTCATTTACCGCTCTTGTTCTTTTCGATACTGGTGCATCGCATTCATACATATCAAGGGGATTTGTGGATAAGTTTAAACTACCAACCCAAACCCTTAGGACCCCTCTCATAGTGAGTTCACCCGGAGCAAAGTACATGGCTAGCCGATGGTGCGACCAGATACCCCTAACCATTGGCACACATGTTTTTCCGTTTGACCTAATTATCTTGGAGTCACAAGGATTGGATGTGATATTAGGTATGGACTGGATGTCAAAGTATGGAGGAAGTATTGACTGTGCTAGTAAGTCGATTTATCTCACCACCCCAGAGGGAAAAAGGATTAAGTATGTATCTAGGCATGTGCCTAGGAGGAGCCAAGTGAATGCCCTCACGGGAGTTGTTTAGGAGGAATTTCCTGTAGTGAAGGACTACCCGGATGTTTTTCCAGAAGAGTTACCAGGCATGCCACCGGTTAGAGACATTGAGTTTTTGATAGAGCTATTGCCAGGTACAGGGCCAATATCCAAGAGACCCTATCGGATGCCCACAAATGATCTGGAGGAAATTAAGAAATAGATCAAGGAGTTATTGGAGAAAGGTTACATTCGAAGAAGTTCGTCACCTTGGGGAGCCCTAGTACTTTTGGTTGAGAAGAAGGATAAATCTCTAAGGATGGTTGTTGATTATCGAGCCTTGAATGAAGTGACAATTAAGAACAAGTATCCACTGTCGATGATCAATGATCTATTTGATCAGCTGCAAGGAGCTAAAGTGTTTTCAAAGATCGATTTATGATCGGGATATCATCAGTTGAAAATTCGAGAGAAGGATATACCAAAGACAGCGTTCACCACACGGTATGGATTATACGAGTATACAGTCATGTCGTTTGGACTGACTAATGCCCCTGCCTATTTTATGAGCATGATGAACAAGATGTTCATGGAATATTTGGACAAGTTTGTTGTGGTGTTCATTGATGATATTATGGTATACTCGAAGAATGAAGAGGAGCACAAGGAGCATTTGCGGTTAGTTCTCGAGAAACTCGGGGAACACGAGTTGTATGCTAAGTTCAGCAAATGCGAATTTTGGTTGAAGGAAGTCGGATTCCTTGGACATGTTATATCAGGAGAAGGTATAGCAGTAGACCCCAGCAAGGTTCAGTCAGTCACTGAATGGTTGGCACCCACTTCAGTTAGCGAGATCCGCAGTTTCCTTGGACTCGCAGGATACTACCAGAGATTCATTGAGAATTTTTCCAAGATTGCAAAGCCAATGACTGAACTATTGGAGAAGGACACTAAGTTTAAATGGACAGATGATTGCGAGGCAAGTTTCCAGGAGTTGAAGAAACGTTTAACTACAGCCCCAGTGCTAACACGGCCAGATATACATAAGGAGTTCCAAGTGTATTGTGACGCCTCTCGCTTAGGACTTGGATGTGTGCTTATGCAGGACGGAAGAGTTGTTTCGTATGCCTCACAACAACTAAAACCTCAAGAGTTGAACTATGCCATGCATGATTTGGAGCTAGCAGCCGTTGTGCATGCATTGAAGACTTGGAGACATAACCTTATTGGAAACCGTTGTGATGTGTACACGGATCATAAGAGTTTGATGTACATTTTCACCCAAAAGGAGCTGAACCTTAGGCAGAGGAGATGGTTGGATCTTATAAAGGATTATGATATGAGGCTACACTATCATCCTGGAAAGGCCAATGTCATAGCAGACGCTTTGAGCCAGAAGAGTTATGCCAATATCCTTGAAAGTAAGGGATTGCTGAGGGAGTTAGAAGTGGATATCTTGGAACTCCGATTGGAGATTGTTCCAAGAGGTTTCGTTGCAACAATGGATGTTTAGTCTACATTATTGGGCAAGATTCGAGAAGCTCAGAAGGATGACAAAGAGATTGCCGAGATAAAGGAGAAGATGAGCAAAGGAAAGGCCAAAGGTTTTCGTGAGGATGAGCATGATACCTTATGGTTTGAGGACCGAGTTTATGTGCCCAATAACCCAGAGATCAGGAAGTTAATACTTCGGGAGGCTCATGACTCACCATACTTGATACACCCCGGAAACACCAAGATGTATTTGGATTTGAAGGAACGTTTCTGGTGGACTGGTATGAAGAAGGATATCGCCGAGTATGTAGCCGTATGTGATGTTTGTCAAAGAGTAAAGGCAGAGCATCAGAAACCAGCAAGACTGTTACAGCCTATGCCGATACCCGAATGGAAGTGGGATAAACTTGGCATGGATTTTATCACCGGATTGCCCAGAACCAAAGCAGGATATGATTCTATATGGGTAGTAGCTGATCGCTTGACCAAAGTGGCTCACTTTATACCAGTGAAAACCACCTATACAAGTGCGAAGTTGGCCAAGATATATATGTCCAGGATCGTATGTCTGCATGGAGTTCTGAGGACCATCGTATCAGATAGAGGAATACAATTTACTTCAAAGTTTTGGCATCAGTTACACCAGACTTTGGGAACAAGATTGGAGTTCAGTACAACGTTTCACCCGCAGACGGATGGACAGACCGAGAGAGTCAATCAGATTTTGGAGGACATGTTGAGAGCCTATGCGCTAGATTATGGATCTAGCTGGGATGACAATTTGCCTTACGCAGAGTTCTCGTACGACAATAGCTACGAAGCCAGTTTGAAGATGGCACCGTTTGAAGCTCTGTATGGACGCAGGTGCAGAACGCCATTGATGTGGGATGAGGTAGGAGACCGGCAGTTGTTTGGACCAGACTTGATCAAGGAGTCTGAGGAGAAGGTTAAACTGATTCGTGATAGATTGAAGATTGCTCAGTCTAGGCAGAAGAGTTACGCAGACTCAAAACGCAAGGAGGTAACCTATGAAATTGGAGATAGAGCATATCTGCGAGTATCACCCTTGCGAGGAGTGAAACATTTTGGAGTTAAGGGAAAGCTAGCCCCGAGATTTGTAGGACCGTATCGTGTTTTGGAACGAATGGGAGAAGTCACCTACAAGTTGGAATTCCTGAGGGATTGTCAGGAGTTTACGATGTGTTCCACGTTTCACAGTTGAAGAAGTGTCATGCTGAGATGGCCGATATACCGTTAAGAGATACAGTACCCTTGGAGGCGATTCAGTTGGACAGTGATTTGACTTATGAGGAGAAGCCAGTTAAGATTCTTAAGTTTGCCAGCCCAGTCACCCACAGCAAGGTTATCAAGTTTTGCAAAGTTCAGTGGAGCCACCATACCGAGGATGAAGCCACCTGGGAACGAGAGGATGATCTCCGCAAAGACCACCCACACCTATTTTCTAGCCAACCCGAATCTCGAGGGCGAGATTCATCTTAAGGGGGGTAGGTTTGTAACATCCCAAATTTTCCATTTGGAATGTTATACATAGGTCATTCATGCATATCATATTTTATTGCATTTTCGTTCTGCAATCCTCGAAATCCTAAGCAACTCAAGGACCCTCGGAGAGAGTTGGGGATTTCCCTGTTTTCATATTTGATTTTTTTATCAAATAATGAAACGAGGATTTTTTATTTTAATAATTTTTATCTCCAAAAAATATTTCATATTAAAAAAATATGAGAGGAGATAATATGACTTCTCCAAAATAATTGAAATATTGGAGGAAAAATAATTTTATTTGATTTTTATTTGGATTTTATTTGCATTAGAAAAATTGCACATTTTAAAAAATTGCATTTTAGGCCAAGAAAATGTTCATCTCGTCCTAAATATTTTATTTAGGCGGTGAAAATTTGTTTTGGAATTTTTAGATTTTTATTTTATTTTCTAGGATTTTATTTCTGTCGACGAAATTGTTCTTTTAAAGGTTCCGCCGGCTGGGCCGAAACCCAGCCAGGCCGCCGGCCCAACCGCCCGCGCCACCGCCTCCCCGTCGCGCGCGCCACCACCGCCGACTCGGACGAGGAGTCCGAGCTGGACTCCGCCACCCCGCCTTGGCCCCTCCCCCAAGTCGCCGCCCCCCTTTATACACCCCGCCGCCCCG
>NC_041386.1:96484365-96547280 GCF_002162155.2 Triticum dicoccoides
CCACCCCGCGAGCCGCCGCCCAACCCCGCCTCGCCGGAGCCCCCCGCCGGAGGTACCCCGCTGGATCCGAGCCGCCGGTTTTTTTAAAAACCGTTCGGTTTTTTTAGAAACCCTAGTTCGTTTTTTCTAGATCGGTTCGCCGGTTTTTCTCGGTTCTTCTAAATAGCGGACGGTCGTCCGTACATTCATTTCAATGAACGGTTTTCACCCATTAGTTATAGTTAACGAATGCTCGTTCGTTAGTCTGTTGTCAGTTTTCTTTTTATCGGATTTATCTGCGATTATTTTCGATCACGATTTCTGATCCGATCTTACTTTCTGTTTATATTTTCGCTGGTTAGTCGGAATCAGGCGATTCAAGCACCTAGATCTTCGTATCGATACCCTCTTTCTGTTTAATCAACTTAAACAAGATTTTGGTACTGTAAAATTTGACCTTAGTTCAGATTAGTAAACGGATCTTGTTTCTTTCATCGTTTGAGTTACGTTGCTCCATTTGATTTGATTCTTTTTGCATACCGGAGTTCTTAAGTTGAACTTTCTAACCTCTCTTATTTGAGTTTTGCTTGTGCATCTTTGCTTGTTGCTTATGTATGTTACTATTTGTTTGCGATAGAATTCCCGGAGTGCGAAGCGTGTTACTACGAGTCCCTAGGATTCGCGGATTGTCAGCAAGGCAAGTAACACTTTGATCATATCCCTTTTATACCTAGTTTTTATGCATTAGTTTCACCCTCAAACATTGCATGAGTAGGATTGATAACATGTGGATATTGGGAAGTAGTTGATGAGGTAGGAACCTATTGCCCTGCATTCAAACCCTTTGAGTTACTTCTACGCGTTGCTTATATTATTTTGCTATGCTCGTAGACGTGGTTTGGGTTTGAGTGAAATCCATGACAGATGTGAGATTGTTAATTAATGGTTCAACTTAAGGTGGAAACTTAAATTAACATATGGGTGGATTGAGGCACCTGGGGAACCCAGTGTTGTCTGTTTTTTGGAAATCCCGGGGTACCCGTGTGATCTTCCTATGGATCGCCACCCAGGCTCAAAGGGAACTGGGATGATTCGTGCTAGAAACTTCCGTGTGCAGCCACAAGCTATTATGGGCTCTAGCATAGTTGAGTAAGTTACGTGAAGCTCTCGAAGAGGTGGATCAGCAGGTAGTGGTTTTTGTAGGTTCGGTATGGTCTGCCCGGAGTAGAGAGTTAATATTTCTGAAAGACTGTGTCTCGGTCATCCGTTTCTCAAACACCTTGTAGTGCGAGAAATACACCGGAGGCGATCGAGTCTTGTGGGGAAAAGTGCGCAAACCTTTGCAGAGTGTACAATCTAATCATGGTTAGCCATGTCCCTAGTTATGGACAATTTTGAGTATCTTGTACTTGGGTTATCACATGTATCTCATCACTCTTAATTAATATTGTTGGGTGGTTAACTACTTTAATTTGGGATTGATTTGGGGGTACCTTCTCAATATTGTTCAACCACCATGATAGTTAAATTAAAATCTATTCCTTTGTTGTAGGGAAAAATTGGCTTTTCGCAAAACTATAACCATAGAGCTTTCCACCAGCCAAATATGCATGTAGTGATAGCATTATTCTGTTCTTGCTCTACTGTGTTACTTTGCCAGCACATTCCATGTGCTGACCCATTTTCCGGCTGCAACGTATTATGTTGCAGGCTTTTCAAACGAGGAGTAAGGTTCGTTAGGTCGTTGCCGTACAGCTCAGCTATGTCGTTGGAGTTGATGGACTCACTTTATCTTCCAAGCCTTCCACTGTTATCGTATTAGATGGCCTTAAGCCATATTATTGTAATAAGTTCTCTTTTGAGATATTCGATGTAACAAGTGTGTGATTGCTACTCTGTTATAAATCCTTCGAGTACTGTGTGTGTCAGCATTACCGATCCAGGGATGACACTGAAGCACGGGGACTTGACCATTTGAGGTCGGGTCGTTACAAGCATGGATTGATGACTTAAAACACAAAATAAAACAAGCAACGACACATATCATACAAGACGCTCCAAGCAAAACACATATCATGTGACGAATAAAAATATAGTCTCGAGTAAAATACCGATAGTTGTTGGAAGAAAGCGGGGATGCCACTCGGGGGCATCCCCAAGCTTAGTTGGTTGCTCATTCCTGGATAATAGCTTGGGATGCCGGGGCATCCCCAAGCTTAGGCTCTTACATCCTTCGTTCATCCATCTTAAGATAACCCAAAACTTGAAAACTTCAATCACTCAAAACTCAACAAAACCTTCGTGAGATCCGTTAGTATAAGAATAATGAATCACTACTATAAGGGTTGTATCAAACCAATTCATATTTTGTTTTTGTATTATATCTAGTGCATTCCAACTTTTCTATGGCAAAAACTCATCAAAGAAAACCATAGAGCCATCAAAGTAAGCACACAACACAAAGAAAACAGAATCTGTCAAAATAGAACAGTCTGTAGAAATATGACTATTTTGACTACTTCTGTAACTCCAAATATTCTGAAAAATTAGGACGACCTGAGAAATTTGTATATTGATCTACTGCAATTGGAATGGATATTTTATCACTCTCTGGTAAAAAACAAAAATTAATTTCGTGAGCGTAAAAGTTTCTGTTTTTCAGCAAAATCAAACAACTATTGCCCAAGAAGATCCTAAAGGCTTTACTTGGCACAAACACTAATTAAAACATAAAAACACAATCATAACAGTAGCATAATTGTGCTAACACTCAAGAATAAAAAGCAAAAAGCAAAAATAAATTTTATTCATTGGGTTGCCTCCCAACAAGCGCTATAGTTTTACGCCCTTAGCTAGGCATAAAGCAAGGATCTAAGTTTTGTCATCTTTGGTTCGAGATCCATAAGATGCCGTCATGATTGATTCATAAGGTGGCTTAATTCTAGTTCTAAGAAAGTGTTCCATACCCTTCCTCAAAGGAAATTGGAACTTAATATTTCCTTCTTTCATATCAACCACGACACCAATAGTGGGTAAAAATGGTCTACCAAGAATAATTGGACAAGACATGTTGCAATCAATATCAAGAACAATAAAATCTATGGGCACATAATTCCTATTTGCAAGAATAAGAACATCATTAATTATTCCCATAGGCTTTTTAATAGTAGAATCCACCAAGTGCAAATTCAAGGAACATTCTTCAAGATTGGTAAGACCAAGCACATCACATAAAGATTTTGGAATTGTGGAAACACTAGCACCCAAGTCACACAAAGCAAAACACTCATAATTTTTAATCTTGAATTTTATAGTAGATTTCCATTCATCATGCAATTTTCTAGGAATTGATACTTCTAATTCCAACTTTTCTTCCAAAGGTTTCATCATAGCATCAACAATATTTTTAGTAAAAGCTTTGTTTTGTTTGTAAGCATGGGGTGAATTTATCATGGATTGCAAAAAATAAATACAATCAATCAAAGAGAAACTACCATAATTAAAGTCTTTGTAATCCAAAATAGTGGGCACATCACTAGCTAAAGTTTTGACCTCTCCAAACCCACTTTCATCAATTTTCTCAACAAGATTTTCAACCTCCGAAATATTGGGACGCCTTCTACCTAAAGTTGAATCTTCTCCAGTCCCCTTTTCAATATTCTTAACTTTACTAAACAAAAAATCAATAGAAGAAACACCAATCATTTTAAGATCTTCATCACTTTTGCAAGAATAATCACTAGAAAAAGCTTTTTCTAAAAATTCTCTTTTAGCTCTAAGCGTAGCAGTTCTTTTCTTACTTTCATCCATAGAAAAATAAAGAGCTTTAATTTATTCATCTAATTTAGGCACAAAAAATTTCACCTTGATATTTTCCACATCATGAGCAATTCTATCAACACTTCTAGATAAATCATCAATCTTATTCAACTTTTCTTCTATGGAAGTGTTGAAAACTTTTTGTGTATTGATAAATTATTTAATATTATTCTCAATACCAGAGGTGTTCCTATTACTATTATAAGATTGATTTCCATAGGAATTACCCTAATTGTTAGAGGAATTACTAGGAAAATGCCTAGGATTAAAATTTCCTCTATAAGCATTGTTGTTGAAATTATTGCGAGAAATAAAATTCACATCAATGGCATCACTATTTTGTTCAATCAAAGTAGACAAGGGCATATCATTAAGATCAATAGGAGCACTTATACTAGCAACCAATTTCACAAGCGCATCAACTTTTTCACTCAAAGAAGAAATTTCTTCAACCGAATTAACTTTTTTTACTAGTAGGAGCCCTTTTGGTATGCCATTGCGAATAATTTGCCATGATATTATCAAGCAATTTGGTGGCTTCACCCAAAGTAATTTCCATAAAAGTATCACCTGTGGCGGAATCTAAAAGATTACGAGAAACAAAATTAGATCCCGCATAATTTTTTTATGATCATTCAAAGATTTAACCCACGAGTTGGGCAATTCCTTAGCATCATTTTCATCCTTTCCCAAGATTGCGCAACATGCTCATGTTCAAATTGCTTGAAATTCAAGATCTAGGTTCTAAGGGAAATAATTTTGCGGGAGGAAAATACTTAGTGATAAAAGCATCTTTGCACTTATTCCAAGAATCGATACTATTGCGAGGCAAAGAAGAGAACCAAATTTTTGCAGAATCACGCAAAGAGAATGACAATAATTTCATATTGACCACATCATTGTACACATCTTTTTTCTTTTGAATATCGCATAATTCCATGAAGGTATTAAGATGGGTCGCGACATCCTCATTAGGAGTAACGGAAAATTGGTCTTTCATAACAAGATTCAGGAAAGCAGTATTAATATCATAAGTCTCCGCACTAGTGGTGGGAGGAGCAAGCAGAGTGCCAATAAAATGTAGCGACCAGACCTCAAACGGTCGAGTCTCTGTGTTTCAGTGTCATCCCTGGATCGGTAATGCTGGCACACACAGTACTTGAGGATTTATAATAGAGTAGCAATCACACACTTATTACATCAAATGTCTTGAAAGAGAACTTATTACAATAAATATGGCTTAATGCCATCTAATACGATAACAGCGGAAGGCTTGGAAGATAAAGTGAGTCCATCAACTCCAACGACATCACTGAGTGCAAGACCACGACCTAAGGCTTCTTACTCGTCGTTTGAAAATTCTGCAACATGATACGTTGCAGCCCGAAAATGGGTCAGCACATGGAATATGCTGGCAATGTAACACAGGAGAGCAATGAAGAGAATATTGCTATCACTACATGCATATATGGCTGGTGGAGGCTGTATGGTTAATAGGTTTTGCAAAAAGCCAATTTTCCCTACTACAAAGGAATATATTTTATTTAACTACAAAGTTGGTTGAAAACATTGAGAATGGTAAACTCCATCTCAATCCCAATTAAAAGGTAATTAATAACCCAACAAAATTAATTTAGAGTGATGAGATCAACATGATAATCCAAGAACTAGATACTCAAAATGTCCATAACCGGGGACACGGCTAACCATGATTAGTTTGTACACTCTGCAGAGGTTTGTGCACTTTTCCCCACAAGGCTCGATCTCCTCTGTTGGATTTCTCGCACTACATGGTGTTTGAGAAACGGATGACCGAGACACAGTCTTTTAGAAGCGTTAGCACCTTATGATGGGTAGAGAGTACCACCTACATCCCCTATATCTGCTAGTCTACCACTATAAGAGTTCACACTACTTATTCAACTATGCCAGAGCCCATAATGGCATGTGGCTGCACACGGAAGTTTCTAGTATGAATAATCTCATGATCCCTTTGAGCCTGGGTGGCAGTCCATAGGAAAAATCACACGGTACCCTAGGATTTCCAAAAAAACAGGCAATCACTGGATACCCCAAGTGCCTCAATCCACCCAGATGTGTATTTAAGTTGCCACCTTAAGTTAAACCATTAATTAACAATCTCACATCTGTCATGGATACACTCAAACCCAATCCACGTCTACGAGCATAGCATGATAATATAAGCAACATAGAAAGTAACTCCCAAAGGTTTGATAATAAAACAGGTGATAGGTTCTACCTCATCATCTACTTCCCAATACCCACATGTTATCAATCCTACTCATGCAATGTGTGAGGGTTGAAGCTAATGCATAAAAACTGGGTAATGAAAAGCATGATCAAAGTGTTACTTGCCTTGCTGATGATCCGTGAAACCTAGAGACTCGATGTAGCACGCTTCACACTCCGGGTACTCTATCGCAAACAAGAAAACATACAATAAGCAATCAAGCAAGATCATGGGTAAAACTCAAATAATAGATCTAACCAGAAAGTTCAACTTAAGAACTCCGGTTGGCAAAAAGAATAAAATCAAACGAAGCAACAAAACTCAAATGGCGAAAGAAAACAAGCTCCGATTACTAATCTGGACTAAAGTCAACTTTTACAGTAGCAAAATCTTGTTCAAGTTGATTAAACAGAAAGATGGTTTCGAGATGAAACTCTAGGCACTTGAATCGCCTGATTCCGATAAACGAGCGAAAAGTTATACTAAAGCGAAAATAGGATCAGAAATCACGATTGAAAATAATCACGGAAAATCCGAGAAAAAGGAAAACTAATGAACAGGCTAATGAACGAATGTTCGCTGTCTGCGGCTAAATGGTGAAAACCATTTGTTAAAACGAACGTACGAACGGGCGTTCGCTAAATAACTAAACCAAAAAAAATAAACCGAACCGGATCTAAAAAAACGGATCTAGGGTTTTCTGAAAAAACCCGACGGTTTTCTAACAAAAACCGCGGCGGCGACTACCTTGACGACTCCGGCGAGGGCGGCGGCAGGTCCGGCGGTGGTGGTCGGCGGCGACGGGCGGCGGCTCCGGGCGACGGGGCGGCAGCGGCGGCGGTTAGGGTTAGGGTTTGGGGCGGGGCACGGCTGGTGGGCTTGGGGTGCGGGCCGGCGGCTTATAAGAGGGCCGGCCCGAGGTGTCCTAGCCGGGTACGGCCCGAAGTCGGTTTGATTTTTTAAAATAATTTTGACATGCAGAAAAAGAAAGAAAAGAAATACTAAACGGACTCCAAAAATCCCGAAATAAATTTTCCTCGTCCTTTAAAAATAGGCCGGACAAGGTGAACATTTATTTGGGCCTAAAATGCAATTTTGAAAAACGCATTTTTTCCTAATTCAAATAAAATAGCAATAAAACTCTGAATAAAAATCTTATTTGATTTTAATATTAAATCTCCAATATTTCTTTATTTTTAGGAAGTCATTTTATCCTCTCTCTTTTATTTTTATAGAAGAAATACTTGAAGATAAAATAATTAAAATCAAATGACCCTCTTTTCAAAATTTGAGAAAAACTCAAATATGAAAATAACAAAATTCCCAACTCTCTCCGTGAGTCCTTGAGTTGCGTAGAATTTCTAGGATCTAGCCAAAATGCAATAAAATATGATATGCAATGATGATCTAATGTATAACATTCCAAATTGAAAATTTGGGATGTTACAAACCTACCCCCCTTAAGCCCTCAAGATTCGGGTTGGCTAGAAAATAGGTAAGGGTGATCTTTCCGTAGGTCTTCCTCTCGTTCCCAGGTGGCTTCATCTTCGGTATGGTGGCTCCACTGAACCTTTGCAAAACTTGATAACTTTGCTGCGTGTGACTCGGCTAGCAAACTCGAGTATCTTTACTAGTTTATCCTCATATGTCAAATCACTATCCAACTGTATCGCTTCTAGTGGCACTGTATCTCTCAGAGGAATATCAGCCATCTCTGCGTGGCACTTCTTCAACTAAGAAACATGGAACACATCGTGAACTCCTGATAACCCTTCGAGTAATTCCCACTTGTAAGCAACTTCCCCCATACGTTCCAAAACTTTGTATGGTCCCACAAAACGTGGCACTAACTTTCCCTTAACTCCAAAGCGCTTTACTCCTCGAAGGGGAGATACACGAAGATACACTCTGTCTCCAACTTCATAAACTATCTCCTTGCGTTTAGAATCCGCATAGCTCTTCTTCCTAGACTGGGCTACCTTGACTGTATCGCGAATCAACTTAACCTTCTCTTCAGACTCTTTAATCAAATCTGGTCCAAATAACTGTCGGTCTCCAACTTCATCCCACAACAACGATGTTCTGCACCTCCTTCCGTACAATGCTTCGAAAAGGGCCATCTTCAAACTAGCTTGGTAGCTGTTGTTGTATGAGAACTCTGCGTAAGGCAAATTATGTCCCAACCAGATCCATAATCTAGCGCACAAGCTCTCAACATGTCCTCCAGAATCTGATTGACTCTCTCGGTCTGTCCATCCGTCTGCGGGTGAAAAGCTGTGCTGAACTCGAGCCTGGTTCCCAAAGTTTCATGCAACTGATTCCAAAACTTTGAGGTAAACTGGGTTCCTCTATCTGATACAATTTTCCTCGAAACTCCATGCAGACATACGATCCTGGTCATGTATATCTTTGCCAACTTAGCACTGGTGTAAGTGGTCTTCACTGGGATGAAATGAGCTACTTTCATCAAACGATCGACTACAACCCATATCGAGTCATAGCCTGAATGAGTCCTGGGTAATCCCATGATAAAATCCATGCCTAGCTTATCCCACTTCCATTCAGGTATCGGCAATGGTTGCACCAATCCTGCTGGCTTCTGACGCTCTGCCTTCACTCTCTGACATACATCACAAACTGCTACATACTCCGCAATATCCTTCTTCATTCCAGTCCACCAGAATATATCTTTCAAATCCAGATACATCTGGGTATTTCCTGGGTGAATCGAATATGGCGAATCATGGGCCTCTTGCAGAATCAACTTCCTGATCTCCTGATCATTTGGCACATATACGCGGTCCTCAAACCATAGGGTATCGTGCTCATCCTCCCGAAATCCTTTGGCTTTTCCTTTTCTTATTCTTTCCTTTATATCGGCACCAAAGCTACTACATAACCTCTCGGAACTATCTCCAAACATAGCTCGCGAAGGTCTTCTGCTAACTCCTTGGGTAACTCTCTGGTCATGAGTGTATTGACATGACTCTTGCGGCTCAATGCATCGGCTACTACGTTAGCCTTTCTGGGATGATAATGCAACTTCATATCATAATCCTTAATGAGATCCAACCATCTCCTCTACCTGAGATTCAACTCCTTTTGTGTGAAGATATACTTCAAACTCTTGTGATCCATGTATAATCACAATGGTTTCCGATGAGAAAATGTCTCCAAGTCTTCAACGCATGTACTACGGCTGCTAAATCCAAATCATGCGTAGCATAATTTAACTCATGGGGTTTAAGCTGTCGTGAGGCATATGAAACAACTCTTCCCTCCTGCATAAGTATGGCTCCAAGTCCTCGACAAGAAGCATCGCAATACACTTCATAATCCTTGCGTTGATCTGGCAGAATCAACACTGGTGATGTAACCAAGCATCTCTTCAACTCCTGAAAACTGGCCTCACATTCCTCAGCCCATTTGATTTTGGTGTCCTTATTCAACAACTCCATCATGGGCTTTGCAATCTTCAAGAAATTCTCTATGAACCTTGGTAGTATCCTGCGAGTCCAAGGAAACTCTGGATCTCTCCAACTGTCGTGGGCGACTCCCAATTTGTCATAGTGACCACCTTGGTGGGGTCTATGGCTATTCCTTCTCTGGATATAACATGTCCAAGAAATCCACCTTCCTTCAGCCAAACTCACACTTGCTGAACTTGGCTTATAACTGATATTCTCTGAGCTTCCCAAGTACTAGACGCAAGTGCTCCTTATATTCTTCTTCATTCTTCGAGTAGACCAAAATATCATCGATGAACACCACGACGAACTTATCCAAAAACTCCATAAACACCTTGTTCATCATGTTCATAAAATAGGCAGGTGCATTAGTCAGGCCAAATTACATAACGACATACTCATATAGCCTGTACCTTGTGGTAAAAGCTGTCTTAGGTATATCCCGCTCTCGAATCTTCAACTGGTGATATCCTGATCGCAGACCGATCTTGGAAAACACCTTAGCTCCTTGTAGCTGGTCGAACAAATCATTTATCATCGGCAGTGGGTACTTTTTCTTGATCGTTACTTCATTCAATCCTCAATAATCAACAACCATCCTTAACGATCCATCCTTCTTCTCCACTAGAAGTACTGGTGATCCCCAAGGTGACGAACTTGGGCGAATATAACCTTTGTCCAGTAACTCCTTGATCTGCTTCTTAATTTCCTCCAAGTCCTTTGCGGGCATTTTGTACGGTCTCTTAGATATTGGCCTTGTGCCTGGCAAAAGCTCCATTAAAAACTCAATGTCTCTATCCGGTGGCATGTCTGGCAACTCTTCGGGAAATACATCCGGAAAATCCTTCACCACGGGTACTTCCTCCTGTACAACTCCCAATAAGGAATTTACTTGAGTGCTATTCGACACATGCCGGGATACATACTTGATCCTTCTTCCTTCCGGTGTGGTGAGCAAAATCGACTTACTAGCGTAGTCAATGTTCCCTCCATACTTCGATAACCAATCCATGCCTAATATCACATCCAATCCTTGTGACTCCAATACTATTAGGTTTGAGGGGAACAAATAGTTACCAATCCTTAATGGTAACCGATCACACCATGGGCTAGCCATATACTCTGCTCCTGGCGAGGTTACTAACATGGGTGACCTAAGGGCTTGGGTTGGCAGTTTAAACTTATCCACGAATCCCCTTGATATGTATGAATGCGATGCACCAGTATCAAAAGAACGACTGCAGTAAATGACTTAACCAAAAACTTACCTATTATTGCATCAGGCTAGGCTTCAACCTCCTCCACGTTAACGTGGTTCACTTTTCCCCTGGTGAAAGGGTTGGGCTTCTTCCCAGAGCTTCCATTTTTAGCTTCAGGACATTCATTGGCGTAATGTCCGGTCTTCTAGCACTTGTAGCAAGTAACGTGGCTTAGATCTTTCTTGGCGGGCGTTGCCGGGTTGGTACGGTTCTGTCCGCTGCTTCCTCCATTACCATTCCCATTCCCGGGGCCACTATGGTTGTGCGAACTTCCTCCATTATGAGTGTGGCCTCCATGGTAATGGACAGGACCTCCCGAGTTCGGGGTGAAACAGGGTCTCTGCTGAGCTCCAGAATTATACTTCCCTTGTCCATACTTCCTCTTGCGGTTGTCATCTGCTGCTGCTTCCCTTCAAGCATGAGAGCTCTATCCACCAACTCCTGGTAGTTATTGAAATTTGCCACCATCAATTGCATGCTCAGCTCATCATTCAGTCCTTCCAGGAATTTATCCTTCTTGGCTGTGTCTGTAGCGACGTCATCTGGGGCATAACGTGCTAGCTTACTAAATTCATCCACATACTGGCCTACAGTGCGCCCTCCTTGGCGTAAGTTGCGAAACTCACGCTTCTTCATGGCCATAGCTCCTGCTGATACATGGGTAGTGTGAAAAGCTTGCTGGAACTGGTCCCATGTAACAGTGGCTATAGGATAGGTTACAGTGTAATTCTCCCACCACGAGGCTGCTGGTCCATCCAATTGGTGTGCGGCAAAACACACCTTCTCAGCATCTGTACATCTTGCAGTGGTTAACTCCCTTCCAATCCTACGGAGCCAATCATCTGCAACTATCGGCTCGATGCTACTGGAAAACACCGGCGGCTGCAACCTCAGAAAACGGGATAAATTGTCAACTGGGGGTGGCGGTGGTGGGTTGTTGTTGTTGTTGCCTTGGTTCTGAACTAACAACTGCATCAGGGTATTCTGCTGCTGGATCAACTAAGTGAGCTCCGGTGGAAAGGTAAATCTGAGGTCACGTCTCGGAGGCATCTGAGGTTTTAGAAAAGATGAGAAAACAGAGTAGAATGAGGTCTAGGGGGAAAACACTACCCATATGCACATGAGACAAACACAATCATATCACTCAATCAAAATCAAACAAGGGCATACAATCGGTCTAGAACTATCGTTACAAAGTGCTTGGACTATACTATTTACATGGTGGAATACTACTACTGATATGGTGGTCGACTAAAAATATTGTTCGGTCGAGGACTCCATGATATCCGCTCCAGCTTCATCAACATAGTCATCATCACTATCGTCGGGGTCTGAGTCGGTGTCATCGATGATGATGTAGTTCTCCAGGCAAGTGGAACTGTCATCTTCTCCTCCTGAGGCGGGGTCTCCCACGAATACTCCTAGCTTCCTTGTCAGGTCGTCATTCATCTCCACTAGTATCGTCATTTCCTCCTCATATCCATCACGTGTAGACTTGAGTTCTTCCTCAAGCTCCGTGATCCTTGTCATTGCCTTCTTCAGATCTATCATGCCTGTGCACATCTGATTGTCCTAGCGACGAATGTGCTGGTTTAACTCCTAGATGAAAGCGACAATTGATCTATCCTTCCTGGTGCTGATCATCTCCCATTGCTCATCTCGGCGCCCACAAATCCGGTAGATAGTATCCTTAAGCTCATTGCGGTAAACTTCTCCAATGCATCCCATGGTGATGTGGGCTGCCATACTCTTGCCTAGACTCCAGGTTGGTGCATCAAAGGAAAACTCTATGGGCTTAGTGACTGGCATGAATGTCCTTCCTGGAACTTGAACTTGAATCATCTAGCGCTCCTCTTCTGGTAAAGTGGCATTGTAAGTCCCGGTGAAGCTTGGTATTCCAATGTTTAGGTACTTAGTGACTTCCTTCAAGTGGTGTCCAAAAGGGGTGTGTTCATCTGGTTGTGCAAACTTGTTCCTTGCGTCCGGCATCCTAAAGAGTAGAAAATGGAGAGGAGTCAGAAATGAGAAGAGAGTAGTGATCTAAGGCCTTGGCTTAGTGGTCGTGTCCTATAGTCAGTGTGTGCTCTGATACCATCTTGTAGAGACCAGACCTCAAACGGTCGAGTCTCTGTGCATCATTGTCATCCCTGGATCGGTAATGCTAACACGCACAGTACTTGAGGATTTATAACAGAGTAGCAATTACACACTTATTACATCAAATGTCTCAAAAGAGAACTTATTACAATAATTATGGCTTAAGGCCATCTAATACGATAACATCAGAAGGCTTGGAAGATAAAGTGAGACCATCAACTCCAACAGCATCACTTAGTGAAAGACCATGACCTAAGGCTTCTTACTCGTTGTCTGAAAAGTTTGCAACATGATATGTTGCAGTCCGAAAACGGGTCAGCACATGGAATATGCTGGCAGTGTAACACAAGAGAGTAATGAATAGAATAATGCTATCACTACATGCATATATGGCTGGTGGAGGCTGTATGGTCAATAGGTTTTGTGAAAAGCCAATTTTTTCCTACTACAAAGGAATATATTTTATTTAACTACAAAGTTGGTTGAAAACATTGAGAATTGTAAACCCCATCTAAATCCCAATTAAAAGGTAATTAATAACCCAACAAAATTAATTTAGAGTGATGAGATCAACATTAATTTAGAGTGATGAGATCAAAATGTCCATAACCGGGACACGGCTAACCATGATTAGTTTGTACACTCTGCAGAGGTTTGTGCACTTTTCCCCACAAGACTCGATCTCCCCCGTTGGATTTCTCGCACTACATGGTGTTTGAGAAACGGATGACCGAGACACAGTCTTTCAGAAGCGTTAGCACCTTACGATGGGTAGAGAGTACCACCTACATCCCCTATATCTGCTAGTCTACCACTATAAGAGTTCACACTACTTATTCAACTATGCCAGAGCCCATAATGGCATGTGGCTGCACACGGAAGTTTCTAGTATGAATAATCTCATGATCCCTTTGAGCCTGGGTGGCAGTCAGTAGGAAAAATCATACGGTACCCCGGGATTTCCAAAAAAACAGGCAATCACTGGATACCCTAGGTGCCCCAATCCACCCAGATGTGTATTTAAGTTGCCAACTTAAGTTAAACCATTAATTTACAATCTCACATCTATCATGGATACACTCAAAACCAATCCACGTCTACGAGCATAGCATGGCAATATAAGCAACGTAGAAAGTAACTCCCAAAGGTTTGATAATAAAACAGGTGATAGGTTCTACCTCATCATCTACTTCCCAATACCCACATGTTATCAATCCTACTCATGCAATGTGTGAGGGTTGAGGCTAATGCATAAAACCCGGGTAATGAAAAGCATGATCAAAGTGTTACTTGCCTTGCTGATGATCCGTGAAACCTAGAGACTCGATGTAGCACGCTTCGCACTCCGGGTACTCTATCGCAAACAAGCAAACATACAATAAGCAATCAATCAAGAGCACAGGTAAAACTCAAATAAGAGATCTAACCAGAAAGTTCAACTTCAGAACTCCGGTTGGCAAAAACAATCAAATCAAATGAAGCAACAAAACTCAAACGGCAAAAGAAAACAAGCTCCGATTACTAATCTGGACTAAAGTCAACTTTTACAGTAGCAAAATCTTATTCAAGTTGATTAAACAGAAAGAGGGTTTCGAGACGAAACTCTAGGCGCTTGAAATCACATAACTTGGTGTTCTCTTGAGTCATGATGACCACACAACAAGATTGCACTCAAAAGCAGATCCGGCAAGAAAACGATGAATAGAACAAGAGGGGCGAATAAAACGACAAATTTTTGTGAAGTGGGGGAGAGGAAAATGAGAGGCAAATGGCAAATAATTTAAATTACAAGGATATGACATTTGTGATTAGGAACCTGGTAAGTGTTGAAGATCCTCCCCGGCAACGGCGCCATAAATTCTCCTTTATGGTAGCTGGAACTACGTCGGTATTTCCCTGGAGAGGGAGGGATGATGTAGCACAACGACGGTAGGTATTTCCCTCAGTTATGAAACCAAGGTATCGAACTAGTAGGAGAACCAAGCAACACAATGTAAACAACCCCTGCACACAAATGACAACACCTCGCAACCCGACGTGTTAAAGGGGTTGTCAATCCCTTCCAGGTAACGGTGCCAGAAACAGCGTGTGATGGGAGATAAAGTTGTAAATATTGATAGATCGAATGCCAAATAAAACAAATTGCAGCAAGGTATTTTTGGATTTTTGGTTTAATAGATCTGAATAAAAATGCAAAGTAAAAGTAGATCGCAAGGCAAATATATGAGAAAGAAGACCCGGGGGCCGTAGGTTTCACTAGTGGCTTCGCTCAAGAAAAATATCAAACGGTGGGTAAACAAATTACTGTTGGGCAATTGATAGAACTTCAAATAATTATGATGATATCCAGGCAATGATCATTACATAGGCATCACGTCCAAGATTAGTAGACCGACTCCTGCCTGCATCTACTACTATTACTCCACACATCGACCGCTATCCAACTGTTGGGGAACGCAGTGATTTCAAAAAATTTCCTACGCACACGCAAGATCATGGTGATGCATAGCAACGAGAGGGGAGAGTATCGTCTACATACCCTCGTACACCATAAGCGGAAGCGTTATGAGAACAAGGTTGATGTAGTCGTACGTCTTCATGATTCGACCGATCCAAGTACCGAATGTACAGCACCCCCGAGTTCAGCACATGTTCAGCTCGGTGACATCCCACGAACTCCGATCCAGCAAAGCTTCGAGGGAGAGTTCCTTCAGCACGACGGCATGATGACGGTGATGATGATGCTACCGACGCAGGGCTTCGCCTAAGCACCGCTACGGTATGACCGAGGTGGATTATGGTGGAGGGGGGCACCGCACATGGCTAAAAGATCAACTGATCAACTTGTGTGTCCATGGGGTGCCCCCTCCCCCGTATATAAAGGAGTGGAGGGGGAGGGCCGGCCCTCTACTATGGCGCGCCCTGGGGAGTCCTACTCTCACCGGGAGTAGGATTCCCCCCTTCCATGTAGTAGGAGTAGGAGAGAAGGAAAGGGAAAAGAGAAGAGAAGGAAGGAGGGGGCGCTGCCCCTCCCCTAGTCCAATTCGGACTAAGCCTTGGGGGGGGGGGCGCAGCCTCCCCTCTCTCTTTCCCCTAAATCCTAATAAGGCCCATATACTGCCCGACGAATTCCCATAACTCTCCAGTACTCCGAAAAATACCCGAATCACTCGAAACCTTTCTGATGTCCGAATATTGTCGTCCAATATATCGATCTTTACGTCTCGACCATTTCGAGACTCCTCGTCATGTCCCCGATATCATCCAGGACTCTGAACTACCTTCGGTACATCAAAACACATAGACTCATATTACCGATTGTCACCGAATGTTAAGCATGCGGACCCTACGGGTTCGAGAACTATGTAGACATGACTGAGAATCGTCTCCGGTCAATAACCAATAGCGGAACCTGGATGCTCATATTGGCTCCTACATATTCTACGAAGATCTTTATCGGTCAAACCGCGTAACAACATACGTTGTTCCCTTTGTCATCGGTATGTTACTTGCCCAAGATTCGATCGTCGGTATCTCAATACCTAGTTCAATCTCGTTACCGGCAAGTCTCTTTACTCGTTTCATAATACATCATCCCGCAACTAACTCATTAGTTGTATTGCTTGCAAGGCTTAAAGTGATGTGCATTACCGAGAGGGCCCAGAGACACCTCTCCGACAATCGGAGTGACAAATCCTAATCTTGATCTATGCCAACTCAACAAGTACCATCAGAGACACCTGTAGAGCACCTTTATAATCACCCAGTTATGTTGTGATGTTTGGTAGCACACAAAGTGTTCCTCCGGTATTCAGGAGGTGCACAATCTCATAGTCATAGGAACATGTATAAGTGATGAAGAAAGCAATAGCAACAAACTAAACAATCATCGTGCTAAGCTAACGGATGGGTCAAGTCAATCACATCATTCTCTAATGATGTGATCCCGTTAATCAAATGACAACTCATGTCTATTGCTAGGAAACTTAACCATCTTTGATTCAACGAGCTAGTCAAGTAGAGGCATACTAGTGACACTTTGTTTGTCTATGTATTCACACATGTACTAAGTCTCCAGTTAATACAATTCCAGCATGAATAATAAACATTTATCATGATATAAGGAAATATAAATAACAACTTCATTATTGCCTCTAGGGCATATTTCCTTCAGTCTCCCACTTGCACTAGAGTCAACAATCTACTCCACATCGTTATGTGATTTAATACCAATAGTTCGCATCTTTATGTGATTAGTTCACATCTCCATGTGACGAACACCCAAAGAGTTTACTAGAGTCGATAATCTAGTTCACATCGCTATGTGATTAACACCCAATGAGTGATCATGTTTTGCTTGTGAGAGAAATTTAGTCAACGTGTCTGCCACATTCAGAGTCGTATGTATTTTGCAAATTTTCTATGTCTACAATGCTTTGCATGGAGCTACTCTAGCTAATTGCTCCCACTTTCAATATGTATCTAGATCGAGACTTAGAGTCATCCACATCGGTGTCAAAGCTTGCATCAAAGTAACTCTTTATGATGAACTCTTTGTCACCTCCATAACCGAGAAACATTTCCTTATTCCATTAAGGATATTTTTGACCGCTGTCCAGTGATCCACTCCTGGATTACTATTGTACCCTCTTGCCAAACTTATGGTGAGGTACACAATAGGTCTGGTACATAGCATGGCATACTTTATAGAACCTATGACTAAGGCATAGGGAATGACTTTTCATTCTCTTTCTATTTTCTGCGGTGGTCGGGTTTTGAGTCTTTACTCAACTTCACACCTTGCAACACATGCAAGAACTCCTTCTTTGACTGTTCCATTTTGAACTACTTCAAAATCTTTTCAAGGTATGTACTCATTGAAAATATATCAAGCGTCTTGATCTATCTCTATAGATCTTGATGCTCAATATGTAAGTAGCTTCACCGAGGTCTTTCTTTGAAAAACTCCTTTCAAACACTCCTTTATGCTTTGCAGAAATTTCTACATTATTTCCGATCAACAATATGTCATTTACATATACTTATCAGAAATGTTGTAGTGCTCCCACTCACTTCCTTGTAAATACATGCTTCACTGCAAGTCTGTATAAAACCATATGCTTTGATCACTTTATCAATGCATATATTCCAACTCCAAGATGCTTGCACCAGTCCATAGATGGATCGCTCGAGCTTGCTCACTTTTTTAGCACCTTTAGGATCGACAAAACCTTCTGGTTGCATCATATACAACTCTTCTTTAAGAAATCCATTGAGGAATGCAGTTTTGACATCCATTTGCCATATTTCATAAAATACGACAACTGCTAACATGATTCCGACAGACTTTTATGCATCGATACGAGTGAGAAAATCTCATCATAGTCAACACCTTGAACTTGTCAAAAACCTTTTGCGACAATTCGAGCTTTGTAGATAGTAACACTACTATCAGCGTCCGTCTTCCTCTTGAAGATCCATTTATTCTCAATTGCTTGACGATCATTGGGCAAGTCAACCAAAGTCCACACTTTGTTCTCGTACATGGATCCCATCTCAGATTTCATGGCCTCAAGCGATTTCACAGAATCTGGGCTTATCATCGCTTCTTCATAGTTCGTAGGTTCGTCATGGTCAAGTAACATGACTTCCAGAACAGGATTACCGTACCACTCTGGTGCGGATCTTACTCTGGTTGACCTACGAGGTTCGGTAGTAACTTGATTAAAAGTTTCATGATCATCATCATTAGCTTCCTCACTTACTGGTGTAGGAATCACTGGAACTGATTTCAGTGATGACTACTTTCCAACAAGGGAGCATGTACAGTTACCTCATCAAGTTCTACTTTCCTCCCACTCACTTCTTTCGAGAGAAACTCCTTCTCTAGAAAGGATCCATTCTTAGCAACAAAATATCTTGCCTTCGGATCTATGGTAGAAGGTGTACCCAATAGTTTCTTTTGGGTATCCTATGAAGACGCACTACTACGATTTGGGTTCGAGCTTATCAGTTTGAAACTTTTTCACATAAGCACCGCAACCCCAAACTTTAAGAAATGACAGCTTTGGTTTCTTGCCAAACCATAGTTCATACGGTGTCATCTCAACGGATTTAGATGGTGCCCTATTTAACGTGAATGCAACTGTCTCTAATGCATAACCCAAAAACTATAGTGGTAAATCGGTAAGAGACATCATAGATCGCACCATATCCAATGAAGTACGATTACAACGTTCAGACACACCATTATGCTGTGGTGTTCCAGGTGGCATGAATTTGTGAAACTATTCCACATTGTTTTAGTTGAAGACCAAACTCATAAATCAAATATTCGTCTCCACAATTAGATCGTAGAAACTTTATTTTCTGTTTACGATGATTTTCCACTTCACTCTGAAATTCTTTGAACTTTTCAAATGTTTCAGACTTATGTTTCATCAAGTAGATATACCTATATCTTCTCAAATCATCTATGAAGGTCAGAAAATAACGATACCCGCCGCGAGTCTCAACACTCATCGGATTGCATACATCAGTATGTATTATTTCCAATAAGTCAGTTGCTTGCTCCATTGTTCCGGAGAATGAAGTTTTTGTCATCTTGCCCACGAGGAATGGTTCGCAAGCATCAAATGATTCATAATCAAGTGATTCCAAAATCCCATCAGCACGGATTTTCTTCATGCGCTTTACACCAATATGACCTAAACGACAGTGCCACATATAATTTGCACTATCATTATTAACTTTGCATCTTTTGGCTTCAATATTATAAATATGTGTATTACTACGATCGAGATTCAATAAACCATTTATATTGAGTGTATGACCATAGAAGGGTTTATTCATTTAAATGGAACAACAATTATTCTTTGACTTAAATGAATAACTGCATTGCAATAAACATGATCTAATCATATTCATGCTTTACGCAAACACCAAATAACATTTATTTTAGGTTTAACACTAATCCCGAAGGTAAAGGGAATGTGTGATGGTGATCTTATCAACCTTGGAATCACTTCCAACTCACATCATCACCTCGCCCTTAACTAGTCTCTATTTATTTTGCAACTCCCGTTTCGAGTTACTACTTTTAGCAACTGAACCAGTATCAAATACCGAGGGGTTTGCTATAAACAGTAGTAAAGTACACATCAATAACATGTATATCAAATATACCTTTGTTTACTTTGCCATACTTCTTATCCGCCAACTATCTAGGGCAGTTCCACTTCAAGTGACCATTTCCTTTGTAGTAGAAGCACTCAGTTTCAGGCTTGGGTCTAGCTTTGGCCTTCTTCATGGGAGTGGCAACTTTCTTGCCATTATTCTTGAAGTTCCCTTTCTTTCCCTTGCCCTTTTACTTGAAACTAGTGGTCTTGTCGACCATCAACACTTGATGCTTTTCTTGATTTCTACCTTCGTTGATTCAGCATCATGAAGAGCTTGGGAATCGTTTCCATTATCCCTTGCATTTTATAGTTCATCACGAAGTTCTAATAACTTGGTGATAGTGACTAGAGAACTCTATCAATCACTATCTTATCTGGAAGATTAACTTCCACTTGATTCAAGTGATTGTAGTACTCAGACAATCTGAGCACATGCTCACTGGTTGAGCTATTCTCCTCCATCTTGTAGGCAAAGTACTGTCAAAGGTCTCCTACCTCTCGACACGGGTATGAGTATGAAATACCAATTTCAACTCCTAGAACATCTTATATGATCTGTGGCGTTCAAAAACATTTTAAAGTCCCGGTTCTAAGTCGTAAAGCATGGTGCACTATACTATCAAGTAGTCATCATACCGAGCTTTGCCAAATGTTCATAACGTCTGCATCTGCTCCTGCAATAGGTCCGTCACCTAGCGGTGCATCAAGGACTTAATTTTTCTGTGCAGCAATGAGGATAATCCTCATATCATGGAGCTAGTCTGCATCATTACTACTAACATCTTTCAACATCTTTTTCTCTAGGAACATATAAAAAATTAAAACGGGGAAGCTATACGCGAGCAATTAATCTACAACATAGATATGCAAATACTATCAGGACTAAGTTCATGATAAATTAAATTTCAATTAATCAAATTATTTAAGAACTCCCACTTAGATAGACATCCCTCTAATCATCTAAGTGATCACGTGATTCACATCAACTAAACCATGTCCGATCATCACGTGAGATGGAGTAGTTTTCAATGGTGAACATCACTATGTTGATCATATCTACTATATGTTTCACGCTCGACCTTTCGGTCTCAGTGTTCCGAGGCCATATCTGCATATGCTAGGCTTGTCAAGTTTAACCCTAGTATTCTGCGTGTGCAAAACTGGCTTGCACCCATTGTATGTGAACGTAGAGCTTATCACACCCGATCATCACGTGGTGTCTCGGCACGACGAACTATAGCAACGGTGCATACTCAGGGAGAATACTTATACCTTGAAATTTAGTGAGAGATCATCTTATAATGCTACCGTCGAACTAAGAAAAATAAGATGCATAAAGGATAAACATCACATGCAATCAGTATAAGTGATATGATATGGCCATCATCATCTTGTGCCTGTGATCTCCATCTCCAAAGCACCGTCATGATCACCATCATCACCGGCTTGACACCTTGATCTCCATAGAAGCATCGTTGTTGTCACGCCAACTATTGCCTCCATGACTATCGCTACTGCTTAGTGATAAAGTAAAGCAATTACATGGCAATTGCATTTCATACAATAAAG
Source organism: Triticum dicoccoides (assembly GCF_002162155.2). NCBI lineage: Eukaryota > Viridiplantae > Streptophyta > Magnoliopsida > Poales > Poaceae > Triticum > Triticum dicoccoides. The sequence goes on from NC_041386.1 coordinate 96,505,985, forward strand.
CGACAACCATATGGCTCCTGCCAGTTGCCGATAACTTGTGTTACAAAACATGATCATCTCATACAATAAAATTTAGCATCATGTCTTGACAATATCACATCACAACATGCCCTGCAAAAACAAGTTAGACGTCCTCTACTTTGTTGTTGCAAGTTTTACGTGGTTGCTACGGGCTGAGCAAGAACCGTTCTTACCTACGCATCAAAAAACCACAACATGGTATAGTGATTGCTTTTTGATCTCCAGAAAGAACCCTGTTCATTAAATCCGATTCAACTAAAGCTGGAGAAACAGATACCCACTAGCCACCTGCGTGCGAAGCACATCGGTAGAACCAGTCTCGCGTAAGCGTGCGCGTAATGTCGGTTTGGGCCGGTTCATCCAACAATGCCGCTGAATCAAGAATCAACTAGTGACGACAAGCAATATGTATATACCCACGTCCACAACTCCTTTGTGTTCTACTCGTGCATATGTGCCTAGATCTTTCCTCACCACATGATGCTTGCCAAAGGAGAAAAATAAAAAGGAATAGAGAGAAAAACTTTGACTCTTGCATAAAAGTAAATACATAAAAGGAAAAGATAGGCCCTTCATAGAGGGAAGCAGAGGTTGCCATGCGCTTATTTGTTTGTATGCTCAACCCCTTAGTGCAAAAGAATGTCACGTTGTATTGCCTGTTGTGATGGCAACCTTTATTATGCAGTCTGACGCTTTTATTCTTCACCATCACAAGTTCGTACAATGCTCAATTTTCTCTTACACTAAATGATCTCACACTTTTAGAAGCAATTTTTATTCCCTTATTGCACCGATGACAACTTACTTGAAGGATCTGACTCAATCCTTAGGTAGGTATGGTGGACACTTGAAAATAAGATTTGGGTTTAAGGGTTTTTGGGTGCACAAGTAGTATCTCTACTTAGTGCGGAGTTTTTGGCTAGCAAAGATGGGGGGCAAGCACCACATGTTGAAGGATCTATGACAATATAACTTATATGTGAATATGAACAAACATAAATCATCACGTTGTCTTCCTTGTCCAACGTCAGCAATTTCGGCATATCATATTTTGATGGGGGCTCACAATCACAAAAGGTTTCCAGGGTAGTGTATTCATTTGTGAATCTTCTCTTTCCTTATTAATTCTTTCATGAGTTGCATCATTGACCAATGCTATGTTTGTCAATCTCTGATAAAATTTTCTACTTATACTTTTCCTTATGTGGTGTCATCACCTACCATAAGATTAGCATACGATCTTTTTCATTTATTTCCTTTCTTTTATTGGAACATGAAAGTAAAGAAAGCAAAATCCAAACTAAACTTTATTATATATCTCGCACACGATTACAAGGATAGATCACTAAGCAAACTCTCAAAAAGAAAGGATCAGACTAAGCTTTTATCCATCTAAAGCAAAAGATAACTATGGATCAAACTAAAATAAGTAAAGGCAAAAGATAGTGGGGTGATACGATACCGGGGCACCTCCCCCATGCTTGGCGGAAGCCAAGGGGAGTTCCCATACCCGATACTCAATTTTCTTTTGGCGATGAAGAAGAAGGTGGTGTTGAAGTAGAGGCGATCATGTTCTTCGTGATCAAGAGATTCTCCAACCTACGGATGACGCTCCGGAGGAAGATGATGTGCTCTTGATGCAGAATATTTTCACGAGTGAGGTGTTTATTTTGCACACGAACCGTTTCAATGATCTGAATGGCTTCAATCTCAGTAGGGGTAAGATGAGCATAGTAAGCTTTAAGGATATCCTCTTCTTCCTCCTCGGCCAGCAATTCTTGCTCGACCACCGGGGCTTGATCTCCAGTAGCTTCCTTTCTCTTATCTCCCTTGATGGCTTCTACGATCTCCTCTCTCTTTAGCTCAATCTTCATCAACCAAGCATCCTTTTCCATGTTGTTGGAGGAGGAGGAAGACATGATGCCTGGCCTAACAGATCTGACCGAGAACAACAAGAAAAGAGAACAGAAGATTTCTCCGTGATGCGGTGGTCAATAGGTTCGGGAAGTATATAAAGATTCTTTATCTTGGGAAACAAGCAAGCTGTAGAAAAACAGAGTCTAGAAGGTGCCCGAGGTGGGCACAACCCACCTGGGCGTGCCTTGGTGTCTTGTCCCCACCAGGGTGCGCTTCCCGGTAGTTTCTTATTTTCCTAATTTTTGTTATATTCCAAAATTGATAGAAAATATTTTTGTGGATTTTTTTGGAGTCCGTTTACTTATCGTATCATGTACCTTCTCTTTTTAACGATTCTGGAGTGTTCCGGAAGGACTCTTTTATGTGTTCTTCTGGTGTCATAGTTTAGATAATATTACTTTCAACATTAATGGGCGTACCTGAGATATAATGTTTTATTCGTTGCCCATTAACAACCTTCGGGTTAGTACCTTCCGCATTATTTATTTTGATAGCTCCAGACCGATAAACCTCCTCGATAACATAGGGTCCTTCCCATTTGGAGAGGAGTTTTCCTACAAAGAATCTGAAATGGGAGTTGTACAAAAGAACATATTCTCTAACTTTGAACTCACGCTTTTGGATTCTTTTATCATGCCATCTTTTAACTTTTTCTTTAAATAACTTGGCATTCTCATAAGCTTGGGTTCTCCATTCATCTAAAGAGCTAATATCAAATAACCTCTTTTCACTGGCAAGTTTGAAATCATAGTTGAGTTCTTTAATTACCCAATATGCTTTATGTTCTAACTCAAGAGGCAAATGACAAGCTTTTCCATAAACCATTTTATAAGGAGACATACCCATAGGATTTTTATATGCTGTTCTATAAGCCCAGAGTGCATCGTCTAATTTCTTAGATCAATTCTTCCGAGACCTATTGGAAGTCTTTTGCAAAATTAATTTTATTTCTCTATTGCTAAGTTCATCTTGACCACTAGACTGAGGATGATAAGGTGATGCGATTCTATGGTTAACATCATACTTAGCAAGCATTTTACGGAAATCACCATGAATAAAGTGTGAACCACCATCAGTCATTAAATATCTAGGGACTCCAAACCTTGGGAAAATAACTTCGTTAAGCATTTTAATAGAGGTGTTGTGATCAGCACTACTAGTTGGAATAGCTTCTACCCACTTAGCAACATAACCAACAACAACCAAAATATGTGTATACCCATTAGAGGAAGGAAAAGGTTCCATGTAATCAAATCCCCAAACAGCAAGTGAATAATTCATAGGCATTTCTTGACGCTTATCAATATTACCTATTCTTTGACATTCATCACAAGATAAGACGAACTTACGAGCATCGTTGAAGAGAGTAGGCCAATAAAACCCAGATTGCAATACCTTGTGAGTAGTTCTGTCTCCCGCATGATGTCCTCCATAAGCTTCGGAGTGAAATTTCCGTAGGATTTGTCCCTGTTCATGCTCAGGTACACAACGTCTAATAACACCATCTACTCCTTCTTTATAAAGATGTGGGTCATCCCATAAGTGATGTCTTAAATCCTAGAATAATTTTTTCTTTTGTTGGTATGTAAAGCTAGGTGGTAAATATTTAGCAACAATGTAATTATCATAGTCAGCATACCAAGGAGTGTTATGAGAAACATTTATTGCAGCTAACTGCTCATCAGGAAAACTATCATCAATAGGTAGTGGGTCATCAAGCACATTTTCAAGCCTAGACAAATTATCAACTACGAGGTTCTCTGCTCCTTTTCTATCAGTGATATGTAAATCAAATTCTTGTAGTAAGAGAACTGGAGGATTGAAAGTATGTCTAGAGGGGGGGGGGTGATTAGACTATGAGGGAGTCCTGGATTAGGGGGTGTTCGGGTAGCCGGACTATACCTTCAGCCGGACTCCTGGACTATGAAGATACAAGATTGAAGACTTCGTCCCGTGTCCGGATGGGACTTTCCTTGGCGTGGAAGGCAAGCTTGGCGATGCGGATATTCAAGATCTCCTACCATTGTAACCGACTCTATGTAACCCTAACCCTATCCGGTGTCTATATAAACCGGAGGGTTGTTGTCCGTAGGCAATCAACTCCATACACAACAATCATACCATAGGCTAGCTTCTAGGGTTTAGCCTCCTTGATCTCGTGGTAGATCTACTCTTGTACTACCCATATCATCAATATTAATCAAGCAGGAGTAGGGTATTACCTCCATCGAGAGGGCCTGAACCTGGGTAAAAAACATCGTGTCCCTTGTCTCCTGTTACCATCCGGCCTTGACACACAGTTCGGGACACCCTACCCGAGATCCGCCGGTTTTGACACCGACATTGGTGCTTTCATTGAGAGTTCCTCTGTGCCGTCACAATCAGGAAGGATGCCTCCTCCCGTCTTTAAAGACGGCGTCGTTGCTAAGGGAGCCTTGGTTGTCGGCCAAACCCTCCGGCTAGGTGGTTTTCTCATGACCGCCTGTTCGGCTGTTGCGCCGACGGTGACCTCTCGGGTCATCAAAAGCAACCTACACGTTAGCCAATGGAGCTCTCTTCCGTAAACGAGCTCTTGGATCGCATCGCCACCCTGGGGGTCGCTACGGATTACGACCAGGTTGGGCTTAAACCCGATCTAAGAGAAATTAACTCTCCCCAAGTCACCCACCACGTTGCCGTGGTAGAGGCGCAGTGCGGTGACCCTTCATCTATTTTAAAGACTAGCTACGTCCGAATTCCCGACTCCTCCAAGCCGGATACCCGCGGAGAGGAGGATGTAACTCAAGACCTGAGCATAGGATCAGGCAACGGGCTAGATTCGTTGGACAACATCCAAGAATCCGAACTTCAGAGTTCGGAAACTCTTCGGCCTCCGAACCTTGGATTGGGTGAGGTTTCAGATTCAACGACACCCGCCCACCCGAACATAAGCGATCTCTCCCAAATCAGGCAGAGGCCCAAGGAAACAGTACATCATTACTGGGCCAGATTCCTCCTGGTTATGAACGGGACAAAGGATTGCCGCGAGGGAGACGCAATCTCAATTTTCTGCAGTAATTGCATGGACGAGGGAATCCTTAATGTCGTAAGTCGTCGTGATATTACACGCTTCGCTGACTTGGCGTCCATAGTACAAAAATACTGTGCGATGGAAAGCGCCTGGAAAACCGAAATAAAGTTTTGGGATAATCCGTCCTTGAATAGTAATCCCGTCCGAACTAAGAGGGTGCATCATCATAGGACACCCGGGATAAACACCAAAAAACCAAAACCCTCTACAGGGCACAGAACCGTACTGGAAAGGTGGCTTGATGGACCCTGTAGAATTCACAGTACAGAGGACGCCACACCAACTCACAGCCTTAGAGCATGTTGGATACTCTGGCAGGTGGCCAAAATTGGCGAGGACCTCTTAATTCTGGAGGCCGCAGAAAGCCAGCCCGAGGACACCAGTACCGTTCTCACAGTCTTCGAGACTTTCACATCAAACAATATGCGAAAAAGAACACTCCGCAGCCTCGCCAAAGTCAGTTGCAACAATAAATCCATGGAGCGACACTGCTATTACCTTCAACGCAAGTGATGAACCTAGATTCCAAACAGCCCAAGCACCAGCCGCATTGGTCCTCAGTCCCATAGTGGACGGCTTTCGCCTCACCAAGGTGCTCATGGATGGAGGCAGCGGACTGAACCTCATTTATGAGGAAACCATTCAAAAAATGGAAATAGACTGGAACCGCATCGAGCGAAGCAGCACAACCTTTAGAGGAATAATCCCCAGTCGGGAAGCGCGCTGCACAGGAAAAATCACACTAGATGTGGTGTTCGGCACGCCGGATAATTACAGGTCCGAAGAAGTCACGTTTCAGGTGGCCCCGTTTAAGAGCGGATATAACGCTTTACTAGGGCGAGAAGCATTCACAATCTTCCAAGCAATACCCCATTACGAGTACATGAAGCTTAAGATTCCCGGGCCGAATGGAATTATCACTCTAGCTAGTGATCCGGACACAGCACTCCGCGCCGAAAACAAGACGGCCGCATTAGCCCTTGAGGCGCTATCCGAAACCTTAGTGGTCGAGGAACTGACTGCGTTGCGCTCCATGGTTAACAGGGATGATGTGATACTCGATAAGAGATCTAAATCCACATCCTTCAAGCCAGCCGACAAAATAGTCAAATTCCAGGTCCATCCAACAGACCCCAATAAAACAGCTTCAATCGGGGCACGACTGAACCCTGATGCAGATGCCTCACTACGAGAGTTCCTACGAGAGAACTAGGACATCTTCGCCTGGCACCCTTCAGACATGCCAGGGATCCCATGCAGGCTGGCCGAGCACAGCTTAAATATCCTAAAAGGATTTAAACCTGTCAAACAAGCCCTTTGGCGTTTTTCTGAACCCAAGAGACAGGCTATGGGAGAGGAGCTAGCCAAGCTATTGGAGGCCGGATTCATCAGAGACATAAAACATCCGAACTGGCTAGCAAACCTGGTGATGGTACCAAAGAAGGACAAATCCTGGCGCCTGTGTGTCGACTTTAAAGACCTTAACAAGGCTTGCCCAAAGGATCCCTTCCCCCTCCCCCGCATCGACCAAATTATCGATGCCACCGCAGGACACGATTTGTTGTGTTTCCTCGACGCATACTCCGGTTACCATCAAATCAAGATGGTAGAATCATACCAAGCTGCAATAGCATTCATCACACCATACGGCCCATTCTGCTTCAACACAATGCCCTTCGGGCTAAAAAACGCCGGCGCAACATATCAGCGCATGATCCAGACATGTCTGGCAAATCAGATCGGCAAAACAGTGGAGGCATATGTGGATGATGTGGTCGTCAAATCAAGACATGTCGAATCTCTAGTAAACGACTTGAGGCTTACATTCGATAACCTCCGAAAATATGACATCAAGCTCAACCCGGAAAAATGCGTCTTCGGCGTTCCAGCCGGAAAGCTCTTGGGCTTCATTGTATCCGGTAGAGGAATTGAAGCAAATCCAGCCAAGATCCGAGCTTTGTCACAATTGGATATCCCAAAGGACCTCAAACAAATACAAAAATTAACCGGATGCGTGGCGGCTTTAAGCCGCTTCATCTCCCGCTTGGGAGAAAAGGCACTACCCCTCTATCGCCTCCTTCGGCACACCGAACACTTCGAGTGGACAGAAGCCGCCACGGCCGGACTTGATGAAATAAAAGCCATATTGGCAACAAACCCAGTCCTGGCCAGGCCGAACACCGGCGAACCAATGTTATTGTACATTGCAGCAACACATCAAGTTGTTAGCGCAGTACTCGTTGTCGAGCGGGAAACGGATGGACACAAATCCCCCCTTCAAAGGCCGGTCTACTACGTATCCACCGTCCTCACTCCATGCAAATCACGGTACCCGCATTATCAAAAGATTGCATATGCGGTATTCATGGCATCCCGGAAGCTATGACACTACTTTCAAGAGTGTTCCATAACAGTAGCCTTGGAAGTACCACTCAACGATATTATCAACAACCGCGATGCAACGGGCCGGATTGCAAAATGGGCCATCGAGCTTCTCCCGTTCGATATAACCTATAAGCCACAGCGAGCTATTAAATCGCAAGTTTTGGCCGACTTCGTCGCAGAATAGACGGAGGCCGAGCTCCCTAAAGAGTACGGCACATATTCAAACTGGATTATGCATTTCGACGGCTCCAAAATGTTGGCCGGACTAGGGGCTGGCGTCGTCCTGACGTCCCCCATAGGAGACACAGTCCAATATGGGCTCCAGATCATGTACATGGATTCCAATAATGCAGCCGAATATGAGGCCCTCCTACATGGCCTCCGGATAGCAGTATCCATGGGTATCCAGCGCCTAGAGGTATGCGGGGATTCAAACCTCACGATATCGCAAATAAATGGAGACTTCGACGCCAAGGACCCAAAAATGGCAGCTTACCGCAACGCCGTCCTAAAAATGTCAGCTCGGTTCGAAGGGCTGGAGTTTCACCATATGGCCCAAGAAAACAATCAAGCAGCGGACGTCCTGGCACGCATCAGAGCAAGACGCGATGCAGTCCCCCCCAACATCTTTTTGGAAAGATTGTTCAAGCCATCCGTAGCATGGGAGGGGGAACCCACAAATAACAGCCCGGACCCAGCCGCACCACTCGACGCCGAACAATCTGACATAATTGGAGGCTCTGCCAATGAAATTACACCTTCAGCCCACGTAATAATGGCGGTCATCGCCCCGTGGACAGAACCATTCCTAGCCTACCTTACTAGGCAGGAACTCCCGGAGGACCAAAACGAGGCCCGCTGCATAGTGCGGCGATCTAAAGCCTATAGAATCCATGAGGGAGAGCTTTATAAGAAAAGCACTACCGGAGTCCTTCAAAGGTGCATCTCCGAAGAGGAAGGGCGGAACCTTCTGGCTGAAATTCATGCCGGACTCGGTGGTCACCACGCCGCTGCTCGGTCCCTTGTTAGCAAGGCTTTCCGTACAGGCTTTTATTGGCCGACGGCCCGGGCAGACGCTCAGGACCTAGTCCAACGATGCGCTGGTTGCCAACTTTTTGCCAACCAAAGCCATATGCCACACACCGCACTCCAAACTATACCCATCACCTGGCCTTTTGCGGTCTGGGGGCTCGACATGGTCGGACCCCTTAAAGGTGGGACCGATAGGAAAAAATACTTACTGGTCATGGTGGATAAATTCACCAAATGGATAGAAGCCAAGCCTGTTAAAACGGCTGAATTTGGACCTGTGATAGACTTCATATTCGGGGTTGTACACCGTTATGGCGTCCCCCACAGCATCATAACCGATAACGGTACAAACTTTATCACCGACGAGGTAAAACTCTGGTGCAAAAACATGGGCATCAAGCTCGATTATGCTTTCGACTATCACCCACAAACCAACGGCCAGGTCGAACATGCAAATGGTCTTATCATGAGCGGCATTAAACCCAGACTGGTGCGGTCCCTCAAGGAATCTAACACGCACTGGGTAGAGGAGCTCGACTCCGTGCTATGGGGGCTGCGGACCACGCCAAATCGCACCACCGGATACACACCATTTTTTATGGTGTACAGCGCAGAGGCAGTTCTGCCCTGCGACATAATTCATGACTCACCTAGAGTGCGCATGTACGAAGAAAGAGAAGCCGAGCTCGATCGGCAGGATAACTTGGACGCCCTGGAGGAGGAGCGTGACGTGGCAAAAGCCCGTTCCGCATTTTATCAATAGCAGGCCCGAAGATATCAAAGCAGAGAAGTACGGGCAAAAAATTACAATGTTGGCGAACTAGTTGTACGCCTGCCGGATAAGAAAAAGGACAAACTCAAGCCCAAGTGGGAAGGTCCATTCATAATCGACCAAGTCCTGACTGGCGGGGCGTACCGCCTGCAAGATGCGTCGAATAACCAACTCGAGCCGAACCCGTGGAACGCCACCCGTCTCCGAAGATTCTATGCCTAGCGCCGGACTCTGTGTTCGTCTCCTTCCTCTGTTCATTTTTTGCATTTTTCTGTCTTACATTTCTCTCCTTCCCCTCTTTTCTTTTATAGCCCTTAAAGGCTCATCTAGTGACGCGCCACTCGTGCTCATTAAACCTGGGGGCTTCTTTAACAGAAGCTTATTTATACGGGCTTCACGCCCAACACATGCGTCAAACTTCCGCATGTACCTTTTTTTTCACCATTATATGCATCGATATGACTTAAGTTTTGGCCAAGCTGGGTTGCCTGGCTCCTGTGCTTACCCCTACGTTCCCGATTGTTTGGCTAGGCGGTAAAGGGAGCACCTCTACGATTGCTACTGCCGGGTCAGGCGGATGTGTACCTCAGACTGGGTGAAGCCGAAAGCTAGCGTTCTTAAGGGAATATTTGGTCGGTGAGATAAAAGATGATATTTTTACTCATTCTATGCGCCCCTAGATGCTTTTTTATGCGTCTTTTTACGCAGTCCAGATATGCACTTTAGGGCATGCCTCCCAGCGAAAGGAACCCCTAACGGAACTATTCTCTCTGGAAGATGTTTCTTACTAACCATGTAATATAACATAACTAGTTGGGAACTTGTCTGATAAAGCACTAATGACCCCTACGCCTGGTCTCCACGCATACCACGGTTCTTATATAACCGCTATGGTATTCGGACACACTCCGGACCGTCAGGTCCGGAGGTTGAAGCGAAAAGGTCGGCAACGACAAACGATCTACAATCCGGCTAGAAGGCATTACACATGTCAATTCAAAATTACATAGTCATTCTGACTGATTGTATTCCTCTTCTATACCATCTAACAGGCTGTCTAATTTACAGTCCTGCTGGGAATACTTCGCGGCCAACTCTACTTGGCCGTATACTAAGCTCACAGGGATCTTCTTCCCATCAGGCCCCACTGGTCCGACCTCGGCCATGTGGTTTGGGTCAGACTTCGTAAAACGGGTCTTCACCATGGCCCAGGCTTCCCTAGCGCCTTGTCGGTAGGCCGATATCTTCCACAACCGGAAGCGCCGCCAAGCTCCCTTCAGCTTCTCCGCAAGCTCTCCAAGGCCCTCGGGCATGGAGTGGGCAGGCCATAAGGCTTGGGCAACACCTCGCGTCGCCTGCCGAATTCGCTCGTGCAGTTGCATGAGTTCGGGAAGAAGGTCACCCGTAGAACCGGGCATCTCCTCTGCAGGATGACCCGTGAGCATACCTACAGACATTACTCTGTTAGTCGACTTCCTCGCCGAACTCTTTTTTCAAAGTTCGCTCAAGCACTTACTAAATATGCCGCGTCGAAGCCGCTGATTCTCCTTCGTGGAGTCCGACAGCTGGCCACGAACATCTTTAAGTTCGACGTCCAGCCTGGTGTTGGCATCCTGAAGATCATTCTTCTCTCGCCTCACCTTTGTCAACGTACTCTCACCGGCCTTTAGCCGGCGTAAGAGTTGTTGTTTTTCCGGATCGAGTCCGGCACCATCTGCAACATGATTTGTCAGATTTGCACCCACACCGCACAATACTAATCTTTCGAAGTGTATCTTACCTAAGGGGGTCTCTTTGGGCTCCCCTGCTGCGGCTAGTGCGGCCTCTAGTTGGGCCTTGCACTTTTCCAGCTCCTGGGACAGTACAGTATTCTTCTCTGTAAGAACCTGAATATTAAATGATCCTTAAATCAGTTGCTCTAACTGTTTCAAGTCTCGGGGGCTACGGGTAGATATATATTTGACCAAAATTTTCTTACCCGTATGTCTTTTACATACTGCTCCGTGGCTCTGGCTAAACCATTTTGAGCGGCACGGAGGTACGCATCTCCCGAATTAAAGGCATCTAAAGCCTCTTGGGAGAAACAAGCGTCGCGTAGAACTGTCCGGCGACGCCTGTGGTTCATGGCACTCTCCACTTCAGAATTTGTGGCAGACAGCCTGTCCGCATCCTCTGTCGGAGGAGCGTCCGGTGCGCGCCTTGTGCTCGCCTCCGCTTCCTGGCCAGACGTTGGAGCCTGGCTGGTGGAGGCGCGATTGGCAACCTCTCCAGATATAGTCCGGCGAGGTCTCTTCGTTCTGAAGATAGCACGAACGTTAATATGCCCTGACAGAATAACACCAGGGAAGCAGAGGGTGTGCTATACCTTTGCGCCGGCATCTCAGTCCGGACTACATTCCTTTTTGCCCCACGGGGCCCTGCGGCCCCTCGTTGGCTAGTCGTCGCAGGTTCGGCCTCCTGCCTCGGAAATCTCCCCTGCAAAACACGGTTGTCGTCAGAAACACCGGAATACGTGAGAGTGGAATCTCTCTCAAGGGAATGAGACTCCGGTTTCTGTCACCTGGGAGGCTGGGATTAACCCTGGGTAATCAGCCGTGATGGCTACCAAGGTATTGTCCTTGCTTAGCTGATGGAACACCCCGTCGATAAGCTCCACTGATATGTCCGGATCCTCTTCGGAGTCTGGATCGAGGGACCGTTCTGGGTCCTCGGGTTGTGGAGGCGGCTATTTATATCCTTTACCACCTGTCGCAGTTCCTGCATTGAAGTCATTAGACTACATATCTAACCGTGGGAGTACAAAACAAATGGGCAAGCGCAGTTGTTCACTTACCCAACTTGGCGGATCGTACATAGTAAATCCGGCCTGCGGGTTGACGCGGAGGAATTCCTCCTTTTCTCCCTCGTACAAAGAGGATAAGATCTTTACTAGGGCGGCAGCTGAAGCCGGCCCCTTACGACCGTAACGGGTGGCGTCATCCTCCCCGTTGAAATCCCACATGGGGTGGCCTCTATATTGAAGTGGCTGCACCCCCCGCATAATGCATGCGGCCATGACTCCAATCATGGTTAGTCCGGAATGAGCCAACAGTCTTATCCGGCCCATCAGGTAAACGACGTCTCTGTCGCTTTCTCTCTGAGAGCTCCGCGGATGCCAACTCAAGCGTTTCTTCAATGGAGCACTGTTGAACTCAGGGAGACCGACCCGGATAGGGTCCGGTAGCGGGATGTCATCTATATAAAACCATTCCGAAGGCCAATCCTCGGACGCCTTCTTCGGGGTTCCAGATAGGTATCCGGTCCCGGTGATGCGCCATATTTCGGCTCCGCCCACTTGGTATATAGACCCCTCTTTAGAACGGGGCACCAGGCAGAATAACCTCTTCCACAACGCGAAATGAGCCTCAACGCCTAAAAATAGCTCGCAAAGGGCGACAAAACCCGCAATATGCAATACGGAGGCGGGCATGAGGTTGTGCAGCTGGAGGCCGTAGAACTCCAGAAGCCCGCGGAGAAATGGGTGAATTGGAAATCCCAGTCCCCTTATTAGATAGGGGACGAGGCACACCCGCTCTCCTTTAGAAGGATTAGGGGTGCTTTCCGCTTGTTTTCCGCCATTATAGGTGGCGAGACCGGCTCGGACCGGGACCATGTATGCCTGAGGGAGAAATCCCTTGGCCTGAAGTGACGCTAACTTGCTATGCGGGATGGTGCAACTCTCCCAGTCCCCGGGTTTGGGACCGGAGGGGCGAGGGGAGGAGCTGCGACGGTTGGTCATGTTGGAATGGACCTTTGCTGGAAGCGCTCTGATGATAACTCGCGGAAAGGAGAAGATGTGGTTTGGACCTAAATCCCCATCCCGTTAAATAGGCGGCTCGTTTATACGGCTAGGGGTGTGGATGTAAAAACACCCCGGCTTTTCGCGTTCGTTCGAACACGTGGAAGACGGCCATTATTGGGCGTGGAAGCCGAGGAGCACTACATTACAAAAATCGGACATTATTCCTACAGGTACACAAGATTTGGAGAGGAACCCGCCTTGCAATGCCGAACAATCTATGCGCCGGACTCATCGACATTGAAGCCTGGTTCGGGGGCTACTGAGGGAGTCCTGGATTAGGGGGTGTTCGGGTAGCCGGACTATACCTTCAGCCGAACTCCTGGACTATGAAGATACAAGATTGAAGACTTCGTCCCGTGTTCGGATGGGACTTTCCTTGTCATGGAAGGCAAGCTTGGCGATGCGGATATTCAAGATCTCCTACCATTGTAACCGACTCTATGTAACCCTAACCCTATCCGGTGTCTATATAAACCGGAGGGTTGTAGTCCGTAGGCAATCAACTCCATACACAACAATCATACCATAGGCTAGCTTCTAGGGTTTAGCCTCCTTGATCTCGTGGTATATCTACTCTTGTACTACCCATATCATCAATATTAATCAAGCAGGAGTAGGGTATTACCTCCATCGAGAGGGCCTGTAGGATCGAAAGTATGTCTAGAGGGGGGGTGATTAGACTACTTGACCAAATAAAAACTTAACCTTTTCCCAATTTTAGTTCTTGGCAGATTTTAGGACAAGTCAAGCAATCATCACACAATTCAAGCAAGCATGCAAAGAGTTTATGGGCAGCGGAAAGTAAAGCATGCAACTTGCGAGAATGTAAAGGGAAGGGTTTGGAGAATTCAAACGCTATTGAAGACATGGATGTTTTTCCCATGGTTCGGATAGGTGGTGCTATCCTACATCCACGTTGATGGAGACTTCAACCCACGAAGGGTAATGGTTGCACGAGTCCACACAGGGCTCCACCCAAGGGCAACGGTTGCGCGAGTCCACATAGGGCTCCACCCACGAAGGGTCCACGAAGAAGCAACCACCCACAAAGGGTCCACGAAGAAGCAACCTTGTCTATCCCACCATGGCCATCGCCCACGAAGGACTTGCCTCACTAGCGGTAGATCTTCACGAAGTAGGCGATCTCCTTGCCCTTACAAACTCCTTGGTTCAACTCCACAATCTTGTCGGAGGCTCCCAAGTGACACCTAGCCAATCTAGGAGACACCACTCTCCAAGAAGTAACAAATGGTGTGTAGGTAATGAACTCCTTGCTCTTGTGCTTCAAATGATAGTCTCCCCAACACTCAACTCTCTCTCATAGGATTTGGATTTGGTGGAAAGAAGATTTGAGTGGAAAGCAACTTGGGAAGGCTAGAGATCAAGATTCATATGGTAGGAATGGAATGTCTTGATCTCAACACATGAGTAGGTGGTTCTCTCTCAGAACATATGAGTTGGAATGGTGTGTGTGCTCTGATGGATCTCTCTCGAATGAGGAAGGAGGTGGAGGGGTATATATAGTCTCCACACAAAATCCAACCGTTACAAGTTTTCCAATCTCGGTGGGACCGAATCAATAAACTCGGTCGGACCAAAAATGTAAACCTAGTGACCGTTAGAGATTTTCGGTGGGACTGACATGCAACTCGGTAGGACCGATTCGGTTAGGGTTTGGGCATAACGTAATCTCGGTGAGACCGATTACACAAACTCGGTGAGACCGAATTTGGTAATTAGCTAACCAGAGAGTTGGTCAGGCAAACTCGGTGGGACCGATTTGCTCTTTCGGTGAGACCATCCGGCCTTGACGCACAGTTCGGGACCCCCTACCCGAGATCCGCCGGTTTTGACCCCGACAGACTACTTGACCCAATAAAAATCTAGCCTTTTCCCAATTTTAGTTCTTGGAAGATTTTAGCAACTTAACACAAGTCAAGCAATCAACCTACACATGCAATTCTAAGAGTATAGCAGCGGAAAGTAAAGCAATTGCATATGAAGGTAAAGGGAGGATTTTGGAGTGTGCAAACGCAATTGGAGACACGGAGATTTTTGGCGTGGTTCCGATAGGTGGCGCAATCGTACATCCACGTTGATATAGACTTCAACCCACGAAGTGTAACGGTTGCACGAGTCCACGGAGGGCTCCACCCATGAAGGGTCCACGAAGAAGCAACCTTGTCTATCCCACCATGGCCATCGCCCACGAAGGACTTGCCTCAATCGGGTAGATCTTCATGAAGTAGGCGATCTCCTTGCCCTTACAAAATCCTTGGTTCAACTCCACAATCTTGATGGAGGCTCCCAAGTGACACCTAACCAATCTAGGAGACACCACTCTCCAAGAGGTAACAAATGGTGTGTTGATGATGAACTCGTTGCTCTTGTGCTTCAAATGATAGTCTCCCCAATACTCAACTCTCTCTCACAGGATTTGGATTTGGTGGAAAGATGATTTTAGTGGAAATCAACTTGGGGAAGGCTAGAGATCAAGATTTATGTGGTTGGAGTGGAATATCTTGACCTCAACACAAGTGTAGGTGGTTCTGTCTCAGAAAATGTATGTTGGAAGTGTAGGCATGTTCTGATGGCTCTCTCCTCTAATGAAGAGTGGGTGGAGGGGGTATAAATAGCCTCCACACAAAATCTAACCGTTACACACAAATCACCAAACTCGGTGGGACCGAATCATGAAACTCGGTCAGACTGATTTAGTTCAAAATGTGAACATTAGGATTCTCAGTGGGACCGACATGTCAACTCGGTGGGACCGATTTCGTTAGGGTTAGGGCATAACGTAATCTTGGTGAGACGCTAACAGAGAGTTGGTCAGGCAAACTTGGTGGGACCGATTCGCTCATCTCGGTTGGACTGAAGTGTTACGAAAGGGAAACAGAGAGTTTACATTGCAATCTCGGTGGGATCGATCGCTCATCTCGGTTTGACCGAAATGTTACGAAGGGAAACAAAGAGATTACAATCCCATCTCGGGGAGATCGAGATCCCTATCGGTGAGAACGAAAAGACTAGGGTTTCTGGCAGTGGCTATGTCAACTAAACTCGGTGGCGCCGGATAGAAAGTTTCGGTGGGGCCGAGTTTGACTTTTGGTTTGGGACATATGTGGATGTGAGAAAGTAGTTGAGGGTTTTGGAGCATATCACTAAGCACTTTGAGCAAGCAAGCCATTAGGCAACACCTCATCCCCTCTTAATAGTATTGGCTTTTCCTATGCACTCAATGTGATCTTGGATCACTTAAAATGAAAAGATGTAGAGTCCTGAGCTTTGAGCTTGAGCCAATTCTTTGTCCTTAGCATTTTGAGGGGTCCACTTTTCTCATCCATGCCATGCCAATCATTGAGCTTTCCTGAAATTTTTATCTTGAAATAGCATTAGCTCAATGAACTATATGTTGTTAGGAATTACCAAACCACCCAGGGATAGTTGCACTTTCAATCTCCCCCTTTTTGGTAATTGATGACAACATATAGATGAAAGCTTCGACAAATGATAAATATGATTGAAAATACATTGTTGCTTTGAGAAGTATGTGATAAGCAAGAGCTCCCCCTAAATTTGTGCATTATTCAAAATTTGCTTTTGAATGCAAATGAACAATCGATTAGGATCATGGGTTACTCTTCCATGTCACATACATCTTGGTGGAGCGCTCAAAATGATAGAGATTAAAAGCATGCACTCATCACCAAGCAAGTGAATGATCAAATAAGGATATAAGAGGTGATATTATCCAACAAGCATTAAGGGTAGCATATGATCAAACACATGATCAACAAGTATCTCACAAGGACATAAAGTATCTCACACAAGCACTCAATAAAGAAGTTCAACCAAAATAGCAAGAGAGATAAAAAGAACAACACACTCTCTCTCTCGAAGCCTATGATCTATACATTTTTGTCCCCCTTTGGCAACAAGATACCAAAAAGTTCAAAAATGCATAGTGCTAAACGACTCTCAGGCTTGATCTTCGGGAGGTGGTGTAGAAAGAACTCCAAGGACGAAGGCTTCCGATGAAGTAGTTGGAGCTGATGGAGTGGGTGCTCGAGGTGGCACTGGAGCTGTGGCTGCGGGTGCTGACACTGAAGCTCGAGTATCAGTCGCAGGCACTGCAGTAGACCTTGGACCTCGTGGCACTCTCTTGAAAGCATCAGTAGTGGACTTGCCTTTCTTCTCCTCTGCTTCCTCCTGTAGCTTCTCAACTACAGTTTGGATCTCAGTTACCTTGACATCCAGATCATAGAACTTCTACTCAACAATCCTCTCCAAGCTTTCCTGGTTCTGAGTCAGGGTGGCCAAGCCCTTCTCAATCCTTAGTGTAGCTTGAATCAGATATCCAAGCTGATCTTGCTTGGTCTTCAAGAAGGCCTGAGATGCCTCTTCGGCAGCTGGCATCCTTGCAGCTTTCTCTGCCCTTGCCTTATCTCTCTTCTCATGTGCTTGAGCTGAAGATGGTTCATTTTCATCCATCACCACGATGTTGTCTTCAAAATTAGGGTATATGGGAAGGTGCTCCTTATCCAAAAGATATGTGCATGTGCCCATCTTTGAGTTGATGAGCTCCTGAATTTGTGGGGCATACCCACAACTTCTCTTCTGGTCAGCAGCAGTCCTCTTGATTGTATCAACAATCAAACTTATGACCTTGAACTTCTATGGGACATCAAATATGTGCAGAAAGTTTATGGCATGTCCTCTGATCATATTGTGATCACCTGACTTGGGTAGCAGTGTGTGCCTCAGAATCCAGTTTATGGTAGGCAGACCAGACAAAAAGTAGTGGACAGATCCAAACTTGTGTGTATCCAAAGCAGCATCTGGGATCTCTTTATACATGTTGGCCATTGTGTTGTGGTCTTTCTTCTTCTTAGCTTATAAATCCAAGTCATCCTCACTTTATTTTGGGGCATTGATCAATTAAGCCCATTCATCAATAGAAGACTGGTACCTGGTACCCTCAGACATCCAAATGATCTTCCCATCTGGATAGAAATGGGCAGTGGAGTAGAACTGCATGATCAGCTCATCATTCCACTTGGTGAGCTTTTGTGCAATGAATTCATCAACTCCACATGCCTTAAAGCTGTCATACACTCCAGGATAGTGATCTTCATTCTTCTGGATGTACTCCTAGTCTACCCATTTCATGTCACACACAATGGGCTTCTTGTCAAGCAACACTGTCTTATAGAAGTCCTGATGTTCCTTAGTGTGAAACCTGTAGTCCACATCAGTTCTTCTCCTGACAGCATATGGATCAGACTCTCTCCATAGTCTCAATCCTGCATCCTTCCTGATTTTCATGTTTTCTGCAACTGGATGTGCATCATTGTGGTCAGGGATCTTGGGTTTCAGCTTCCTTAGCACTTGAGTTTCATCTTCTTCAGCAGCTTCATGCACTGGGGCCTTGTTCTTTTCCTCAGCAGAAATGTTTCTAGTGCTTCTCTTGGGCTTCTGAGGTGGAGTAGCTGCCTTGGGAGCAGCTTTGGGCTTAGATGGAGCAGCCCCTGATCTGATTGCATCTCCCATGAGCTTTTGTGCTTTGGGTCCTGGTGGAGCTTCCTCTTCCTCTTCATCATCATCTCTCATAATTTATGATCTGCCAAGCACTATGGCAGTGGTCTTCTTGACCCTTTCCTTCCTTTTCTTGCCTTCTCCAACTGCCTCTTCAGATGGCTTGGAGGTTTCAGCAGTGGCTGCTCTGGCCTTAGACACGGGGACTCTCTTTGCTGGTGCCTTCTTATGCATCCCTGGCTTGACTGTAGCAGCTGATCCATACTCCTTTTTAGCACCTTTTTCTTGGAGCTGACTTCTTCCTCAACAGCCACATAATCCTCATCCTTAGAATCTGAGGTCTTCTTCTTTCTTGTTCTGGTGGTTGCCTTTGGCAAGTTACTTGGTGTGCTCCTGCTGCCATCATCATAAGAACTGGAGGGACTAGTGCCCTCACTCAGTTGAACCTGCTCCTCAGAATTGTTCTGGCTATCACTTTGGTCAGACATCATGCAGGCAAACTGTCAGCAGACCCTGTGAATAGATTATAGATGAGGTAGAGTAGATGAGCATCACAAAGTATAGGAGTTTTGCAAAACAATTGACTCAAAAACTTTGTTTTAGTTCTTCAGAAAAAGAATTTCGGATCTACCGATTTGTAAACTCGGTGATACCGAAGCAGTTTTTGGAACCTAAACTAGTGAACTCGGTCAGA
Source organism: Triticum dicoccoides (assembly GCF_002162155.2). NCBI lineage: Eukaryota > Viridiplantae > Streptophyta > Magnoliopsida > Poales > Poaceae > Triticum > Triticum dicoccoides. The sequence goes on from NC_041386.1 coordinate 96,525,255, forward strand.
TCGAGTCACAGTTTGGTGGCACCGAGACTGCTAGGGTTTCACAAAGAATTGAACTCGGTCACACCGATTTGCAATTTCTGGTCAGACCGAAAACACATGTGCAATGGCCTAAGCCAAATCGGTGGGACCGATTTCTACAACTCGGTCGGTCCGAGATGAATTCGGCGGAGACCTAATCCTAAATTTTCAAATCAAAACTAATCTACGGGACATTTTCACTGGATAGGATGATTTCATTCGTGGCAAGAATCATAGCAAAGCAATGTGCTAAGAATCAGAGTTATGGATTAGCACAAAGATCAAGTTCGTACCCTAGTTAGGCGAAAAACTTGCTACTGCGGCAACGACGGGGAAGATTTCCGTTGACGGCGGCGGAGACCAGCGGCGGGAGGTCACTGGCAACGAGAAGATGATCCGGAGACCCGAAGTGGCAGAGTAGGTTATGCGCGGGCGAAGGGGTTTCGGAAAATTTTCCAAAATTTGGCCCGTCGGTATATATAACCTGACCCTATCGGTGTGACCGAGTGGAACAACTCAGTGGCACCGAGATGCAAAACTGCAGGTAGTTACTGCAACTCGGTGTGACCGAAAGGTTCTAATTGGTTGCACCGAGATTGAAAACCTAGATCAACTAAGTGATCTCTGTCGGACCGAAAAGGATGAATCGGTCAGATCGAGATACACAAAGAGGTTTTGGAAGTTTAAGTCTATGACGAATCTGGAACTCCGAGTGCTCCTCACACAGAGTGGTTCAAATCTGACTTGTTCAAACTTTGTGATGTAGAATGAATAGAGTTTGAGACGAGAAAATCATAGATAGCTAGAGGGAGTTCTTAGGCATTCTTGTCCATCCATTTGGAAAAAGAGAAAAAGGCCAAACAATCAAAGCAACAAATGGATGTTCTCGAATGGGTAAAGTATGCAACCAACATGCTCACACAATAAGATGGCAAAAGAAATATGTGAAAAAGCATGCACAAGCACTCTAGCATCTATCAAGAAATTGGCGATGACTAGGTCGTCTATATATGAGTATATTGACTTAGGAGTCAAATGAGAACATTTGATCGTAGGTCATACTCATCATTTAAGCGCAAGTGGGGATGCCACTTTTACATAAGGCATTGTTGTGTTCACACCATTAGAGTTGCTTTACCTCAATTGATTAGAGTAAAGCTCCCCCTAGATGTGATATCCCCCCTAAGAGGGATCAACTAACCTTGGGTTTTGTCGATGATGACTTCATGTAGGTGTTGAAGATGTGGATGCTCAATGTTGATGTAGATCGCTCGGAGCAATCCTTTGGAGTGAGTTGCACTTTCAATACCTACATGGGTTAGTCCCACAAGGAACAAACAAGGATATCCATAGACATAGAGTGATGTGTACACAAGATGATGTCCATGGAAGCATTAGGTTACCTTGTCCCTTGTCTTACCAACAAGAGGGTTTGTGACTGCTTGAACTAGTGCAAGATATGGAAGTTGTTTGTACTTGTCCTCGCCAAAATGATATGAGTGGAGTATGTTGGCGGAGTCATCCTCAAGAATTCTCTAGTTCTTCTTCTTCGGGATCCACACCATCTTGATGGGAATCCTTGGAGTTGTAGTCGTACTTGATGAAGTAGAACTTGATGTGGTCTTGGGAACCCACTTGACCAAGGCTTTGGGTGCTTCTTCAAATGCATCAATCTCCTCTTGAAGCTTGTCCTTGCCTTTTTGCTTGCGGTCTTGTGGTGGAAGATCATCTTGAGATTGTGTTGCTTTGAAAGAAGTAGGATCATACTTCTCTTGTTGAGGAACAAACTTCGTCTTGGGGTATTGATCTTCTTCCCACTCAACTCCATTGGCATTGAACTTTCATTCAAAACCAACACCTTGATTCTTCCAGTGTCTTCCTTGCTTGCATAGAATTTCCTCAAATTGCTTACTTCCGGCAAGGCTCTTGTAAACACCTTTCTCTATAATTCCCTTCAATAAGCTATTTTCTTGCTCAAGTGTAACTTGGCTAAGAGAATCATTAGTGGAATCAAGAGAGCTACTAGAAGCAACAACATTGGATTTAGCATGATTGTTGTTACTACTAGATGAAGAATCTTTCTTGTTGTTGTTACTAGATTTAACTTGTGGCATGTAAGTAGACAAGAGTAAACGCTTGGCAATGTAAGAAGAACTTTTCTTGCGAAGATCATCATTGATTGCCTTTAAAAACTCATGCTATTTCTCAAGGTTGAGTTTTTCAAAGCGTAGCTTGTCATGAGTCTTTAAAAGTTCTCGATGATCTTCCAAGGTAGTTTCATGAGCTAACTTAAGAGTGTTTAGTTCTTTAGTTAGATGCTCAATCTCCTTCTTATCATCGTCATTCGTTTTATCTTGATTATCATGATTAATAGCAAGCTCATCATAGTTTTCATAACTAGAGTTGTCAACAAGTAAATCATCATCTCCTAGCAAATCATCTTCATCACTATTGAAATCAACATACTCGGGGTGTGTTACCTTTGGACCTTTAGCCATGAAGCATCTCCCAATTCCTTCATTTGGTGAGTCAAATATGTCGAAGGAGTTGGTCATCACAAGTGCTAGTCTGGCAACACCTTCATCTTGAGTATATTCGAAGTCGGAGTGATAACTTCTTTCGGAGTGATCGTCGGCTTGTCCTTCCTTTCCTAGTCCTTGCTTCTCTGAGAGGGTCTTCGTTCATAACGATCATCTCTACTCCTTTCTCGTGATGGTGATTCTTCTCTTCTAGTTTTTCTTTTGTAGGGAGAATCTTCTCTTCTTTTGTAGGGAGCCGTACACTCATTAGAATAGTGTCTGGGTCTTCCACAATTGTAGCAATTGTGCTCACAACTAGAAGATCTTTTGTCATTGTAGGACCTTGACTTGGAACTTCTTTCCTTGCTTCTACTCTTGTAGAACTTGTTGAAGTTCTTCACCATTAGACTCAATTCTTCATTGGAGGTTTTCTTCTCAATTGATGATGTGGGAGCATCACACGAGGCTTTGTAAGCACCACTTGACTTGTTATGAAGCTCTTCCTTATCCTTGAGTGACATCTCATGAGCAACAATTCTTGCAATAACTTCCGTTGGCTTGAGATCTTTGTAATTGGGCATCATTTGGATCAATGTGCACATGGTATCATATTTTCCATCCAAGGATCTTAGGATCTTCTTGATGATGAATCTATCGGTCATCTCTTCACTTCCTAAGCCGTCAATCTCATTTGTGATGAGAGCAAGCCTAGAGTACATTTCAGCGACACCTTCACCATCCTTCATTTTGAACTTGTCAAGCTGACTTTGAAGCACGTCCAATTTGGATTCCTTGATAGATTCGGTACCTTCATGCATATCAATCAAAGTATCCCAAATTTCCTTTGCATTCTCAAGACGGCTGATTTTGTTGAATTCTTCGGGGCATAATCCGTTGAAGAGAATATCACAAGCTTGAGCATTGTATTGTAGCATCTTCAACTCCTCCACGATAGCTTCACGGTTTGGTTCTCTCCCATCGAAGAATTCACCTTGCAAGCCAATACACACAATAGCCCAAACGGCGGGGTTATGTCCAAGAATATGCATTTTCATCTTATGCTTCCAACTAGCAAAATTTGTACCATCAAAGTAAGGACCTCTATGATGGTAATTTCCCTCGCTAGACGCCATACTCTCCTAGGTTGTGAAACCAAGGCTATGACCACCAAAAGCTATGGAAATCAAAGCAAATGGAGACCAAAGCTCTGGTACAACTTGTAGGATCGAAAGTATGTCTAGAGGGGGGGGGGTGATTACACTACTTGACCAAATAAAAATCTAGCCTTTTCCCAATTTTAGTTCTTGGCAGATTTTAGCAACATAACACAAGTCAAGCAATCAACCTACACATGCAATTCTAAGAGTATAGCAGCGGAAAGTAAAGCAATTGCATATGAAGGTAAAGGGAGGAGTTTGGAGTGTGCAAACGCAATTGAAGACACGGAGATTTTTGGCGTGGTTCCGATAGGTGGTGCTATTGTACATCCACGTTGATGGAGACTTCAACCCACGAAGGGTAACGGTTGCGCGAGTCCACGGAGGGCTCCACCGATGAAGGGTCCACGAAGAAGCAACCTTGTCTATCCCACCATGGCCGTCACCCACGAAGGACTTGCCTCACTCGGGTAGATCTTCATGAAGTAGGCGATCTCCTTGCCCTTACAAACTCCTTGGTTCAACTCCACAATCTTGACGGAGGCTTGATAACCCACAAGTATAGGGGATCACAACAGTTTTCGAGGGTAGAGTATTCAACCCAAATTTATTGATTCGACACAAGGGGAGCCAAAGAATATTCTCAAGTATTAGCAGCTGAGTTGTCAATTCAACCACACCTGGAAACTTAATATCTGCAGCAAAGTATTTAGTAGCAAAGTAATATGATAGTAGTGGTAACGATAGCAAAAGTAACGGTAGCAAAAGTAATGTTTTTGGTATTTTGTAGTGATTGTAACAATAGCGACGGAAAAGTAAATAAGCGAAGAACAATATATGGAAAGCTTGTAGGCAATGGATCGGTGATAGAGAATTATGCCGGATGCGGTTCATCATGTAACAATCATAACATAGGGTGACACATAACTAGCTCCAATTCATCAATGTAATGTAGGCATGTATTCCGAATATAGTCATACATGCTTATGTAAAAGAATTGCATGACATCTTTTGTCCTACCCTCCCGTGGCAATGGGGTCCTAATGGAAACTAAGGGATATTAAGGCCTCCTTTTAATAGAGTACCGGACCAAAGCATTAACACATAGTGAATACATGAACTCCTCAAACTACGATCATCACCGGGAGTGGTCCCGATTATTGTCACTTTGGGGTTGCCGGATCATAACACATAGTAGGTGACTATCACTACAAAAAAATATGCTTCCGTGATGATACATGTTTGTTATAGTAGGTCGCGTTTTCTGTCATGCATGTACATCCATGACGATTTTATGACAGAATCAAGATAGTCATACATGTGCTATCGTAGAAGTGTTCCATGACATTACCAAAATTATCATCACAGAAGTGTCCACTTCCATGACGATAAATCGCGCGTCACAGAAGTGCTTTCGTCAAGGGTGACTGACACGTGGCATCCACCGTAACGGAACGCCGTTAAGCTATCGAGTCGGGTTTTGGATCCGATAACCCGTTAACAGCCCCGACCAATGGGGATTTTCCACGTGTAAAATCATCATTGGCTGGAGGAGACATGTGTCAGGTCCGCGTTGGCACAGGTGTCACTCATCCAATGGGTGAGACGCACCTATGATATGTTGACACATGGACCGGCCCATCAAGTTTAAATGGGCCGGCCCAACTGAAGGCCCACAAGATTTTGCGGACCATAATGGGCCAGCCCAGCTAAAGGCCCACGAGATTTTGCGGACAATAATGGGCTGGCCCAGCTAAAGGCCCACTAGATTTTGCGGGCCATAATGGGCCAGCCCAGGTAAAGGCCCACAAGATTTTTGTGTGCCATAATGGGCCGGCCCAGGTAAAGGCCCACAAGATTCTTGCGGATCATAATGGGCCGGCCCAGCTAAAGCCCCACAAGATTTCGCTGACATTAATGGGCCGGCCCAGATGTAGGCCCACAAGATTTTGAAGATCCTAGTAGGCCGGCCCATTAACTGGCTGCCATGTTTTGGGCCAAATGTCGGCCCATATTTGATCCATCCATTAATGGCCTGCCACGCTCCGGGCCTAATAGTGGCCCATATGACATCTGGCCCATTAAAAGCCTACCACGTTCTGGGCCAAATTACGGCCCAGATCAGGTTCGGCCCTTTAAGAGGCTTTGGGCTCAATTATGGCCCATATCAGATTCGGCCCGTCAACTGGACACTATGCTTTTGGGCCCACTTGCTAAAGGCCCACTTAGTAATTCGGCCTGATATTAGTTTTGGCCTGTTAAGGGCCCGTTTAACATTTCGGTTGAGGGAGTCCTGGATTAGGGGGTGTTCGGATGGCCGGACTATACCTTTAGCCGGACTCCTGGACTATGAAGATGCAAGATTGAAGACTCCGTCCCGTGTCCGGAAGGGACTTTCCTTGGCGTGGAAGGCAAGCTTGGCGATACGGGTATGAAGATCTCCTACCATTGTAACCGACTTTGTGTAACCCAAACCCTACCCAGTGTCTATATAAACCGGAGGGTTTTAGTCCGTAGGACAACGTACACATCAACAATCATACCATAGGATAGCTTCTAGGGTTTAGCCTCCTCGATCTCGTGGTAGATCTACTCTTGTACTACCCATATCATCAATATTAATCAAGCAGGACGTAGGGTTTTACCTCCATCGAGAGGGCCTGAACCTGGGTAAAACTTCGTGTCCCTTGCCTCCTGTTACCATCCGGCCTAGACGCACAGTTCGGGACCCCCTACCCGAGATCCGCCGGTTTTGACACCGACATTGGTGCTTTCATTGAGAGTTCCTCTGTGTCGTCGCCGTCAGGCTCAATGGCTCCTACGATCATTGATAGCGATGCAGTCCAGGGTGATACATTCCTCCTCGGACAGATCTTCGTCTTCGGCGGCTTCGCACTACGGGCCAATTCGCTTGGCCGTCTGGAGCAGATCGAAAGCTATGCCCCTGGCCGTCAGGTCAGATTTGGAAATTTAAACTACACGGCTGACATCCGCGGGGACTTGATCTTCGATGGATTCGAGCCACTGCCGAGCGTGCCGCACTGTCACGACGAGCATGATCTAGCTCTGCCGCCGAACAGTGCCCTGGAGGCCGCATCCGCATCGGCTCCGACCCTTAATTCGAAGCCAACTGCGCCAATCGAGGATGGGTGGTTGGACGCCACCTCGGGGGCTGCAACCCCAACGGCGATTGAGCCAAGCACCAGCCCCGTACTCTGCGAGACTCGTGACTCCAAGGAGCCGGACTCCTCTCCGGACTCTGAGCCCCCCGTGCCCCTGCCGATCGAATCTGATTGGGCGCCGATCATGGAGTTCACTGTCGCGGACATTTTTTAGCACTCGCCTTTTGGCGATATCTGAAGTCACTGAAGTCTCTCTCTTTATCAAGAGAGCCCTGGCCGGACTACGGTCAGCAAGGTTGGGGTACGGACGATGAAGAAATTCAAAGCCCACCCACCACCCACTTTGTAGCCACTGTCGACGACTTAACCGACATGCTCGACTTCGACTCCGAAGACATCGACGGTATGGATGCCGATGAAGGAGATGATGAAGAACCAGCGCCTACTAGGCCCTGGAAAGCCACCTCCTCGTATGACATATACATGGTGGACACCCCAAAAGAGGGAGATGGCGATGGAACAGCGGAGGATGACCCCTCCAAGAAACAGCCTAAGCGCCGGCGTCAACGGCGCCGCTCAAAATCTCGCCAAAACAAACACGGTGATTCCAGCATGGGAGATAATAATACTCCAGAAAGCGCCGAAGAAAACCCCCTCCAGCAAGATTTAGCACAGGAGGATGGAGAAACCAGCCCTCATGAGCGAGCGGCAGATAGAGAGGTCGAGGACGATAATTATATGCCTCCCTCCGAAGACGAGGCAAGCCTCGACGACGACGAATTCGTCGTGCCAGAGGATCCCGTCGAGCAAAAGCGTTTTCAACGCAGGCTTATGGCCACGACAAGAAGCCTCAAGAAAAAACAACAACAACTTAGGGCTGATCAAGATTTGCTAGTCGACAGATGGACTGAAGTCCTTGCGGCCGAAGAGCATAAACTCAAACACCCCTCCAAGAGCTACCCGAAGCGCAGGTTGCTACCCCGATTAGAGGAGGAAGCACTTGATGCGTCCGATCGGCCACCTCGTGGTTGCGATAGAGAGGCCTCTCGGCCCTCCACTCAAGCCGCACCCCGTACCAAGGCACGGGATTATGCGCTGGACTTACGAGACATGTTGGAGGACAAGGCAAGGCAAACAAGATCGATCTACGGATCGCGTGGGCGCCCCACGGCTCGAGACGGTAACCGTCACGCCAGCCACAAATTCGGCGGGGCCGAACATAGTAGACAAGGCTCATTGGAGCTACGTCACGATATAGCCCAGTACAGAGGCGCCGCACACCCACTCTGCCTTATAGACGAAATAATGGATCATCAAATCCCCGAGGGTTTCAAACCCATAAACATCGAATCATATGATGGCACAACAGATCCTGCGGTATGAATCGAGGATTATCTCCTTCATATCCACATGGCCCGCGGCGATGATTTCCACGCCATCAAATACCTCCCACTCAAGCTTAAAGGACCAGCTCGGCATTGGCTTAACAGCTTTCCAATAGGATCAATCAGTTGTTGGGAGGACCTGGAAGCCGCATTCCTCGACAATTTCCAGGGCACTTATGTGTGACCCCCAGACGCCGATGACCTAAGTCACGTAATTCAGCAGCCAGAGGAATAGGCCAGGAAATTCTGGACACGGTTCCTAACAAAGAAAAATCAAATAGTCGACTGTCCGGACGCTGAGGCCCTAGTAGCCTTCAAACACAATATCCGTGACGAGTGGCTGGCCCGGCACCTTGGAAAGGAAAAGCCGAAATCTATGGCATCACTCACGACACTCATGACCCGCTTTTGCGTGGGAGAAGACAGCTGGCTTGCTCATAGCAACAATATGACAAAGAACCCTGGTAATTCGGACACCAGGGACAGTAGTGGCAGGTCGCGTCGCAACAAGTAGAAGCGCCGCATTAACGGCGACAATGCTGAGGATACGACAGTTAATGCCGGATTCAGAGGCTCTAAATCCGGTCAGCGGAAAAAGCCATTCAAAAGGAATCCTAGGGGCCCGTCCAGTTTGGAACGAATACTCGACCGCTCATGCCAGATACATGGCACCCCCGAAAAGCCGGCCAATCACTCCAACAGGGATTGTTGGGTGTTCAAGCAGGCAGGCAAGTTAAACGCCGAAAATGAAGACAAGGGGCTGCATAGCGATGACGACGAGGAGCCCCGGCCGCCGAACAACAGTGGACAGAAGTGTTTTCCCCCACAAGTGCGGACGGTGAACATGATATACGCAACCCACGTCCCCAAAAGGGAGCGGAAGCGCGCGTTAAGGGACGTATACGCGGTAGAGCCAGTCGCCCCAAAGTTCAACCCATGGTCCTCCTGCCCGATCACCTTTGATCGAAGGGACCATCCCACTAGCATCCGTCATGGCGGATTCGCCGCATTGGTTCTAGACCCAATTATTGACAGATTTCATCTCACTAGAGTCCTTATGGACGGCGGCAGTAGCCTAAACCTGCTTTACCAGGATACAGTGCGGAAAATGGGCATAGATCCATCAAGGATTAAGCCCACCAAAACGACCTTTAAAGGCGTAATACCAGGTGTAGAGGCCAACTGTACAGGCTCAGTCACACTTGAAGTGGTCTTCGGATCCCCGAATAATTTCCAAAGCGAAGAGTTAATCTTCGACATAGTCCCGTTTCGCAGTGGTTATCGCGCACTGCTCGGGCGAACCGCATTCGCTAAGTTCAATGCGGTACCGCACTACGCATACCTTAAGCTCAAGATGCTAGGCCCTCGAGGAGTAATTACGGTCAATGGAAACACCGAACGCTCCCTCCGAACGGAGGAGCACACGGCGGCCCTTGCAGCGGAAGTACAAAGCAGCCTCTCCAGGCAGTTCTCCAGTCCGGCCACTAAGCGACCGAACACCGTCAAGCGCGCCCGGAGTAACCTACAACAAGACCGCCTGGCACGATCCGAGCAGGCGTAGCAATGCGGCCCTAACCCCAACCCTCGCAAAAAGGCGACGCCAGTACTTCGCGTACATAACTACGCTCTAGAGATACCATGGGTACAGGGGGAGGGGCACCATCACGGCATGCCCAAAACACAGCTTAAACCGTACTAGGGGCTGCCGATTTTTTTAATTTTCTCTTACTTTCAGGACTACATCCTTCGGCAGGCCTGTTCGGCAGTTCAATTGCCGCACAAACGATGCAAGAACCAGGGAAGCAGACAAGCCACGCCGCAGTACGGAACTCCTAGGTGTTCTCTATCATGAGCAGTATACATGTTCCGCATAATATTCCGCAGCTTGCCCCTGGAACGGACATGTTAACTAGTCCAACCTTCCACTTATCGCATTATTTGTATCGGTCTGCTTTAGTCGCAGCCCTTTTTAATAAACAATGCATAGCTTTCGTCTATTTTTGCATTACCTTTTTTCTTTATATATGTTCCTTAACGACATGTTGCACCCGTACACGTTGGTATGGCCAAAACACGCCAGGGGCTTTAGTACCCCTCAATATGGTGTGAGAAGTCCGAACACTTTAACAAGTGCGGCACCCCGAACTTATAGCATTATATGCATCGGCTCCGAATCATGTCTTGGGTCAATAGTTGGGTTTGCCCGGCTCCTATGTTTTGGTGCCTTACGTTCCGCTATATCGGCTAAGGTAGCACTAGGAGAACCACCGCGATTGTGCCCCAGTTGAGCTGGGTCGAGCACCTCAGTGGAGAAAGCTAAAACTGACTGTCATGATGAAGCGAGAGCTGGTCGCTGTTCGAGAGGTTTTTTCGAGTCCCTAAAGACTTATGCCGCTTAGGGCGAGGAGCCGGCTCTGTCCGGCCAAGGCGTGGATAGCGCCCCGAACTCGGTCTTCCGAATACCAGGGGCTTCGCCGAAATTTAAAATTATAGAATTCTATGGCTAAGTGAGAGTGTTCATGCATTATAGTCCGATTGCCTTGTTCGTTGGGCTGAGCGCCTCCCTCGAAGGACCCAAACATGGGAAAAAGAGCGCTCACGTTTATCCCTGAACACCCCAGCACTAGCGGCACGGGGGCAGAAGCCGACGACTCGCCATCTCTCAGAATTGATAAGCAGCCGCACAGAAGGTAATATTTTAAATTCCAACAGCATTGCTTAGCGCATATAAACAAGTTTTCAGCGCACAGGACAAAACAAGCAAGTTTCACTCAAAAATTACATCCCTAGAACATTCATCCACCACAAGGCGGGCACCCTTCAGAACATCCTTATAGTAATTCTCGGGCTTGCGATGCTCTTTCCCCGGCGGTGGCCCGTCCTTCACCAGCTTCTCAGCATCCAGCTTGCCCCAGTGCACCTTAGCATGGGCAAGGGCCCTACGGGCACCTTCAATGCAGACGGAGCGCTTGATGACTTCAAGCCTTGGACAAGCCTCCACCAACCGCCGCACCAGCCCAAAATAGCTCCCAGGCAGAGCCCCTCCAGGCCACAGCCGAACAATGAGGCCCTTCATGGCCTGTTCGGCCACCTTGTGGAGCTCGACCAGTTGCTTCAGCTGGTCGCTCAGGGGCACGGGGTGTCCGGCCTCAGCGTACTGAGACCAGAACACCTTCTCCGTCGAGCTGCCCTCCTCGGCTCGATAGAATGCGGCGGCATCGGACACACTCCGGGGAAGATCTGCGAATGCTCCTGGAGAACTCCAGATTCGGGTAAGTAACAAGTAACTCATGTTTAAGTGTTTGCTTTGCATAAAGAATGCATTACCCGCCGCTATCTTCTTCACCTCATCCAACTCCTGGAGGGTCTTCTGGGATTCGGCCTTGGCAGATTTAGCATTTGCAATAGCCACCGCGAGCTCGGACGCTCGAGTCTTCGAGTCAAGCTCCGAACTCTCATGATTTTCCATGAGAGCCTAGAGCTCTTGCTGCACCTTGCCAACCTCGGCCTCATATTTCTCCCGCTCGGTGCGCTCCGAGGCCGCACTCTTCTCAGCCTCGACCAGCGCCTGCTTAAGGGTCGCCACTTCAGACGTGGCCCCTACAATAGCCACGATAAACCTGTCATTCTTTGCAATTGCACCTTTTTATATATATTTTTAACAAGGTATTTCTTACCTTCATTGTCCTCGAGCTGCTTCTTGGCACGTTCGAGCTCTTGCTCGGACCGCTCGAGGTTCTGCTTTAGCGCGTCCACTTCCGCAGTCAGTGTGGCGGACGCAAGCAGGGAAGCCTGCATATGCATATTGACTCATTTTTGTTAGACTCCTGCGAATTCTATTTGATCCTCTATTCGGCTTTTCTTCCCAAACGCCAAACAGAGCATCAGGGGCTACTGTCTATGCAGTACTATTATTTACACATTCTTTACTTACCTCAAAGCCTGTCAAAAGGCTAGTACAAGCTTCAGTCAGTCCGCTCTTGGCGGACTGAACCTTCTGGACCACCACACTCATAATAGCGCGGTGCTCCTCGTCGATGGAGGCACCTTGGAGTGCCTCCAACATATTGTCCGGCGCCTCCGGTTGGACGGGGGCCGCTGGCACGGTGGACTTGCTCCTCTTGGAAGGACGTCCCCCGCCGGACTCTGGAACCTTTGAAGGTTCCGGAGCGGTGTCCGTCCTAGAGCCGGACTTGGAACCCTGAGGGGTTTCATCCCCTTTACTCCTGGAGTCCGGGAGGTTGCCTTGCGGCGCCTCCAGGACCACCTCCTCCCGGCTTGGAACCTGTTGAGACAACACTTCGGTGTCGTCCGTAGGGCGGGGGGAGGAAGCCGTCGGAAGCGATTTCACATCCGACGAGTCCAGTGAGCTGCTCGACGACGCGTCGAGCCGGTCTTTGGGTGGGCTGCATAAACATATTCGACGTAAGGGAAAGCTGTGCAATAAACGAATACTATGAATTACTCTGGTATCCGGATACTTACGATTTGGAAAGGGGCTTGGCCCTAGGCGCCCACTCCTCTCCGCCATCGTCAGCGTCGGTGGAGCAGTCTGGAGGAAGGGTTTTCCCCTTCTTGGACCCTTCGGCCTCCCCATTTGGGGCGGCCTTCCTTTTCTTCCCTTCCCCTGCTGGAGGGGGAGGGGTCTCTTCTTCCTCCTCCTCGTCTTCATGAGAGGAGTGCGTCTTGGATTCGTCGCATGATGAATCCAACACCTCCGGGCGTCGGGCACTCTTTTGAGTCCCCGTGGCCTTCTTCTTGACCATCTTCTCCGGCACCACATAGGGTGCCGGAACCAGCAGCTTCGCCAAGCGAGCATCCGCTGGGCCTTCGGGCAAAGGAGCCGGACAGTTGATCTGTCCGTAGGTCACCTACCAATCCTGTCAAAGGTAAGGGAGTTTAGATCCCGCATGGAGTCAAACTACGAAAAAACTGATACCCTGTAAAAGGAAAAAAACAGCTTACCGCGAGAGCGTGATGCTGCGCACTGAATCCGCAATCCTCAGTAGCAGATGCGGGAGCCTCAGCGCCCTTGAAAAGCACCTTCCAGGCATCTTCGTATGTCGTGTCGAAGAGCCTGCTCAGAGTTTGGTGCCACGCCGGGTCGAACTCCCACAGGTTGAAAGCCCGTTGTTGGCACGGGAGGATCAAGCGGATGAGCATAACCTGGACTACGCTGACAAGTTTGAGCTTCTTGTCCACCAGGGTTTTGATGCATGTTTGGAGTCCGGTTAGCTCTCCTTTTTTACCCCCCAACAGGACGTGAGCCATGTTGGGGGGTCGGACCGGAACTCGGGGGGTGCGACCCATTCGGCGTCGCGCGGCTCGGTGATGTAAAACCACCCGATTGCCACCCCTTCAGGGTCTCCACAAAGGAGCCCTCGAGCCAGAGGATGTTGGCCATCTTGCCCACCATGGCGCCTCCGCACTCCGCCTGGCTGCCGCGCACCACCTTCAGCTTGACGTTAAAAGTCTTGAGCCAGAGCCCGAAATGGGGGCGGATGCGGAGGAAGGCCTCGCACACGACGATAAACGTCGAGATGTTGAGGACGAAGTTCGGGGCCTGATCGTGGAAATCCAGGCCGTAGTAGAACATGAGACCCCGGACAAATGGGTGGAGAGGGAAGCCCAGTCCACGGAGGAAATGGGGGAGGAACACCACCCTCTCATGGGGCCTAGGGGTGGGGATGAGCTGCCCCTTTTCGGGGAGCCGGTACGCGATGTCGTTAGACAGGTATACAGCCTTTCTCAGCTTTTTGATATGTCCCTCCGTGATGGAGGAGACCATCCACTTGCCTCCCGCTCCGGACATGGCTGGAGAAGGTTGAGGTGGGGAATGCGTACTTGGGCGCTGGAGCTCGAGTGCGCAAGAATGGATAGGTGAAGGAGGAAGAAGGCGTAGGTGAAAAGGTGGATCTTTATCCCCTTATATGGGTGGACGCAACTACATGTCCCCACCAGCCTGGTAAAACTCGCTTATCTCCAAGCGCCGTAATCGATGGCGCGGTTGGGTTACCCACGCCCGTATTGATGAGCATCCCGGGATAAGGGGACACGATCTCTGCTTTAACAAGACGTGCCAAGGAAACTGCCTCGCATAACGCGCTGAGATGGGACAGTAAAACGGTTCGAATAAAAGCTTGGCCATAGTGTGATGTCACACTATGGAATACGTCAGCAGATTAGATTTGTGTAAATATTATTCTCTCTATGGCAATATGTGGAAAATTATTTTGCAGAGCCGGACACTATCTTTGTGTTCAAAATCTTCTATGAAGTACTTGGAGGAGGAACCCGCCTTGCAATGCCGAAGACAATATGCGCGCCGGAACTCGTCGTCATTGAAGCCTGGTTCAGGGGCTACTGAGGGAGTCCTGGATTAGGGGGTGTTCGGATGGCCGGACTATACCTTCAACCGGACTCCTGGACTATGAAGATGCAAGATTGAAGACTCCGTCCCATGTCCGGAAGGGACTTTCCTTGGCGTGGAAGGCAAGCTTGGCGATACAGATATGAAGATCTCCTACCATTGTAACCGACTTTGTGTAACCCTAACCCTACCCGCTGTCTATATAAACCGGAGGGTTTTAGTCCTTAGGACAACGTACACATCAACAATCATACCATAGGCTAGCTTCTAGGGTTTAGCCTCCACGATCTCGTGGTAGATCTACTCTTGTACTACCCATATCATCAATATTAATCAAGCAGGACGTAGGGTTTTACCTCCATCGAGAGGGCCCGAACCTGGGTAAAACTTCATGTCCCTTGCCTCCTGTTACCATCTGGCCTAGACGCATAATTCGGGACCCCCTACCCGAGATCCACCGGTTTTGACACCGACATCGGCCCTATATTAATTTTGGCCTGTTAAAATCCCGTCATATAGTTGGGCCTAACTACGGCCCGGTTTGCATCTGGCCTGCTCGCAGCCGATATCTGATTGGGCCAAACAAGGACCGAGACAATTTTGGCCTGTTAAAAGCTTGTGATTTGATACACACAATCATGGGCCGGGGTTCATTTTGGGCTGCTGCCGGCCCGTGAGCTGTTCGGCACGTTTTAGGCCCAACCTATATCGTGATTGCATGACGGCCCAATTATGTACCGTAATTTTACGGTTTGGCTAGTTTACTGCGAAGACAGGATATATATACAGTAAAATAACTGCAGCATCGTGAATAAGAAAAAACTAGACTATACAATAAAGAAATTATGGCATATTACATCCACTGGGCATCAAAGTTCGCCACTATGATAATAAAGCACAAGCAGACAACAGATTACATACACTGGGCATCAAAGATCGCCACCAGTGCAAATAAACACGCTGACAAAATAATATACAAAACCGACAACACTTCAATAGAGTTCAAGAAAGGTTAGCCCTGCTGGGGAGCTGCAGCGCAAGCAGCTAAGCAAGATGATGAGACCGTGCTTGTTCAACACTTATATCTTCCTCACTCTGAAGGATAAACAAGCAGACAGATGACAGATTTTGCACATAAAAGTATCAGTGCTGACAATTCATCGCATTTCTTACTGACAAATAAAGTGACACAGTTTAAAATTGCATTAACACAATATGGTATTGTTTAGGTCAATACATGGCAGGAAATGACATTGTGAAGGAGTTGGCAGCTTCACGACATCAATGGTTAGTGTGCCGTCAATTTATACCATTTTAGATTGGCAAATAAAGAGACGGTTTAAATAATAGTAGAATGATATGACATAGTTCATAGTTAAGACATTGCAGAATATGATATTGTGCTGTAGTGGGTAGGTTCACCGCACCACTGGATTACGGATGAAGAACAGTAGCATACATGCAGTGCAAAAGAAGACCACTTGCTCTATATAGTTTAATTTACATGGTATGAAGAAGGAACTTGGTTGTACAACTGAAAACTTAAATTGATAAAGGACAAACTTTTGTTTATGAACTACATAATAAACTTTAAACAAGCAATTTGATGCAAACACCAAAAATAAACAGCTGTTGCAGTCATGCCTAACCAAATATATACAACAAAGTTTGAAGGCTTGAGATGGACAAACTTACATTATTGGTGAAGACAAGCTCTATAAAGGCCTTGTACATGCTGATGGGGGGGGGGCAATTCAAGAAGTTTACCACAGAATCTTCTTCAAAAGCATTGCCTTTATTCTACATTTTGTTAAGAGTAAATATAGACGTGATAATATACGAAAAAATGGAGAATATTTAAGATAAGATGAAGAGTGATGCTACATAACCAAGTAGCTATAAATGTAAGTGCAGCGATACAGGCAAAAGGTACAGCCAAGAGCAATGCACAGCTAAACTTCTTCAGTACCAACCTTATGGTAAGAGTAAATATAGATCTGATGTGTAGAAAATGGAGGGCAATGGAAAATAAGATGGAGAGTGATGGTACATGAACCACTACCTGTCATTATAAGTACACTGATAAACGATAGCATGTACTTACAAGAACAATGCAGAGCTAAAAAAACATTGGCATTGGATATATTCTACACTAATGTAACCATTCATACAGATCAGATAATATGGAGCGAACAATTGATAAGAAAGCTATCATGCATACTACTGTCAAATAATGAACCAGGTATGTATCCAAGTACAGTGATACAGGACAACATGTACTAACAAGAGCAAAGCAGCGGGCAGCATATTTGCGATATCCTGTCGTTCTTGTCAAACCAGAATTGTTCTTCGAGCAGATTTCCTGCAAAAAAGATCCGTAAGGCACATGTGGAAAAGTAGAAGTTCAAATTGTCAGGTGATTTCATAGACAATACCTCATCTTGGGAACGAGACCAGTGCATAACAAGGTTTTTCCATTCAATGTCTTCTAAATTTAGCACAGGAGACTTCACCGGAAATTCGTTTGTAGACTTGCCATCAAAGTGTGTTTTCCTCAGGTAACACCGATACTACTGCAATGCTTCCTTGAAAAGCACAAGCAAGCTTTGCTCGTCATGACTATCCAGATTGACCCTCGCCTAGTTACAACAATGTAATGTAAATCATCGATGTGTTCAATCAGCAGAAAATAGGAAAATAATAACCATGAATAATAGCACTTACACGTAAGTTGGACAGGAAGATGTGAAAATGGTGTTTGTCTTCACAATAATCTTCCCATGATGGGAATATATGCACGTAGTCCCTAACAACATTGAAAGCATTGTCTCTTAAACTGGGAATAAATGGAATGGGGTTCCAATCTGCAGGAATTGGCCGTCTCTGCAGTTGGGATAGGTCTTTGGCTGGTGGACTTGCTGTACTTTTTGCTGGAGTGGGATTTTTCTGTGGTACAGCTGGTGCTATGGCAAATGAAATTGGTATACATTTTGCTGGAGTGCAGGTCCTGTGTGGTGGGGCTAGTGGTGTGGCCAGTGAAGTATGGGTACAGTCTGCTGGAGTCGGTCCTACATTTTGTGTCACTGGTTGTACAACCAATATAAGTGGGGTGCTGTCTAATTTCTCCGGCACCACCACGTTTTTCAAGGACTTTGCTGGTGCTCCTTCAGGTTCGGCAATCACCCTCTTCCTTTTTGATGTCTGATGCACAAGAACATCATTTGAGTGGAAAAACATGGTATGATGACAGATGGAATATGTATTCATAATGGATGGGCATGGCTTCTCGACATATATGATGAGTAAACTAAGCAGATGGCGGTGCAACAAAGTAGAAGAAATGCAAGACAACATATGCAAGATACCCGTAATCAATAAAACATTGCCAAATTAGAACAGGCACCTTGATGGGTGAACAGGACAGGCCATCAGCCTTTGACTCCTCGAGGTTAGAATAGTCATTAGGATCATATTCTGAACAAGAATCAATAGGTGGGGAGCGTATGAGTTTCATTGCATCCAGAATAGCACTCAATGCCTTGGTGCCAATTTTGTAAGTCATTGCAGTGTTTAGCTTCAAGAGTGGACTGCTGGTAGTGCGACACAAAGCAGTTACATAGATCATAGTGTAGATATAACGGGAATACCTTAAGCATCAAAGTAAAATCAGCAAAGTGGAACTTGCTGGAATATATGTGCTAGTATTGCCGGTACGGCTAGAAAGGCTTCGGATACCAGCTCTCTTCAAGTGAAGGTGCGGTACTGTTAATATCAGTGTAACTCTCAAAGGCGACACAGCTCCCTGCATTTCCTTGCTATTCTTATAGGATTCAAGTGGGCAGGCCACTACAAATCCTATTCCTATGTTTAAATGATCCTACGAATCAAAGAGGCTCAAAGTGTCCATCACAACCGACCGTATAGACCTCTACGTTGCAAATGTCCCTGCTCATCTTCAGTACAAGGAACATACTGTACTACTATCATACTCCCTCCATTCCAAAATATAAGTCTTGGCAGAGATTTCCACTATGGATCACATACAGATGTATCCAGATACATTTTAGAGTGTAGATTCACTCCTTTTGCTCCATATGTAGTCCATGGTGGAATCTATACAAAGACTTGTATTTAGGAACGGAGAGAGTACATATCAAAGAAGAACGGAAGAGGAACATGGTAAAGAAGAGCAAGCAGATTTTGGATAATAAAATGTTGGTTGCGCAGTGCCCACACATGATGAACCAGAGCGCATTAAGAATGTAACTCCCAGCTGTCTCTCGACCATTTCAGGCGGTTGGATGAAGATCCTATGTCTCCTAACCCTTCTTCTTCCTTGTCTCTGATTCTTCCCATACAGAACACCGCACCCCCCACCGCCTGTGTTCCTCCGCCACCCCCACCCCCACCCCCGCCCCAACCCCCACCCGCGTTGAGTTTTCTTCGTTCGGTGAGGCCCCACAACCACCCGAGCCCCTTTGATCGCACCGGCGAACTCCGGCGAGCTCTGAAAAATCGACTGACCCAATTTTGAAATTTAGTCTACTGTGATTTAACTAGTGTGGAATATAAAAGGGGAAAACCATAAGCATTGGGAGTATATTGTTGAGCGTGCCATGGCGGATCTGAAGGTGCAAACCGGACAAAGCCAACTTCGCAACCAAGACAAGAAATCAGAGTAAAGCAGTGGCGATCTATTTTCTTGCTGCGATAAATAAGTTGAGCAGATACGAAAGAGTACCGCCTCTGGTGTGGAGCCGTGTACGCATCTGCTAAGAATTTGACGGTGCTGCGGTAGTGATGGCTGTCGGCGGCGTGGAAGCAAATCTAGGAGGGTAGACGGTGGTGGCGGGGCGCGATGGACGAGATGGTCTTAGGAGCGACGCCAGCAAGGTGGACGACAGCGGGGATGAAGCGAGAGGACGGGATGCAAGGATCCCGGTCCGAAGCCGTGGATGAGAGAGGTCGATCTCTTGTAATGGACGGCGGCGTCGGGGTATCAGCTCCGGCATGGTGGAGGAGGACGGCGGTGGACGGGGTGGCGGACGGAGGAGGGTGGGGTGGAGAGGGTGTTTTGGCGCCCACGGAGTAGAAATGGGGAAAAGGGAGGTAGAGAGGATGGGGGGAACCATGTATTCAGGGCGCGCTTGTCTCAAATGTGAGGAAATTTACAAACTTAGCCCCCGTTTCAAATTTCTACTACATCACAGCAACATTAGTCGGTTGGGGATAGGATAGTAATCTCGCATACACCGAATATTTGCCGACTAGAGTTTGTTTTTGTCGCCCATCGTGTATGAATATGAATCAGGGAGGGAGTCGATTTCGGCCGAGGACACACTGTGTTTTGGTGCCCACCGTGTATGAATCCGGGTGAGAGGCGGTTACGTCACGTTTGGGTGAAATTACAAACCTACCCCTATCGAAACCTATAGAAATCCAGCAGATAGGCTTTGCGTGGCAGGGATAGGCAGTAGTGATTTCCATCTCGCAGATTTTGGTTTCGGGCGGTTACTGCGACTTCCCCCACTTCGTTCAAATTTTGTAGAGTGCATGTTTACCGTGCCAACTCAATTAAAATCCCGTTTGTATTCTATTTTTTCGGGCGGGATCCATTTTCAATTGGAATTACATTCTATATACATCATTTTTTATATATACTTTCAAAAGCACAACACCGTTTATACATAAATATGGTTTACAAATGGCATGATCTCAGATTCATAAGGTTGTATCCATCAATTTGGATTTTCAAATATTTGAAACCACTTTATGTTGAAATCCAATGTATGCATTCCTCGCTAACTGTCTCCAATTAATGTGTGTTTCATGCGGTTTTTTTACTTCTCAAACATGTATAATGTGTTTCACACACGCAACATATAGTGTAATCCCGTTTAGACATTAATTGCATATAAACCATGCATTGTTTGTAATTGAAGAATCTATGGATCACCAATATTGATAAACTATATAACATTACATGTGTGCCCAAATTCAAATGAATATGCATGTTTGATACACCAATTTGCGTTATGATATTATCGATGTCGTGATCTCCAGTTTAAATATTTGAATCCCCTTTAATCCAGATATTTGTCTCATACAGCTATCACTCATGCTTATATAGGACTATCTCTCTAGACCTATACGCGTTCATCGTCTCTCAGGTATCTCTCGTGCTACCTGTATGTCGATAATGATCTTTTATCTTCGTAACACACTGACGGTACTCTCTCCCTCGACCTTCATCACTCTATCTCTCTCTAAGTATATCTCGCTCCTTGCTATGTGTCTCTAACTATGATTCTCCATGTGGAATCTCTTTCTCTCACACAAACACAAAATTTTGTCTCCCGGGGTCTCATTTCTCTCTACTATTCCCATGTGTGCCACTCGCACATCCCTCATACAGAGATGTCTTTCGCTCCTTAGATATGAGAACCTAAGACTCTTCCTCTTCAATATCTCTTTCTCACACACAAACACAAACTCTGTCTCCCAGGGTCTCATATTTCTCCATTGTTCTCTTGTATGTCGCTCACACACACCCTCTCTCCCTAGAGATATCTTGCGTTCCCTCGTATGTCTCTCTAGCTATCACTCTCGTTGTGAAATATCTTTCTCTCTCGCAGACACAAAACTCCGTCTCTCTGGATCACATTTCTCTCTGATATCTGTTTGTATGGGACTCACATGCACCCTCTCTCTATCTCTCTCACACCCACACACATAACCCAGCCTTCTGATCCACTCGATTCCTATCTCTAACGCACACTAGCTAGCATCTTTATCTTTCTATTTATCTGTTTCTCCATCAACCTCCTTTCTCGCCCTCACTCTTGATTCCTATCACGCACACTACATATGTTTGTCTCTACATGCAGTCAAGTGCCCTCTCACACACATATATAACTTCACCCTTTGAACCACCCGACGGTCATCTCCGACACCCAAACTAGCGGATGTCCCTCTAGCTAGCATATCCATCTCTGTATCTATCTGTAGTTTCTCCGTCAACATTTCTTTCTCGCACGGAGTCTTGCTTCCTATCACTCGCACTATATATGTCTCTCCACACATATGCATTTATAGGTTGGTCTCTTTTGCACAATTGTTGCGCCTCACTCCCTCTGCTAGCCATAGATGCATGCTCCAACCCACGCCACTATTTCTTAAAGGCAAAAACACATGCTCAATTGTCAGGCCTTCTTCCCTGCATTCTCACATGCATGCATATTGTCATACCGATCCGTCTCTCCCATGTCGTTGATCTTATGACTTATGTCTTCTTTCTTTTATCTCGATCATGCGCGCGCGCACACACACATCCCACGTATACATGTATACCTCTCACACATGCACGTTCAAGGTCTCTATGTCTCCATACGTAGTTAATTACCCTCAATCCTAACGCCACATCGAATCGTTCTCCTCTTTTGTGCACATAACTTC
>NC_041386.1:96547939-96612473 GCF_002162155.2 Triticum dicoccoides
CCCCCCACACACACTAAGACTCCATCTCTCTCTCACACACACACAAACTAAGACTCCATCTCTCTCCTCTCTCTCTCTCACACACACCACACACACACACTAAGACTCCATCTCACACACACATGCTCTAGGCGGAGCATTTGTTCCTACCACCCTTCATCCAACCTTACCCGTATGATAAAGAATCACCTTTATTTACTTGCATAACATGGACAAATTCCACTTTACTTTAGTAGTCAGCAAACTTATCATAAGTACCCTTATAAAAAAACGAGTGGGCGGTGATGGTGTGCCTGCCATCTTGTAATATAGACCGTATGATCTATATCTGAGGATAGAAAGCAAACTATGATAATTTTACAAAAGAAACCCGCACCTCTCTCCACATCATTATCTCCCGCAACCTCATTGCTCAACAATTAAAAAAGGAATAAGTCTCTGGAACAATCTAGCATGCATGGTGGCCGCTGCCGCCTGCCGGCGCCGTCCATCCCCATGCCTCTGCCCATTCCGACGACTAGTCACCACCACGCTCCACTTCTCCTCGCCTTATCTCTCATCTTTCATTTTTTCGATGACATTCTCGAGATACCAGTTTTCCGATAAAATTCTTGAGATATCATTAGTTTTTACAGATGGGATTACTCCTGCATGGGTCAATCCCAACAGGTGTTTGTAAAAAAATGCATATTGATGTTCCCTGATATGCACGAGAATCTTGCTTGTAATTATATAACGCAAATCACGAGCAGGAAGTGACATTTTTTTGACACAACCACGTTAACATGGCCACGTAAATCACTAGCTAAAGTAAATACCATTATACTTATATCCCGATGCAAAAGGTTGAGTACATGTCCGAAGAGTAGAGTCGCACACACGCACTCTATATCTCGGAATCTCTCTCATAGACACACACACACCAGTTACGTGATGCCCACTTAAGCAGACACGTATGTTACAATTTGCGCACCCGCGGGTACACGTGATGCTACGCATTTATTTAAGCCGGAAGGCGAACCCAAACAGTAGCTGCATTCATTCCCCTTCCGCTGCCTCTTCTCTGGTTGCCGTCGCCCGGTAGCCATGGGCCGGCCGAAGGTAGCAACATACACCATACTCCCACCGGAGCGGCGCTTTAATATGGAAATTTTAGTGGTCATGCATGCATCTTTTTGTGCTAGCACTCCTCTATAAGGGTTGACCGGTCGCTTCCCACGGACGTGCGCGGGCGGTGGAAGAGGAAGGAGAAGGGAAGCAGGCTATGGAGTAACGTTTTTACCACAATTTGTTAGGAAACTGAGTGCAATAATTGAGTAGTTTTGCAAACTACCAGTACTACACCTGAAACGGTTCAAAACCTATACTCCCTTGCCAGCGCGCGCTTCCCGCGTGAAACGGTCAGCGTCGCCCTGGAGCGTCAGTGCCGCATTAATGCCCGGCCAGAGCGGATGCGACCTCTCACTAGCGCCGGCTTTGAAGTGGCGCGACGGCCGAGAGACCGCCGCTTCCCGGTGCACGCGACTGCTCCGCGTCAAGACTGGTCATAGGCCCTGTTTGGATCCATGGGTTAGAGTTAGTTTGAGCTAGTTGGGGCTCAAATAGCCCTAAAGTATCCAAGCATGAGGGTTTAAATTGGAGCAAGTTGCACCGAACCCACCAAAAAAAGAACTATCCCACCCAAGAGGTGCTAACTGGAGATAGTTCTCATTGGGACCACTGAAAAATCACTTTTCTCTCTCCATGAAGTGCATTTATTGTCAATCTAACCCTGTCACCCAAACACCTCTTTGGCTACAGTTAGTTCATGGTTAGTCATGTGTTAGTCTAACATCTAGCTAAGTTAGAGTATCAAACAGGAGCAGTATAGGACATGCAAGTTGCTCAAAGCATACATGCAAATTCGTACGTGAAATGATTTTGTTTTGTTTTTGAAAACGGAAGGTGAAAGGAATTTTTTTAGAATGCTCTTGGCATGTCGCTAACATGTGATAGTTAACCGACCTCAATGGACGACAGAAACGCTAGCCCGCCGCACTTTGATAGAGACGAGGAGGGAGAAGCAATACAGGCTGCTGGATTACTAGAGATAGGTGTCGCACGGAAGCCAAGAAATATGGTGATAGCATGGGTTAGCCATGTACTAGTATGATGTAACTACACTGGGCTGCCGTGTTTCGTACTCTTCCAGTCCACTGTGGAGATGATTGGTTAATTTTATATCGCTGAATAATATTAAATATTATGAGTGCAGACGCTCCACCACGAGGTTCCTTGCTCCTTCTCGGTCGTCCGGAATGTATGTTCTTCCACTCTATTTTTTTACGTGAGCTTTGTTCATCCTTTTGCCAACACGCGAGACATCTAACATCAAGGTGCACGTGTTATGCAAGGATCGTTCCATCTATATGAAGAACACGTGGGACTGGAACTACGAGACGGGCATGTACCTTGGAGTGGACGTACGAACCTGAGTAATGTAGCGCAGTAAGTGAAGTAGAAAGGCACAAATGGTATGAACATGCATGGCATATAGGGTGTGTTTGGTTGTGTTCTCGTCTCAGCATAGTTGTTCCCTCTTCATGCATGCTCAACTCAACACCCCTCTTCATGCATGCTCTCTTCATGCATGCTTCTAGTGTATTTGTGCTAAACTAGTGTGGACTCATGCACCCTCCATACACTCTACCAAACACCGAAAAGTAGGTCAAGAAGGGAACTCTTGGGCGGCATTTGTCTCTTACTACGTACTACCACTAAATGTTGTACGTGCAATGCACGGTGATGTTATGGAGTACGTGCCTAAGTACTCTACTACTACTATATTAGTTGGAGGCACATATTAACTTTTATATTTGTTTACATGTATGCCCTGAGACCTTCCAACTAGACATGTCTTTCTCTCCAGGTCGCATTTTGTATCGTTCATACCACTAAGTACTACTACGTGTGGTCTCCGACCTAGAAGTGGAAGAAGTGGAGACGCTCTACCACGCTGTTTTTTTACGCTGGGCTCTACCACGCTGTTCATGTCCCACTCCTTTTGCTGACGTGTGGGACATCCAACACGTGCCGTGTTTGGCAACCTTCGTCGTAAGAGTTGAAACGCTAGCATTCATCAGAAATAAAAAATAATTATAAATCGGTAGTGATACTATTTTTTGCGAACCAATCAGCAGTGATACTATACCACGCGGTTTCCTTGCTCCTCGATATCGGAAAGAATACTTCCATTCGCCAACATGTGGGATGTCGACCATCCTAGTCCACTTGCCATGCACGCATAACTCCAAGGGAGAGTCACCCAAGTCGCCGTGCCGCAGTAACAATGACTAATGAGCCGTCAAATCACAGGCCCACTTCCCACTTTGAAGTTGCTCGGACGAAGGAACCATCATGACTTCGTTGAATTCCGCTTCTTGAAGAAAACTACTGTACCAGCAGTACTGCTAGCTATAGTAGTTACTCCAACAGAGGCCTCCTTTCGTTCATAGGATAGGAATATGAAAATCATAGGAAGTGAGATGACATGCATCTCAATTCCTATAGAGAAAGAGATGCCATTTGATACTTAGGATAGGAATTTTCCATTTAGTCTAGGCTAATGTGCTGGTAATTTGCTCTAAAAACTACAATAGTAACTAGTAGTATTGGTACATGCTCGTACTCAGACACAGACACACGCACTAACTACTAGTACTACTACTTCTCACATGCAAGCCAGACGCCGTCGTTCTCCTTCCCGGCTTTGTCGGCGACACCCCACCGTGCTTGGATCTCCGCCGACCTCTCCGCAACAGCGCGTGCGTCCTTTTCTTTCTTGCGGTGGCGGGCCTCTCTTTTCTTGAGTGCTTTCTGACTTTTCCGCTCCCTCTGTGCGGCTTTGGCCACCTCTTGCTCTACCGCCCATTCGGCCTTGGCATCTTCAAATTCCTCCCACATAGTTGTGAGGTCGCGAGCGGCGATGAACTCGGCATGGCCAGATGCCATCGCTTCCCTACCATTTTGTGTGCGGTCGTGAGCGGCGAGGAACTCGGTGCAGCGCGATGCCATCGCTGCCTTACCGGTTAGTGTGCGGCGCGGTGGCGTGAATGACGCTTGGTGAGAGCTTTGGGGTGGAGTGGCCGGACAACCGTATAGTGCATTGGTTTGTGAAGAGCTCAAGGACAGAAGACGAAGCAAATTTGGATTCCCCTTCAATCCTGGTCATTTATTACCGAGTAAAATGCATTGGTGGTCATCGAACTTGTCTTGATAGCTCACTTTGATCATTGTATACGAGATATGGTGATTATACGGTCACTCGCTCAGTGTATAGCTCCGTATTTGTTTGGTTGACCAGTCAAACAGTCTGCGTGCGCCTCATCAGCTCATGTTCTTTATCTATCTACGCGGGCCTACCTGTCAATGGAGAAAGAAATACTGTAAAAACCAAAATTATGCGTATGTGGGGAATCAAACCACGGACTCGTCGCTGCAACGCACCCTCGTCAGCCAAATGAAAATGAAATACTTCGCGGCAGACACTCACGCTCACGCTGTCAAAGCATGCTAATGCATGCATGTCGCCCTCTAAATCAAAGTCCTGCTCATGGCGCAACGCAAACGGCGAGCCCATCACCTGCGCGCCCCGGCGGTGCCTGACATCACTATTTAGACGTTTGATGGAGGCCTACGCGAACGCCGAGCATGTATTCACCTAGCTCAACACCAACGGTCATACTCAGACCGCCTTGCTCATGTATATCGTCCATCACAATGACAATCTATAAAACAACCTAAGCTCGAGAGGGTACTATGGTAGTATGGTACGGAGTATGTACTATCGTGAGCGACCGATCTTAGTGCCACTGCACACTGAAACCCCTTCCATCGCTAGCGTGCGCTTCCCGCCTGAAACAGTCACCGTCTCTCCAGAATGTCAATGCCGCATTCACCGGACTTAACTGCAGGTGCAATTGGTGTGTCACTGACATGCCGGCCAGATGCCCGTTGGGCCCACATGTCCGTAACCCAAACACATCTGCGGTTAAGTCACTGAAGTAGCGTCTGCATTCACGCCCGATGAACCAACTCCGGCGCCAGTTGTCCATCCGTCTGCCGCGGCTCATTGCCATTCGCCCGCTATATTAACTTGAGCCCCAGCTCCTAGCCATAGCCAAAGACCCACACTTATTCTCCTCCGGTCCCTTCCTTCTGTCGGCACCACTTCAACCATGCCTCCCGGCGCTCCGAAGCTCTCTTGGACGTACTGTCGCAGGAGCAGATGAGGGACATCGGCGGCTCCGCTCTGGGCGCGCTCCAAAGCTCTCTTCGACGTACTGTCGCAGGAGCAAATGAAGGAGATTGCCGGCACCCCCCCGGCCGCCCTCCACCGCCACGACCACGAAGCCGGCACGCATGTGCGGGCGTAGCCAGCAGCGAGGAAGAGTAGTACACGGTAGGTCGCCGCCGCTCTGGTCCTGGGAAGGCCACCGCTACTCCACTCAGTCGACGCCAAGCTTGGTGGGGTAAACATCGGCGGCCGATTAGCCGCTTGACGGTGATGTGGAGGCGGAAATCTTCAGAACCTTGTGCTCCGGAGGAGGAGGTTATCGAGGCGGATGAGGAGGAGGCAAAGGCAATGGCCGGCTTCCTCGGGTTCATGGCCGGACATGGTGGTCGGGCGCCGGCGATCGTTTGGATTTGGTTTATAGTAGGTTTTAGTATGGTTTGTGCGAAATATGTAATGAATTTCGTCCAGTTTGTAGGAAAAGTTTTCAAAATGTAATGAATTTCATCCGGTTAATTTGAAATTTGCTTTGTTTGCACGAATTTCGTCCGGTTAGTTCATATAGTTGTCGAAAGGTATGCGGGCAGCATCAGATGGCATCCATCGGTGTCCTCGGACAGATGCTGGTGTAAATTTGTGGGCTAGCGCTGGAGATGCCCTAACTATCATGCTATAATCGCTAACAATCCTCCATTATTTAGCACGGAACAGTTATCCCTCGATCAAAATTAGATCCGCGGTGTTTCGCACTCCTCCCGCGTAAGAGTGTAAACTCTTGCTTACATAAAAATGGAGCAAGTGGATGGCACTGTAGCACATCATATCACTCGAACTAGCTCGCCTAACGAGCAGGAAAGCACCGCCCTCGTCATTTTGTTCTGGATTTCTATCGATCAAAAGCGCGAAAATGTTACGCTTCGCAAGTTCTAAAGGAAAAGGCGGCACACTTACGACTCGTATGCATCGCAACCTCGACAGTCCGGCTCTCACGCCGCTCACCAGAGGGGACATGCGTTGTCTTGCAATTTCACTGACATGTGGGACCATAATTGAATAAACCGTCGATAGCCGAAATCTAATCGCTCGGCGGGCGTCAGCTAAGAAGAGAGAAATGGGGGAGGGAGAAGAGATCGCCCGCCACGCACGGACTCCAAGAAATATATGGTGATAATGTGAGGTGGGCCATGCTAGAGTCCGGACCGCTTCCGGAGCCCGCTCTCACCGCCCTGGCCCCTCAAGACGCCAGCTGCCCGCCGCATGCATGCATAGCAAGTAGTAATCCTTATGTGGAGGAGAGAGAGGCATTGACAAAGTCAAGGAGTGGGCTCTGCAAGAGCCCGTCTCTACACGTGCTCCTAGGTATAAAAAAATAATTCTAAAAAAGGCATAAAAACAATTGTTTCTTAAAAAAAGAAAGGTAAAAAACATTTGAGAGTAAATAGATAGAGAGAAAGTGAGAAAAAGCTGTAACCTGGGCATTACATGAGGAAGGAGGGAGTGGTGCACATGCCAAGTTCACTGGGCTGCCGTGTTTCAAACTCCTCCGTCGTAACAGTGGAGACAATAGCTTTCATCAAAAATAAACAATGAATACTCGTTGCTTGTCCTCTATATCGGAAAGAATACTTTCATTTGCCGACATGTGGGATGTCGACCATCCTGGTCCACCTGCCATGCACAAAATTATCCTGGTCTACCCCGGTCGTATCGCAGGCCCAACCTTTCCCACTATAAGTTGTTCGGATGAAGGAACCATCATGACTTCTTTGAATTCCACTTCTTCAAGAAAACTTACTATACCCGCAGTACTGCTACCACACGCGAAGACTGGACGGCACTGTACCACGTCATATCACTGAAACCCACTAGGCCAAACTAGCCCGCCTAGGTCATCTATTTTGGAACGGAGGGAGTACGTCTCTGCACTGCTATGATTTTGTGTTGCACGTTCTCTATACTTTTGCTACGATTTTCCTACCCTATGAACCAAATGAGGCCTGAATGTATGTCGACTATTGTCTGATCGATCGCTAAGCCTGCAATTTTAGGAGCTAGGGCTATTGGTCAATCGACGAGGGATAAGTATAAGCGTACCACGAGCTCATCAGCCCCAACGTTTCTCTTTGGTGAGTGTTTTACAAGTACTATAGCTCGCACAGTAGCTAGCCTACTTACACCAAGAATCATCAAACAAGCCCTGCTGATATGATAAACAGTTCAAACTTACATCTAAGCATGCCATATATTACATCAAAAGCTGGTGAGGATACATCTGTTTCCATAACTTGGAGAGGGTTCGCATGATTCATCACATGATTCACTATCAAACAAAAGTAGCAAGATCCGCCCACACAAGACAGTGCACTAGCCCTAAGATGGTTTGATAACATGCATCGTTCTGGTAATTAAACTTAGGGAAATGCAAACTACCCTAAAGGATTAGCGCGACCAACTATTTCTTATCATCGATCTCTCGGGCAATGACCACAGCACGAACAGCGGCATGGGAATCGATTTCTGGGGCGATGTCCACAGGACTGACCGCGACATTGGAATCGATCTCTGGGGCGATGTCCACAAGATGGACAGCGGCATCAGAATCGATCTCCGGGGCGATGCCAACAGGACGGGCCACGACATCGCAATCATCAAGGACGTCCACCGGCACCTGCACAACCCTAACATATTAGCAAGCACATTACAAATAATCAAAAACCACAACTATGGTAATAAGCCATTATTTTTTACCTTGTGCAGCTCACCTGGGGATCTCATCCCTCCGGGGGCCATCTCCTCGTCCTTGATGGGGGCCATCACCTTGCCAGGGGAATACTGCTTCTCAACAGCGACTATCTCCTCAAACTCGGTCTTGAGCCTCACATAGGTGGCAATCAGAGTTCCCGAGGTAGGCACGGTGGGGCCCTTGCTGTTCTTCCAACTTTCTTTGAGGAGTTCGTCCGCCAACATCCTCAACTCTTTGGCCAGTGCTTGTTTCTTGGAGTTCTTCGTCTCCATGGGTTGGCCCGCCAACATGGTCAACTCATTGGTCGGTGCTCGCTTCCTGGAGATCGCTGTCTCCAGTGGGTTGTCCGCCGGCAACTCTTTGCCTAGTGCTCCAGGATCCATCAATGAACTGACAAACAAAAAGCAATCGAAAGGAAACCACAATCGCAATGAAAACTGGAAAAGAATAGGATGTGAGAATCGGTCGGTGCTTCGCAAAAAGAAGATTCTTGGAATGAAAATATAGCAGCATAACTGATTCGCCCACCTTTCCTTCGTCGATACAGAAGAAAAATGGCAGAAGTGAGTAGCCTGGAGTGAGGTTTTCTTCAAGAAAGGGAAGAAAGGGCTTGAACGAGCGTTCCAGTGAAATGATGGTTGCTTCGTCCAGTCCAACTTGGAGGCCACCTTACCACTGCTGGTAAAGGTGTGGGTTTTGTGATATGACGGGTCATGACGGCCACACCGGGGTGACAGGTGAGTGTAGACTCTAGCACCTCGCTGTGATTTGGTGGATAGCACGTGGGCCCGGATGCTTTGAAATGTCCCGCATGTGCACCGCGACCAAGGCAGAGAGGAAAACGAGAGAACTACGTAATTAACGCATGAGTTTAATTAGGGTAGTTTTGTAAAGTACGAGATACATTCCTCCAATCGCAAAATGCCTTGGTTCATGAGATTTGAGATTTGAGCCCTATAAACCGGAAGGGAGGGAGTACTGCAAACGGTGTTGTCTAGTCACTTTCCGGTTTACAGGGCTATACTACTCCCTCCGTCTCGGTGTGTAAGTCATCTTACGAAAACCAAATAGTCCCAAAACACTTAGGCACGATGCATTAACTTCTACCTTGTTTCTTGTTTCTTGACATATCAACCAATAAGAGATGAGAGGTGTGTGAGGGAGTCCTGGTGTCGGTGTCAAAACTGGCGGATCTCGGGTAGGGGGTCCCGAACTGTGCATCTAGGCCGGATGGTAACAGCAGGCAAGGGACACGAAGTTTTACCCAGGTTCGGGCCCTGTCGATGGAGGTAAAACCCTACATCATGCTTGATTTATATTGATGATATGGGTAGTACAAGAGTGATCTACCACGAGATCGAAGAAGCTAAACCCTAGAAGCTAGCCTATGGTATGATTATTGTTGTCTATGTTGTCTTACGGGCTAAAACCCTCCAGTTTATATAGACACCGGATAGGGTTAGGGTTACATAGAGTCGGTTACAATGGTAGGAGATCTACATATCCGTATCGCCAAGCTTGCCTTCCACGCCAAGGAAAGTCCCTTCCGGACACGGGACGAAGTCTTCAATCTTGTATCTTCATAGTCCAGGAGTCCGGCTGAAGGTATAGTCCGGCTATCCGAACACCCCCTAATCCAGGATTCCCTCAGTAGCCCCTGAACCAGGCTTCAATGACGACGAGTCCGGCGTGCAGATTGTCTTCGGCATTGCAAGGCGGGTTCCTCCTCCAAGTACTTCATAGAAGATTTTGAACAAAGATAGTGTTCGGCTCACGGCCAAGCCTTTATCCGAGTCATTTTATTATCCACCTCAGCGCGTCATGAGAGGCGGTTTCCTTGGCACGTCTTGTTAAAGCAGAGATCGTGTCCCCTTATTCCAGGATTCTCATCAATACGGGCGTGGGTAACCCAACCGCTTCTAGAACTCCTAGATTATAGGCAAGTCCAAACGGACACGGAGAGGACGCTTGATATTCACCCTCTTTATAAAGGGGACAAGGCTTTTATTTTTCCCTCCCGTGCTCAATCGAATCCTTCCCCCACCTCAAGCTCAAACGCCCGAAGTTCAGGTCAGGTGCTCTGAACCTTCAGTCATGTCCGGATCTAGCCTTCAAGGCTGATGGGTGCCTTCCTCCATCACGGAAGAAGACATCAAAAAGTTGAGGGAGGCCAGATATCTGACCACCGAGATTTCGCATCGGCTGCCTTCCCGAGGGCAGGCCATTCCCACCCCCGAACCCAACGAGAACGTCATGTTCGTCTCCCACTTCCTCCGAGGTCTAGGCCATGCTCTGGATCCTTTCGTCAGGGGTTTGATGTTTTATTACGCGCTAGACTTCCATGATCTAGCTCCGTACTCCTTTCTTCATATCACGACATTTATAGTCGTGTGCGAGGCCTTCCTCTGGGTTACCCCTCACTTTGGCCTATGGCTCAAGACCTTTGAAGTAAAGACGAAGATGATCGAGGGGCAACATGCAGCGTGTGGAGGTGCCTCAATACGCAAGATGACGGGAGCTCCGTGGCCCAAAGGTTCCATCCCAGAGGTGTCTGAATTGTGGCAACAGGAGTGGTTTTACATCACGGCTCCTAGAAGTGCCAAGTGGCCGGCCGCTCCTGTTTTCCGCTCGGGACCTCCACCACGACTGATGTCATGGATCAGCAGAGGTCTGAGCTGGGGTCCAGCCAAGGACGTGCCTATACTGCAAAGCCACATCCGAGATCTCTTCAATGGAGATTTCAGTTTGGTTGCGGTAATACAAGTTATGCTGGTTCGTCAGGTCCAGCCTTGTAAACGTCGGCCTCTTCGCCTTTGGGAGTTCAATCCTGAGGGACCGCGTGTCATTCAAAATTTTCTCGGCCTGACGCACGAGGAGATGTACAAGTCATTCTTTGGACCTCAGGTGGAGTGTCCGAAAATCACCGACGTGTGCTTGAGTAGTAACCGCGCCGCTGAACAGGTAAGGCATCTTTCGGCCGAACATACTATCTCTCCTTTGTTACGAAGTTATTTCAGAGGGTTCGCTTTTTGACCAGGACTGGCTAACAAAGGCGAAGTTGATTCGGTGTTCGGCCCCCCTCCCTGAGGGTTTGGAAAATCCGGTATTGGAAAAGATGCTCCAGACCGCACCTCGCCCGGAGCCCTTGGAGGAAGATACTGTGGAGGATAATACGGGCGGACGCGGGCCCCCAATGCTGCCCATTCTAACCGAAGGAGCGAGCGTCTCCATGAAGGAAGATGACCAGAAAAGGAAAAGGACTGCGTCCGGGGATTCGGAAGCTGAAGCTTCCAAACGGGAGAAGAAGTCTCCCACAGAGGGTCCTACCTTGGGGGGCGCTGTTGCCGCACAAATTCCAACGGGGGGATCTATTCTCCCGCGAGTCGTAAGTGACCCGGAATACTTTAATAGTACATATATGCCATCTTTTTCTTCTGAGAAAATAACCACCGCATATGTCTTTGCAGTTCGGGCCTTAGCCCCTCTCAAATGAGCTCGTCTTCGGGGGATCTTCTTCCAGAGATGATGGAGAGTGAAATGCCTCCTCCGGACTCCTCCGCTCCGGAAGCGGGCGACCCTGAAGTGTCGTCGCGGAGGGCCTCTCCGAGTCCGGTGAGGGCAGAAGATAATCCCATTGGCCCCCGAATCTCCCAGTGTCCGGCTCCCGAAGAGAGCAGAAAAAAGAGTCCGGCGCCGTCTAGTGTGCAATCGGATGTTCTGAGGGAGTTGGTGGGGCGAGCGGCCATCTCAGATGAACACCGTGTGCTGATGAATACGGTGATGAAGAGAATATCGTCCGCCGAAAGCAGATTGCATGAAGCTTTTATGAGTCTACTGACAGGCTTTGACGTACGTAAAAGAATGTATGATAGTCCTGCACATACTAGGTGTGCCCTGTGTAGATAGTATCCCCTGAGACTCTGGTTGTCGTCGGAAACAACGACGAACAGAGGATCATATTCCCAGGTAATAACCATACTGCCTCTATGTGCAGGTGATGGAAGCTCTGGTGGCTAGCCGGACTAGCGAGTTTGCCCATTTAGAACGGCAGTTGGATGCGGCAGACGCCGACATCGAGCTTGTTAACAAAAGGCTTGATGAGGCACAGGGTAAGTGTCATTATCTAGTAAACGCCACATAGGAAGAGCAGCATGATGCCAGTACCTTTAATATGTTGTGACTGTAGATGGAGCTACCACTGTTGAAGCCTTGCAGGCAGAACTTGCCCGAGCCAAGGAACAAGCGAGGTTGGGTAATGCGGCTCCTTTGAAGGCGACCGAAGAGTTCCAAGCCACGAAGTCCGCGCATGGCGAGAGCCGAGACAAGATGGCCAAGATGGCCATAGAATTAAAAGCCGCCGCCGACCGTTGCCGGGTTCTTGAAAAGGAAAACCAAGCGAAGGCATCAGACCTTGAGAAGGCTGCTGCGACGAAAAAGGACCTCCGCTCTGCTATGAGGGCAAAGAAGGAGGAGCTGCGGGAAGCCGGGGATATTGTAGCTGGGAAATCCTTTATGCTGCGGAGGAAGTTCGGAGATCCACGGTATGACCCTCTGGATCGGCTGTGGAGTTCGGAGGATGTGTATATGGATTTGGCGGCGAGCGCTGCCGATGCGGCCAAGTACTTCTAGGGTCAGACGGACCATGAAGTAGACCGGCTGTTTTGGAAACAATTCCATTCTCCCGAGCGTCCACTTTCATTGACTGACCAATTAGCCGAATGGGCCGAACTAAATAGGTTGTCCGGACTCTCCATGAGGTCTGTTGTGGATCAGTTATGGCCGGAAAGATCAAAACCGAGCAGCTATCTCATCTTGGTGCAGCAGTTCCTTGACATGGTGCCGCGTATTAATGCGATGAAGAGGTTGGCGTGCATAGAGGGCGCACGGATGGCCTTTGCCCGTGTTAAGGCATACTGGGCGGAGATGGATGCTACCAATGTTGCAGCGGGATTCGGCCATAGGTCGAAAGGCTGCTGAGTACTACTTTGAAGAAGTTCTTGAGCATGCCCGTTTGATAGAGACCCAGTGCTCAAAAAATATTATGTTTGAGTGATATGTAATCTCATTGTAAGCGAAACACTTTTATAAAAAATTTATAAGGATATTTTTATACTTTTGCCTGAAAGTAATATGATACCTCCTGGGCGGCCGTTTATGTATACATGTGTATAACCTGAAAGATTGCAGTTGTCAGCTTCAACCCCCACGCATATAATGCGGAGGTGCTCGCAAAAACACGCGTTCACACTTAACCCAACGTCTTGGTCCTATTAAGAAGGTGATAGCGGAGCGAGCGAGGCAACCGGACTATAATGCTTTAGCACTTTCACTTAGCCATAGGAGTTTGACAGTGGGGCTACTAGATAGCCCCTAGTGGCTCCTCACTCTCCCGCTTCCGAGGTGCGTACATGCCTGCCGGAAACGTCCCTTCGTTAAGGCGGAGGAATTCTAACATTCCCACAGGTCATCGAGTGGTTGACCAGTCTCACGCTATATCATGACAGTCAGTTTTCGGCTTTCTCTACTGAGGTGCTCGTCCGGATGAACTAGGGCACAATTGCAGCAGTTCTCCTGGTGCTACCTTAGCCGGTAAAGCAGAACGTAAGGCACCAAAACACAGGAGCCGGGCAAACCCTACATTTGACCAAAGATAATGATTCGGAGCTTATGCGTATAGGGCCAAACTCGCGACGCCGAACACTCCCTAAGGTATTCGGTCTTTGTGGTATAAACCGGGCCTAAATAATGGCCTTTGTAAGAAGCCCCTTGTGTCCAGGTACGTGCATTTTTCTGGCGTGGCCACATGCCAAGACGGCAGCATCCTTCTCAACGGTGGATATGTATCAACAAGAGACAGTAAAAAAGGTTTACACAGGGTCTTAATCTAAAAAGAATCCTTGGAGCGGGTCCCTGCTGCACGTCTGCGCCTGTGTCTCCGTTGTGCCGTATCCTGGACGGGTGTAGCACGATGATCGTCTGTAAAAGAGAGGAAGTTAAGTGAAAAAGTTGTTGTGCAAAAAGGTAG
Source organism: Triticum dicoccoides (assembly GCF_002162155.2). NCBI lineage: Eukaryota > Viridiplantae > Streptophyta > Magnoliopsida > Poales > Poaceae > Triticum > Triticum dicoccoides. Next base: position 96,561,980 of record NC_041386.1, read on the forward strand.
TTTTTGAAGAAACCATGTATAATTCAAGATGATAAGAAATTGCCACTTGTCTGCGCGCGTTGAGCCCGTTGTATTGACAAATAGGGGTGTGACCACTTATTTGGTATAAATAGCGGAGCCGGACTTGATTAGTTGTGTCTGAGGTCTTGACGACCTATTGGATGCTTTCGCTTGTCCGGACGCCTTTAGTGTGTGGCTGCCAAGGCAGCCTCACTCTCTTCGGCGCGCAGAGATCGCTTGATATTTCCGTGCACTGTAATGATGCCACGTGGACCGGGCATCTTGAGTGTGAGGGAGGCGTAGTGTGGTATTGCATTAAAGCGAGCGAAAGCTTCGCGTCCGAGCAGTGCTTGATAGCCACTTTGAAAGGGAGCGATGTAGAAAGTTAAATGCTCACGACGGAAGTTATCGGGGGAGCCGAATATAACTTGTAGTAGGAGGGAGCCCGTACAACGAGCCGCTGGGCCTGGCGTTACTCCTTTAAAGGTAATATTGCTATGGCGAATTTGTGTTGGGTCTAGCCCCATCCCGCGGATTGTATCCTGATATATTAGGTTTAGGCTACTGCCGCCGTCCATCAAGACTCTTGTGAAGTGATATCCGCCAATTACTAGGTCTAATACCAGGGGAGCCCATCCTGCGTGTCGGATACTTGCTGAGTAATCGCGATAGTTGAAAGTGATCGGTTGAGATGACCAGTGGCAGGACTTCGTGGTGACAGGCACTTGGGTATATTTTCCTGGGAGTGCCGTGTTGTTTTTTCCCTTGATCACGTGTAACACGTTTACTGTTTTGACTTCTGGTGGAAATTTCTTTTGTTCCACCGTGTCTTGCTTGGGAGGCTCGTCCTCGTCTTCACTTGGTGTATCCTCCCCCTTGTGTACGGCGTTGAGCTTGCCGGACTGCTTGAAGACCCAGCATTCTCTGTGGGTATGATTAGCAGGTTTACCAGGGGTACTATGAATCTGACATACTTGGTCCAGAATTTTGTTGAGGCTGGATAATTCATCCCTGGTGCCTTTAGGGGGCGGCTTTTGACCTGGCCGAGAGCTTTTGAATCCGGCATTTACTGCCGTGCCCTTCGTGTTGTCTTCTTTATTATGGTGTTTGTTATTGTTGTTGCGCCGTGATTTCCCGTTTCCATCTCTAACTTCAAATGTACTGGGGTCGTTGGTGCTGCATCTGGCTAGCCAGCTGTCCTCACCCGCGCAAAAGCGGGTCATGAGGTTTGTTAATGCGTCCATCATTCTCGGCTTATTTTGGCCGAGGTGTCTGGCGAGCCATTCGTCACGAATGCTATGCTTGAAAGATGCCAAGGCTTCGGCGTCCGGACAGTCGACAATCTGGTTCTTTTTAGTAAGAAACCTGTTCCAAAGCTTTCGGGCTGACTCTCTGGACTGTTGAGTTATATGACTCAAATCGTCTGCATCCGGAGTTCGGACATAAGTCCCTTGAAAATTTGCCCGAAAGGCGTCTTCGAGCTCTTCCCAACTTCCAATGGAGCTTTTGGGGAGGCCTTTGAGCCAGTGACGAGCTGGCCCTTTGAGCTTGAGGGGTAGGTACTTGATGGCGTGGAGATCATCTCCTCGAGCCATATGGATATGAAGGATGTAGTCCTCAATCCAGACCCCAGGGTCTATTGTTCTGTCATATGCCTCTATGTTGACGGGCTTGAATCCCTCTAGAAATTCGTGGTCCAGCACCTCATCGATGAAACATAGGGGGTGTGCGGCACCCCTGTAGCTGGGTGTACCGCGTTGTTCGGATGTTTGTTGTGTTGAATTGTATGCTGGGGCGCGCTTGCGTGGTCCATAGATGGATCTTGTTGCGCCGTCCTTTGGGTGCAAGCCCTCGCATGGGTCACGTATTGTATTGTGAGCGGCGTTGTATGCCGCTCCGTGTTGGTAGAAGGGTCGTCTATCCGACTAGGTGGCTGCTTTGATATTTGGTTGTGGGGGTTCTGAGGCCTCCTCATCAAATTCGGGTAGCAGCTTCCGCTTTGGGTAGCTCTTGAAGGGGCGATTATCGCCGTACCTTGCTGCAGTGTTGAGTATTTTACTCCATCTGATTTGGAGTGTGTCTTGCGCGGCTTTGAGCCTTTGCTTCTGCTTTTTCAGACTCCTCGCAGTGGCAACAAGCCTTTTACGGGCAGTCAGCTGCTCCGAGTGTCTGTCCGGCGTTATGTCGTCCGGACCATTATCCTTGATAGGATTTGTTTGTTCGGTTTGATTATCCAGATTGCCGTTGTCCGGCAGCGGTTCACCCTGCTCCAGCGCTGGGTCTGTATGATCGCTATTTCTGTCGAGGCGGGATTTGGGGCGGCGCTTGCGTCGCCGCTTTGACTGCTTTTCGAGGGAATAAGCCTTCGGTGCGTCCTTCCGCTCCTCGTCGTCATCTTTTGGTGCGTCCACCATGTATACGTCATATGACGAGGTGGCGTTCCAGGGCCCAATAGGCACTGGTTCTTCATCGTCTCCTTCATCGGCGTCCATACCGTTGATGTCTTCGAAGTCGAAGTCGAGCATGTCGGTTAAATCGTCGACAGTGGCTACAAAGTGGGTGGTGGGTGGGCTTTGAATTTCTTCATTGTCCGAATCCCAACCTTGCTGACCGTAGTCCGGCCAGGGCTCTCCTGGTAAAGAGAGAGACTTTAGTGTCTTCAGAATATCGCCGAAAGGCGAGTGCTGAAAGATGTCCGCGGCAGAAAACTCCATAATCGGCGCCCAATCGGATTCGAACGGTAGGGGCGCGGAGGGTTCAGAGTCTGGAGAGGAGTCCGGCTCCTTGGAGTCACGAGTCTCACCGAGTGCGGGGCTCGTGTTCGGCTCGATCGCCGTTGGGATCGTAGCCCCCGAGGCGGCGTCCAACCACCCATCCTCGATCGGCGCAGTTGGCTCCGAATTAAGGGCCGGAGCCGATGCGGGTGCGGCCTCCATGGCAGTGTTCGGCAGCAGAGCTATTTCATGCTCGTCGTGACAGTGCGGCGCGCTCGGCAGTGGCTCGAATCCGTCGAAGATCAAGTCCCCGCGGATGTCAGTCGTGTAGTTTAAACTTCCAAATCTGACCTGACGGCCAGGGGCGTAGCTTTCGATCTACTCCAGACGGCCAAGCGAATTGGCCCGCATTGCAAAGCCGCCAAAGACGAAGATCAATTGGGGGAGGAAGGTCTCACCCTGGACTGCATCACTCTCGATGATCGTAGGAGCCATCGAGCCTGACGGCGACGACACAGAGGAACTCTCAATGAAAGCACAAATGTCGGTGTCAAAATCGGTGGATCTTGGGTAGGGGGTCCCGAACTGTGCATCTAGGCCGGATGGTAACAGGAGGCGAGGGACACGAAGTTTTACCCAGGTTCGGGCCCTCTCGATGGAGGTAAAACCCTACATCCTGCTTGATTTATATTGATGATATGGGTAGTACAAGAGTGGACTACCACAAGATCAAAGAGGCTAAACCCTAGAAGCTAGCCTATGGTATGATTATTGTTGTCTATGTTGTCCTACGGACTAAAACCCTCCGGTTTATATAGACACCGGAGAGGGTTAGGGTTACATAGAGTCGGTTACAATGGTAGGAGATCTACATATCCGTATCGCCAAGCTTGCCTTCCACGCCAAGGAAAGTCCCTTCCGGACATGGGACGAAGTCTTCAATCTTGTATCTTTATAGTCCAGGAGTCCGGCTAAAGGTATAGTCTGGCTATCTGAACACCCCCTAATCCAGGATTTCCTCACCTGGATTAGGGGGTACCCGGACAGCCGGATTATATCCTTTGGCCGGACTATTGGACTATGAAGATACAAGATTGAAGACTTCGTCTCGTGTCCGGATGGGACTCTACTTGGCGTGGAAGGCAAGCTAGGCAATACAGATGTGTATATATCCTCCTTTGTAACCGACCTTGTGTAACCCTAGCCTCCTCTAGTGTCTATATAAATCAGAGGGTTTTAGTCCGTAGGACAACATACAATCATACCATAGGCTAGCTTCTAGGGTTTAGCCTCTCCGATCTCGTGGTAGATCAACTCTTGTAATACTCATATCATCAAGAATAAATCAAGCAGGACGTAGGGTTTTACCTCCATCAAGAGGGCCCGAACCTGGGTAAAACATTGTGTTCCCTGCCTCCTATTACCATCCGCCTTAGACGCATAGTTCGGGACCCCCTACCCGGGATCCGTCGGTTTTGACACCGACATTGGTGCTTTCATTAAGAGTTCCTCTGTGGCGTCTTCGTAAGGAAGGATGCCTCGTCTCGTTGTTAAAAGCAACATCACCGCTGGGGGAGCTCTAGCTATCGGCCAAACTCTCCGGCTAGGCAGTTTCGTCATGACTGCCTATTCGGCCGCTGCACCGACGATGACTTCTCAGGTCATCAAAAACAGCCTCCACGTTGGCTCGGAAGTCACCGAGCAGATGGATCCAATGGAGCTCTCCTCCCTAAATGAACTCTTGGATCGCATCGCCGCCTTGGGAGTCGCTACGAACTATGATCGGATTGGGCTTAAACCCGATCAAAGGGAGATTAACTCTCCACCGGTCACCCATCACGTTGCGGTGGTGGAGGAACAATGCGGCAACTCTTCCTCTATTTTGAGGACTAACTATGTCTGGATTCCTGAGCTCTCCGAGCCGGATACCCGCTTACGGGAGGACATTACCCAAGCCCTGAACCTAGAATCAGGCAGCGGGACAAATTTATCGGGTAACACTCCGGAACCCGAACTTCCAAGATGGAAACTCCTCGGCCCCTGGGTCTCAGATCGCGTAGGGATTAGGACTCAAATCCACCCACCCAACCAGACATAAATGATCTTTCCCACATATGTCAAGATCCCCATGAAACAATACATCATTATTGGGCCAGATTCCTCCTTGTGATGAACAAGGTTAAGGACTCTCGCGAGGAAGATGCAGTCTCACTTTTCTGCAATAATTGCACGGAGAAGGGAATCCTTAACGCCTTAAGTTGCCGTGACATATCACGCTTCACTGACTTGGCGTCAATAGTACGAAAGTACTGTGCGATGGAAAGCGCCTGGAAAACCGAAATGAAATTTTGGGATAATCCGGCTCCGAATATACACCTAGTCCGAAGTAAAAGGGTGCACTATCATAAGACGCCCGAGCTTGTTGCAAAGAAACAAAAACCCTCTACAGGGCATGGAACCGTACTGGAGGGATGGCTTAACGGACCCTGCAAAATTCATAGTACAACGGATACAATACCAACACACGGCCTTAGAGCATGTTGGATACTCCGGCAGGTGGCCAAAAGTGGTGAGGATCTTCTTATCCCAAATGCCACAGAGCACCATCCCGTGCATAATAAAACAGTGTTAATAGTCTTTGAGACCTTTGCGTCAAATAATAGGCGCAAGCGAACACTCCGCAACATGGCCGAAATCTGTCACGTAGCAGCAATAAATCCATGGAGTGATGCGGCTATTACCTTCAATGCCAGTGACGAACCTAAATTCCGAACAGCCTGAGAACCAGCTGCACTGGTCCTCAGTCCAATTGTGGACGGCTTTCGACTCACCAAAGTACTCATGGACGGCGGCAGCGGATTAAACCTCATCTATGAGGAAACTCTTCAAAAAATGGAAATAGACTGGAACCGCATTAAGCAAAGTAGCACAACCTTCAGGGGAATCATACCCAGTCGGGAGGCACGATGCACTGGGAAAATCACACTAGATGTGGTATTCAGTACGCCAGAGAATTACAGGTCCGAAGAAATTACATTTCAAGTGCCCCCGTTCAGCAGTGGATACCACGCCCTTTTAGGACATGAGGCATTCATGATCTTCCAAGCCGTACCCCATTATGGGTACATGAAGCTCAAAATGCCCGGGCCCAACGGAATCATCACCCTCGCTAGTGATCCAGACACAGCACTCCGAGCCGAAAACAAAACAGCCGCACTGGCCCTCGAGGCATTATCCGAAGCCCTCTCGGCCGAGGAGCTAACCACGCTACGCTCCACAGTGGATAGGGACGACGTGATACTCGATAAGAGATCCAAGTCCACCTCTTTTAAACCAGCGAATGAAATAGTCAAATTCCAAGTCCACCCGACGGACCCTACAAAAACAGCCTCCATCGGGGCACAGTTCAAACCCGTCGTGGACGCTGCACTATGAGAGTTCCTGCGCGAGAATTGGGAAATATTTGCCTGGCACCCCTCAGACATGCCAGGAATCCCACGCAGGCTGGCCGAGCATAGCCTCAATATCATAAAGGGATTCAAGACGGTCAAGCAAGCTCTTCGGCGTTTCTCCGAACCTAAGAGACATGCCATGGGAGAGGAACTAGCCAAGTTATTGGAGGCCGGATTCATCAGAGATAAAACACCCGGACTGGCTAGCAAACCTGGTGATGGTACCAAAGAAGGATAAATCCTGGCGCCTTTGTGTCGATTTCAAGGACCTCAATAAAGCTTGCCCAAAGGATCCCTTCCCCCTCCCCCGCATCGACCAAATTATCGATGCTACCGCAGGACACGAGTCATTGTGTTTCCTCGACGCATACTCCAGTGACCACCAAATCAAGATGGCGGAGTCCGACCAAGCCGCAACGTCATTCATCACACCATACGGTCCCTTGTGCTTTAGCACAATGCCTTTTGGGCTCAAAAACGCTGGCGCAACATATCAGCGCATGATTCAGACATGTCTGGAGAAACAAATCGGCAAAACAGTAGAGGCATACATAGACGATGTGGTCGTCAAAACCAAACACGTTGACTCTTTGATAGACAAGTTGAGGCTCACATTCGACAACCTCCGAACATACGACATTAAGCTCAATCCGGAAAAATGCGTTTTTGGAGTACCAGCCGGAAAGCTCCTGGGTTTCATTGTCTCCAGTAGAGGTATTGAAGCTAACCCGGCCAAAATCCGAGCTTTGTCACAGTTGTCTACCCCAACAGACCTCAAACAAATCCAAAAGTTAACAGGATGCGTGGTGGCTCTAAGCCGCTTGATCTCCCGCTTAGGAGAAAAGGCTTTACCCCTTTATCGCCTCCTCCGGCGCACCGAGCACTTTGAGTGGACGGACGCTGCCACAACCGGATTGGAAGAAATAAAGGCCATTTTGGCAACCAACCCAATCCTGGCCACGCCAAACATCAGCGAACCAATGCTATTGTACATTGTGGCAACCCATCAAGTTGTAAGCATAGTGCTCGTCGTCGAACGAGAAGCTGATGGACATAAATTCCCTCTTCAAAAGCCGGTATACTATGTATCCACTGTCCTCACTCCATGCAAATCACGGTACCCCCATTATCAAAAGATATCCTACGCGGTATTCATGGCATCCCGGAAGCTGCGACACTACTTTCAAGAGTGTTCGATTACAGTAGCCTCGGAAGTGCCACTTAATGATATTATAAACAACCGCGACGCTACGGGCCGGATTGCCAAATGGGCTATTGAGATCCTCACGTTCGACATAACATACAAACCTCGACAAGCCATTAAGTCGCAAGTATTGGCCGACTTTGTCGCCGAATGGACGGAGGCCGAACTCCCTAAAGAGTATGGCGCATACTCCAATTGGATCATGCACTTCGACGGTTCTAAAATGCTGGCTGGTCTAGGGGCTGGCGTCGTCCTGACGTCCCCAACCGGAGATACCGTTCAGTATGTACTGCAAATATTGTACACAGACTCCAACAACGCAGCCGAATACGAAGCCCTGTTACATGGTCTTCGGATGGCAGTCTCCATGGGCATTCAAAGCCTGGAGGTGCGTGGGGATTCAAACCTTGCAATATCCCAAATAAATGGAGACTTTGACGCCAAGGATCCGAAAATGGCGGCCTACCGAAATGCCATCCTAAGAATGCCAGCTCGGTTCGAGGGGCTCGAATTTCACCATGTCGCTTGGGAACACAATCAGGCGGCGGATATCCTCGCCCGCATCGGCGCAAAACGCGATGCGGTCCCCCCCAGCATCTTTCTAGAAAGGTTGTTCAAGCCATCTGTAGTATGGGAAGGGGACACCGATAACCATAGTCCAGACCCGACCAAAATGCCCGATACCAAATACTCTGACACAATCGGAGGCCCCGCCACCAAAATCACACCTTCAGCCCACGTAATAATGGCCATTATAGCCCCGTGGATAGAACCATTCCTGGCCTACCTAACTAGGCAGGAACTTCCGTAGGACCAAAATGAGGCACGCTGCATAGTGCGGCGATCTAAGGCCTACAGGGTCCACGAGGGAGAATTGTATAAAAAAGCACTACCGGGGTCCTTCAAAGATGCATCTCCAAAGAGGAAGGGCGAAAACTTTTAGCAGAAATCCATGCCGGACTCGGCGGTCACCATGCCGTAGCCCGGGCTCTTGTAAGCAAGGCCTTCCGTACAGGATTCTATTGGCCAACGGCCCTGGCAGATGCACAGGACTTGGTCCAACGTTGCGCCGGTTGCCAGCTCTTTGCAAATCAAAGCCACATGCCACCCACCGCCCTTCAAACAATCCCCATTACGTGGACCTTCGCGGTCTGGGGGCTTGACATGGTTGGACCCCTTAAAGGGGGAACCCACAAGAAAAGCCGAATCCGGACCAGTGATAGACTTCATATCTGGGGTCGTACACTGTTATGGCGTCCCCCACAGCATCATCACTGACAACGGCACAAACTTCACAGCCAATGAGGTAAAACTCTAGTGCAGCAAAATGGGCATCAAGCTCGATTATGCTTCAGTCTATCACCCACAAACCAACGGCCAAGTCGAGCGAGCAAACGGTCTTATAATGAGCGGCATTAAACCCAGATTAGTGCGTTCCTTAACGGAGTCTAACATGCACTGGGTAGAGGAGTTCGACTCCGTACTCTAGGGGCTGCGGACCATGCCGAATCATAGTACCGGATACACACCCTTCTTTATGGTGTACGGCACAGAGGCAGTCTTGCCCTATGACATAATTCATGACTCACCTCCAGTGCGCATGTACGAAGAAAGAGAAGCCGAGCTCGATCGGTAGGACAATCTGGACACCGTGGAGGAGGAGCGCGATGTGGCCAAAGCCCGTTCCGCATTTTATCAGCAACAGGCTCGCAGATACCAAAGTAGAGAAGTACGGGCCAAAACTTATAACGTTGGTGAACTAGTTCTACGCCTGCCGGATAAGAAAAAGAACAAGCTCGAGCCCAAATGGGAAGGTCCCTTCATTATTGACCAAGTTCTGACCGGTGGAGCGTACCGACTGCGGGATGCATCGACTAGTCGACTCGAGCCGAACCCATGGAACGCTGCCAGGCTCCGAAGATTCTACGCCTAGCGCTGGACCCTATGTTCATCCCCTCCCTTTGTCCATTTTTCGCATGTACATTATCTGTCTTGTTTTTCTTTCTTCCTTTCTGTTATTATTTCTCTAGGCCTTTAAGGGCCAACTTGTGCCTCGCTTGCACATTATAGATGTGCTAGCCGCGCTCATAATACTTGGGGGCTTCTTTCATAGAAGCTTAATTATTTATCTGGGCCTCAGGCCCCGAACATGTGTCATGCTTCCGCATGTACCTTTTTTCGCCATTATATGCATCGGTATGACTTAAGTTTTGGCCAAGCTGGGTTGCCTGGCTCTTGTATTTATGCCCTATGTTCCCGTTAATTCGACTAGGGCATAAGGGGAGCACCTCTGCGATTGTTACTGCCGGGTCAGCCGGATGTGTACCTCAGACTGGGTGAAGCCGAAAGCTAGCGTTCTTAAGGGAATATTCGGTCGGTGAATAGAAGATGATTTTTATTTATTATCCATATCTGCCCCCAGATGTTTTTCCTGCGTTTCCTATCGCAGTCCGGACATGCACTTTAGGGCATGCTTACCCAGGGAAAGGAACCCTTAACAGAACTATTCTCCCTAGAAGATGTTTCTTACTACCCATGTAATATAACATAACTAGTTGGGCACTTGTCTGTTCAAGCACTTATGACCCCTACGCCTGGTCTCCATGCATGCCCCGGTTCTTATATAACTGCACAGGTATTCAGATACACTCCAGACTATCGGGTCCCGAGGTTGAAGCGAAAAGGTCTGCCAAGACAAATGATCTACAATCCGGCTAGAAGGCATTATACATGTCACTTTCATTACATAGTCATGCAGACTGACTAAATTCCTCTTCTATACCATCCCACAGGTGGTCTAGCTTACAATCCTGTTGGGAATACTTTGCGGCTAATTCTACTTGCCCATAAACTAAGCTAACGGGGATCTCTTTTCCGTCGGGCCCCACAGGTCCGACCTCGCCCATGTAATTTGGGTCTGCCTTGGTATACCGCGTCTTCACCATGGCCCAGGCTTCTCTGGCACCCTGTCGGTAGGCTAATATCTTCCATAATCGGAAGCGCCGCCGTGCTCCCTTGAGCTTCTCCGCAAGCTCTGCAACGCCCTCTGGCAGGGAGACGGACGGCCACAAGGCATGGTCAACACCCTACATCACCTGCCGAACTTGTTCGTGCAGATGTGACAGCTCGGATAGAAGATCACCCGCAGACCCGGGAATTTCTTCCGCGGGACGACCCGTCAGCATACCTACAGACATAACGCTGTTAGTCGGCTTCTTCGCCAAACTCTTTTAAAAGGATTCGTTCAAGCACTTACTGAAAATGCCGCGCCGAAGCCGCTTATTCTCCTTTTCGGAGTCTGCAAGCTGGCCCCGAACGTCTTTTAGTTCCACGCTCAGCTTAATATTGGCGTCTTGGAGATTGTTTTTATCCCGCCTAACCTCGGTCAGCACGCGTTTGCCAGCCTCTAGCTATCGCATAACATGCTGGTCCTCCGGATTTTCTCCGGATTCATCTGCAACATCTGTTGTTAGATCTGCAGCCATGCCGCACATTATATGGTAACCATCATTCTTTAAAGTAAATGTTACCAGCAGGTGACTTTTTCGGTTCCTGCAATGCGGCCACAACAGCACGCAGTTGGGTCTTGCATTCCTCTAGCTCCTGTGACAGCCTAGTATTCTTCTTTGTAAGAACCTGCACAATAAAGATGATCCTTAAATCAGTTCTGCTAACTGTTTCAAGTCTCAGGGGCTACTGATACATATAAATCGTCAGATTTACTTACCCGTACATCCTTTACATACTGATCTGTGGCTCTGGCTAGACCATCTTGAGCAGCTCGGAGGTACGCCTCTCAAGAATTGAAGGCATCAAATGCCTCTGGTGAGAAACAAGCATCACGGAGTACGGCCCGGCGGCGCCTATGATTCATGGCGCTTTCCACCTCTGAGTTTGTAGCGGATAATCTATCTGCATCCTCTGTAGGGGGATTATCCGGCGCCCGCCCCATATCGGCTTCCGCCTCTATGTCCGGTCCTGGCGCCCGGCTGGTGGAAGCATGATTAGTAACATCGCCGGACATATTCCGGCGAGCGTTTTTTCTGTTAAAGAAACACGGGCGTCATTATATTTTGATAAAGACGACAACCACGGAGCATGGTTTGTTATACCTTTGCACCGGCGTCTCCGTCCTGACCGCCTTCCTTTTTGGCCTACCCGGCCTCGGTGCCTCCTGTTGGCGCGTTGCTGCAGGTTCGGCAGGGCGTCCCGAATGCCTTCCCTGTAAAAATGCCATGTGTATATGGTGGGTGAACTGTCTAAAAGGGGATCCTAGTTTTGGAGTTGGGATTTTTGGTTTTTCTTACGTGCGATGCAGGGAGCAGTCCGGGATAGTCGGCCGTAATGGCCACCATAGCATCGTCGCAGCTTAACTGATAGAACTGCCGGTCTATCAGCTCCATGAATATAACCGAATCTTATTCAAGTCCGGAGTCGAGAGCCCAGTCAGGGTCCTCTGGTTATGGAGAAGGGCTGCTGACCTCCTTTATGGCTTTTCGCAGTTCCTGTCGCAAAGTGGCAAGGTGAATACTTACGACAAAGAATGCGGGAAAAATGGGAGCTGGGAGATATAACTTACCCAGCTTGGAGGATTGTACATGGAGAATCCATCCCGTGGCTTGATGCGGGTGAACTCCTCTTCCTCACCCTTGAACAATTCGGACATAATTTTCTCTAAAGCGACAGCATTGTCCTGACCCTTACGCCCGCAGCGGGTGGCGTCATCCGCCCCGTTATAACACCACAAGGGGTGCCCACGATATTGAAGTGGTTGCACTCCCCGCATTATGCAAATCGACATAACTTCGATTACTGTCAATCCTGATCGAGCCAGTGCTTTAATTCGGTTCATCAGATAAAGGACTTCTCCATTGTCTTCCACCTGGGGGCTCCGTGGGCGCCAACTTCGCCATTTCTTCAGAGGAGCATTGTTGAACTCAGGAAGACCCCTCCGAACAGGGTCCGGAAGGGGAACGTCCTCCATATAAAACCATTCTGAAGGCCAGTCTTCGGGTGACTTCTTCGGAGTACCAGACAGGTATCCGGTGTCGGCGATGCGCCATATTTCGGCTCCGCCCACTTGATAAAGTGACCCCCTCTGTGTGCGAGGGACGAGGCAAAATAGCCTTTTCCACAACTCGAAGTGAGCCTTGCAGCCCAGGAACAACTCGCGGAGAGCCACATAGCCAGTGATATGTAGGATGGAGGCGGGGGTGAAATTGTGTAATTGGTGGCCGTAGAACTCCAGGAGCCCGCGGAGGAACGAATGAATTGGAAATCCAAGTCCCCTTAATAGATAGGGAACAAGGCAGACCCGTTCCCCCATAGAGGGACAAGGAAAGCTCTCCGCTTGCTCCCCGCCATTATAGGTGGCAAGCCCGGCTCGAACGGGCACCATGTACGTCGGAGGGAGAAATCCCTTAGTCTGCAGTTCAACTTAACGACTGTGTGGGACTGAACACCTCTCCCAATGACCGGGCATAGGGCATCGGGGGCGGGAGGAGGAGCTGCGAAGGTCGGCCATGCTGGAATGGATCTTTCCGGAACACGCTCTGATGGACTCTCACTGAGGGAGGATGGTATGGATCGGATCTAAGGATCCCCATCCCTTTAATAGACAATTCATTTGTCTGGCTAGGGGGGCGAATGTAAAAATGCCCTGGCGCCTCGTATTCATTCGACGCGTGGGAGAAAGCCCTTATTGGGCACAGAAGCCAAGAGGTCCAAACATTTATGGGACCGGACACTTCTTTACAAACATTCAAAAGATGGAGAAGAACCCGCCTTGCAATGCCGAAGACAATACTGCGCGCCGGACTCATCGTCATTGAAGCCTGGTTCGGGGGCTACTGAGGTAGTCCTGGATTAGGGGGTATCCGGACAGCCGGATTATATCCTTTGGCTGGACTGTTGGACTATGAAGATACAAGATTCAAGACTTCGTCTCGTGTCCGGATGGGATTCTACTTGGCGTGGAAGGCAAGCTAGGCAGTACGGATGTGTATATCTCCCCCTTTGTAACCGACCTCTTGTAACCCTATCCCCCTCTGGTGTCTATATAAACCAGAGGGTTTTAGTCCGTAGGACAACATACAATCATACCATAGGCTAGCTTCTAGGGTTTAGCCTCTCCGATCTCGTGGTAGATCAACTCTTGTAATACTCATATCATCAAGAATAAATCAAGCAGGACGTAGGGTTACCTCCATCAAGAGGGCCCGAACCTGGGTAAAACATCGTGTTCCCTGCCTCCTGTTACCATCCGCCTTAGACGCATAGTTCGGGACCCCCTACCCGAGATCCGCCGGTTTTGACACCGATAGTGTGCATGCTTTTAATGACTTGCAATGGCTAGTTCATTACATGCAATGCTATTAATTAGCAAATAAACATTGGTGACCCCAGGAGGAAACGGTGCTAAGCGCGTGGACCTATGCAGAATGAGTATGAACCAATGGATAATGGAGTTTAATTGTTAAACAATAGCAATTTTGTCTCATGCAAGAGCCTGACTAGTACTCCAAGGAACCGCACGACGCGAGCGTTCGCAACTGTCACACTCGGGTTGCGCTTGGCTCTTCGCCTGTTCGAGAAGACGAACAATGATGTTACTCCTACTTCTACAGTATCGAATCCACTGCTGCATGTCCGTCCACCTCGTGCGGGAGGGATAATGTGTAGCGAAAGCTTCTACTTACTGCTCCTGCCTTTGCGTCTATGACAGGTGTGCCCAACAGGTGGTTAGCCCTTCAGTCATGCAGCCAAAGGCAGGTGCAGTTAAGGCACCGGAGCTTAGTCTGCGAGGGAGAGGGCGTTGTAGTAATCAAATTTCTCGGTCTTGTACGAGTTGACGCGACACATCAAAGCACTGCACTCGATATAAGTCTTTTTTACACATTTCAAATGGGCTACTTGGTATGTAGGAGTAGACATATTCTGCTTTGTATGTAGTCACTTGTTGCAGTCTCTAAAAAGACTTATATTTGGAAACGGAGGGAGTACAACGCATGCATGCATGCCGTGACTTTCCTTTTGATGCTTTCATGTGTTGATTTGATGCACCTTGCCAAATTTTGACTATAAATTTAACTAACCAAATTTTCATGCATGTCACAAAAAATTACGGGGCTGTTTGGATTGTGACTATGTTTGTCTTTGTCTTATGTTGCAACATTATTTTTCCCACACTTGCCACACTTGCCTAACCTGAGTTGCTCAAATTGTTAGACACACTTTGGCTTGCCTAAGGGAATCTTGCCACAATTTTTGTGTCTATGACATGTGGGGTTCACTGCTAATAAAAAAAATTCTTGTCTTAGGTGTGGCTAATAAAAAAGACTTATATTTAGGAACAGAGGGAGTAGAAAATATAAATAATAATGCATGTTGGGGCAACACACGTTTCTGCTAATTTTAGCCGTGGGCTTGTTCACAATTTTTACGAGGGGCTGGTTGTTCATTTAATGGAGGGAATTGTAGTACCAGACTTGAACAATACAAAGTGCGACCCGGCACACCGTAGCACCACTTGGAACAAGCAGGTAGCTATCTCAAAAAACAATCAACAACTAAAAAAATCGCGACCTGGCATGTAGTAGTACACAATTTTAAACGATTGTTTTGATGGAGTGAAAAAGGAAAACTACCCCACTACGTATATATAGGCCAGAGCCTCCGCGCTTGCTTGCTAGGGTTGCTCTATTCACACACTCTCATCCTCTCTAGATCTAAACAAGATAGGGGTAGTAACACAGTCTTTCTCCCTTCAAAAAACACTGGCTTTCTATCCTCACCGCTGGTTACAGATCCGGACGTATCCCCCTCCGCCGGTGAAGGGGAGGAGGGGCAGCGTTTAGGCCGTCGTTGATAGCGAGGGTGGAGACCCACTGTCGGCCGCACCGTTATCTCTGGCCGAGCGCCGGCGCGGGAGGTCCTCCGATCCCTTTGTCGTTGCCTGTGGGCAGATCCGGCCTCCCGCCGCCCACCTATCCACATCCCGACGACCTTTAGGTATATCTTCGTTCGAAACCGCCTTAGTTCTACTTCCCCAGCTCACTACATCACTGCATGTGCATCATTTTCTACCTCTCAGCCCCTCTCGATCGGATGGTCCAACATCACATATTTTTTTCTTATATTGTTAGAGGTAAAGCTATTTCATGGAGTCGAATCTTGTACTCCCTCCGTCCAAAAATACTTGTCATTGAAATGGATGTATCTAGATGTATTTTAGTTCTAGACACATCCATTTTGATGATAAGTAATTCCGGGCGGAGGGAGTACTTGGTTCAAACAAGAAATAAAGTGGTGGTGGGGGAATTTAGTATGTACATCGGACTTGGTACAAACAGGAAGGAAAGGGGGTGAAAGTAGTACAGACTGGTCATCCAACCGATCTCTTGGTCGAAAAGGGAAATATAGGTGTAACGCTGTACACAGTGGTATGACCAGGACTAGATTTGCTATCCACACATAGGAGTAGGTGGCTAGAGTGAACAAAAATGGGACCAACCTAGATATGTTTCTTGGATGTTTGTTTCTCGGGGCAACAAACTATGAATCACCACTTTATGCCCCTGTTTACGTACATGGTGCTGGACTGCTGGTGCACCCACTGTCCCATGCCCTTATACCAAATATTTAGGCTCCGTTCAGAATAAAGGGGCAGAAAACATAGGTCTTGATGAAAATAGAGGAATAGGAAAGGAATGTAGGTATAAAACTATGGAACAGCGAACCGGAGGAAACTCTCAAGAGAATGTGTTCGGATGGACTACGAAATGTAAAGATTTGTTTTTTTAGAGTAGCATGCTTGGCAGTATGAGATGCTATTTGTTTATTTAGCTGCACAGTGACTACTCTTGTCCTCACCTCACGTACCACACATATGTTGATTTTTTTATTCCGATAACACAACACATCAACCTGTCTAACGCATTGCAGCGAGCGCCTGCCTCGGGCTTCCACCCAAAAAATGAGCAGCGCATGGATGTTTCTAATCCTATGGAATCAGTACTACCAGACCAGCTTTCCTATGAAACACTATTCACCTTTCCTGTGTTCCGAATGGTTGGAAGGGAAAGAATATCGTAGGAATTGTGTTCCTATGAAAATCCCGCACCAAACCTGTGAACCGAACGCAGCCTTAGCTGTTCTTAATCTAATGTCCCTGGTAAAAATGAAGCCATGCCACTATTATAAGCCATGACAAGTTTAGCCAAATGTTTTTGCCTGTAATTGTTTGAGACTCTGACTGTTTCCTCTATGCCTTTTTTGTGCAAATAGGGATATCCAATTCACCTGGTTGCTGTTGTGACCTTTTGGTGCACTACACAAAACTCTTCTTAAAAGAAGTGACTTTTGTGTTGTTTAACTGGAATGTCAAAATGGAACAGTTGGTTCATTTTGGTGGAACTGCACAAAGGGAGATCTGTGTTCCAATCCACATCATCCATATTTGCGCCATAACCTTCCTTTAGGTAAGAATGATATTTAATGCATGTGTTCATCTCTATTTTCCGACTGCCATGAGAAAATAATGTTGCTTTTACTAGTACACTTGTACTCCCTCACGAACAAAACCAATTCTAAATTAGAAGGCCAATCATGTACTTGGTTTCACCAACTGGTGAGGAGAAAGAGAAACAGAGCGTGAAGTGGAAGAAGAAGAAGAATAAACAGTGCCAAGGCGATCTTGTTGAAGCCAGAGGCCTCAGTCGAGGCCATTCAAGGGCTCCGGCAACGACTACCTTACATGTGAGATGATCCTCCAGGGAGCCCTTCCATTTCTGCTGTCTCACTTAATTAATTAGGAGTACTTAAGTACCACTAATTTATTACTGCCTAATTTTCGTGTTGGAGTTAAACAAATCTTTAGTAGGACCCTATGTTGAATCATGTACGTGTGTATGTTTGTCTATGGAGGTGAATCATGTGGTGGAGCAGGGAGGGAATATTATTAGTGTCATGACATAATAGTGCTATTGTTTTTCATGTCAATTTATTGCCATTGGTTCAATGAGGCAATGTTTTGCGTATTGTCCATCATGAATTTGATGCTACTGTTTGAGTAATATGCTAATGTCTTCCTATCCTTTCTCACTAAGCTAATGAAGGTTTCACCTTATTCCTACTTGTGCAAACAGGGATGATGTTGTGCCAATCATACATTTTAGTGGAACTACACAAGACAATACAATGAACTGTATCCCAGCCAGTGCTTTAACTCTGCTGGAAGTTCTTGATAATCTTTCGATATAATCTCAGCACTGGTAAACAGGAGTGATTTCAACCATACATTTGAAGTGCACAAAAATATATACTATTGTGTGATTCCAGTGAGTGCTTTATCATCTCTTATGGGACTACATGAATAAGCTTGTTTTCTCAGGTTGGTATGGGCCTGAGGCCTTCATCCATATTAGTTTGCTGTCATCTCTATTTGTATCGTGCTACTGTCATGAGAAACTCCTTTATCTTTGCATGTTAAAGTTTTGCAACCTATGATAAATGGCAATGCTTTGAGTGTTGAGTTGAGCTAATTGGCACTGATTGAATAAACTAATACCTCTCTTTAAGCAAGACTACTATGTTGCTAACTTTACCCATTAAGATAATGAGGGTGCTTCTATTTGTTAATGTATGTTTCATCAACTAGTCCCACTATTATAGTAATGTCACTCTCTCAATATATGTGCCAACAGGGATGCTCGATTTTGGTGGAACTGCACAAAAACTCTGGGTGCTTCATTGCCTCGACAGCTTCCGTCCTTTTCTGTCAGTCGCTAATCTCCGCTTGCTTTCTTCCTTTGCTGTCAGTCGCTTGGCTTATCTCGGCTTCCAGTCAAAGGAAATAGTAATTGATATGCTACCTCACACAGGTTGGTACTGGTCTTTATCCTGATTATTGTGCCTGTCATATGTATTGGTAATTTGGTATTGTGCTACTGTTTGCCGATTTCATAAAGGAGTAATTTGGAGCCTGAACTCACAGACAAATCATTACATCGGGTGATTTCTGTAGAACTGCACAAAATGATCAGATGGACAGGTACTTATGCTGCTGCTATGTACTCCAAAGCTCACTCAGACAAGCATCGATGTTGACAAGAAGTGCCTATATTCATTCGATTATCAACCAGCATCAACCAATTGTCAAACTCCAAGTATTAGGAGAGTGAACGCCAAAAATATTGCTTGGTGCATAGCCCAGAAAAACGCAGTCCAGTCTTTGGTCCCAACTTGTGCATTTTGGTTATCGGCACATATGGTAGCGAACTATATGGCATGGAGTCTAAAGATTCCAGACAAGTTGGT
The DNA here is from genome assembly GCF_002162155.2 of Triticum dicoccoides. Lineage (NCBI taxonomy): Eukaryota > Viridiplantae > Streptophyta > Magnoliopsida > Poales > Poaceae > Triticum > Triticum dicoccoides. The sequence goes on from NC_041386.1 coordinate 96,580,666, forward strand.
TGAGGCGTATATTCATCTGGCACTTAATCAGTCTGCACGCCAAGGATGCTCCATTTCAGTTGAATTGCACAAAAAATTTGGGTGGTTCATTTTCTCAACCGCCTCCTTTCTCGTCTGCAATGTAGAATTTTGGCAAGATACAGGACCAAGATGAGCCAGTAAACTAGTTGGATGAAAGTAGTGTCCAAGTTGCTCAAACCTCCCTTGGCACGAGGCCACTATTTGAGGATAAACCTACAAGCAAAGTTCAGATTGTCTGTGCTGCCTCTTATGTACTCGAAAGTTTACTCATACAAGAACTAATTTTAGCAAGAAGTACCTCCGATTGAACACCATTTACCAGTCTGTACCCTAGGTAATTAAAGTTCGTCCATGGATCATATTGGCTGTGATCTCAATCATTTGGATGCATGAACATACTGAACATGTGTATATCTGAATCTTTTTGTGAATTATGCATGAATATTGTCGTGTGATCTATCAATCATTTGGATGCATAGATATGCTGAGCTTGTGTATATATGAATCTTTTGAGTTGTTGATAGTGAATGTTGGCTATGAATATGAATGTGTCATGTGAACCTGAGTTTGATATGAATGTTTGCCTTTTTCTGTTGTATTTGTGTGTGAACTTGTTAGTATGCCTACTGTGGGGTATAAAACGCAGGTCTCTTATAAAAGTAATGATGTGTCCAATTTATGTTTTCCCTTCTAACCACATTATATATATTTATATTATTACTATTATCGTATATTTTATAGAGACTTATATATACATTATAAAAACATCCCACGTGTTATTAACTTATAAAAGTAAATGTTTAACGGAAGTTGGCAAGGAAAATCCTGGTTGTTTTTGACTCACAGGCAAGGAAAATCCTGGTGATTGCGTACAAAAGCTTGCGAAGATTTTAATGACCAATTTAATAATAACGCGCTCATTTTTATCTTGAGAAATAACTCGCTAATTTCTTAATTATATATATAATGTGCCTCTCCGGTTTATTCTTTGATATTAATTGCTCCTTCTAACATAACATTATATATATAATGAGCCCACCTAATACGTGTATTACAAGGAAGTGCAAATGGGCTGGGATTTGTTAGAAAATATAAATGGGCCTGATTGACGCGAAATTATTTGTTCACCCAACCCAGCAAATGGACAGTACATTCTAGAAAACATGGGTTAAATATATGCCACAGTTTTGCAGGCTGACATGTGGACCAATAGGTCGAAGCCTACGCAAGGCGTTGTCAACTTGGTCAACAAATGATTGTGTCATCCACAACCATTGGATTTATATCCAACGGCCGGCATGCACCTTCAATCTCTCGTCTTCTTCCTCCAGCGTCACCGGGACCGCCTGGTCCGGCCTCCGGCGGCTAGCGGCTCTGCTTAGCACACATCGCTGCGAAGCGCTACCCCACCGCCGGCCAGGCTATCCCTCCACCCCTCGACACCTCCTGTTATTCTCCATAGACTACAGCCCCACGCCGCAACAGAACCAGTTATAACCCTTCTCCTCCTCTCAATCCGTGACTCCACTACCGTGTTTTCCCATCTCCGAGTCGTTCCCGTCCGGGGCCTCACCGTCGTCCACCGCCTCGCTGTGTTTGGTGCGGCGTGGTCAACAAACGAGAGTCATCGGAAGAGGACTATACGCGGAGAGCCTGATGGCTGGGACCCACGAGGTCCATGGTCGCATGCAAGGAAAGTTCCTCCTTATTAAGCTGGAAAAAAATGTTTCCTCCACCTGACAGCTGGGACCCACTGGCTGTATCTTCGCACGGAAGGAAGTGCCTCCTTGTTTTGCGAAAAAAATTAGTCATCCCGTTGACAGCTGGGACCTGTCAGATTTGGTGACTGACTTGTGGGCCTACTAAGCGGACGTGTACGCACGGCTTTGTCAATTTAATCAACAAATGATTCTAGCAGCTGGACCGTTGGATGTTAATCCAAAAACCGTGCTCCTTCTTCAACCTCTGTTCTTGCTCCTGTCTCCCGTGGGCGGCATCGCGGCTATGCTGCCGTGCACCCGAACCAGTGAAGTTTCCCACTCCTCTCCATCTGCGACTCCACTGCCCCGTCTTCCCCATCTCCGGGTCATTCCAGTCTGGGTGCGCTTGGCACGGTGTGGTCCACGTGGTCAACAACCGAGAGTCATCGGAAGATGACTATACATGAGAGGCTGATAGTGGGGACGCACCACGCCCATGGACGCATGCATGCAACGGAACGCGGCGAGGTCAACATGGTGAAGGAACGACTTCCATCGGAAGTATACTGTATGTGGGGAGTCTCAGCTGGGTCCACGGCCACAGCAAGTAAGTGCCTCCTTATTACGTGGAAAATAATGATTCCTCCAACTGACAACAGGGACCCACTGGACGGGCCACCGTATTATGCGAAAAAACGTTTGCCCCCTGACTGCTGGGACCCACCTGACGAGCCACCATATTTCGCGAAAAAAATGTTCCCCCGCTGTCAGCTCGGACCCACCGGAAGTGCCTCCTTATTATGCACAAAAAAAATGAATACTCCCCCGGCTAGCTGGGACCCACCTTGGTGGGAGGCTGACTTGTGGGCCTACTAAGTTGACAGGGACGAAGGGCTTTGTCAACTTAGTCAATATGAACGATTCTAGCTCCAGTGACCGTATGATGTCCACCCAACGGCCGTAGTGCTTCTTCAACCTCTGGTCTTCTTGCTCCAGCCGCCCAAAGCAGCGCCGGTCGTGCCGCATGCTCCTGCCTCCCGTGGCTGGCTGTGCTGCCGCGGAGGCCTCACCGCCCCTATGGCCAGGCCCTGCGGCGACGGCAGCCTCACACCCCAGCCGAACCAGTGAACCCTCGTATTCCTCTCCACACGGGCTTCCACTGCCGCATCTTCCCCGGCTCCGCGTCGTCCCCTTCCAAGGCCTCGTCGTCGTCCACCGCCGTGGTGCTCTCTGCGTGGCGTGGTCAACGTGGTCAAGGAACGACTTCCATCGGAAGAGTACTGTATGTGGAGAGGCTGACAGTTGGGTCCATGGCCACAGCCCAGTTTTTTTGTGATTTGCCAAGTAAGTCACTTTGTCAGGCCTGTTGGGCTGCAAATCTTTCAAGACGAGGAGAGCTTTCATTCGGCTGGCCGAGAAAATGGCCCATCAGTAATGAGAAATGGGTTGTACATTTTTAAAACACATCAAACCGACAATTAGTTTCTCTTTTTTTCATTTCGATTTTAAATTACATTAATTTTTATGCGTGGAGAATTTTATGGATTTGATATTGATATACATTTATTTTTAAAATCAGTTTGAATGTGAGTCAAAATTTTGGGATTAAAAACAGTTCGGACCGTCACTGAAATATGCAAAATTTCGTATATTTTTTTAACCGTGGCCACAATATGGGCTGTAATGCTAACAAAAAGAATATGGGCTCCAAAAAACCTTAAGAATTAGAAAATGGACTGTAAATTATTAGAAATAATGGCAGATGGGTTGTATGCTATTTTCCACAGATTTGAGGCTTTCCTAAAAAAAGGTTGACACACAAGCAGTGACTGTGGGATGTCCATCGAACGGCCGTCGTGCTTCTTCAATCTCTGCTCTTCCTCCTCCAGCCACTCAAACAAGCACCGAAGGGACTGCCTGCTCCCTCCTCCCCGCGGCCGGCTGTGCTGCCGCGCAGGCCTCGTCGCCCCACCGTACTCTCATCGCTGGCCTAGACATCCCTCTACTCACCCACACCTGTTGTTATTCTCCGGCGACGGCAGACAAACCAGTAAACCCTCGTACAGTCGTACTCCCCTCCGTGTGGGAAACAACTGCCGAGTCTTCCCTGCCTCTGTGTCGTTCCCTTCCTAGGCCTCGCCATCGTCCACCGCCCTGGTGCTCTCGGCGCGGCCTGGTCAACATGGTCAACGACCGACATGCATCTGAAGTGGATTGTACATGGAGAGGCCGACAGCTAGGTCCACGTCCGCACGCAAGGAAATGCCTCCTTATTATGCGCAAAATAATGATTCCTCCACCTGACATCAGGGACCCACCAAAAGGGCCTCTGTATTTCACGAAAAAACGTTACGCCGCTGACAGCTTGGACCCACCAGCTATATCTTCACACGCAAGGAAGTGCCTCCTTATTACGCACAAAAAATGAATACTCCCCCTGTTAGCTGGGACCCAGTATAGTGGCAGGCTGACTTGTGGGCCTACTAAGTTGACGAGGACGGAGGGCTTTGTCAACTTGGTCAATATGCACGATTCTAGCTCCAGTGACCGTACGATGTCCATCCAACGGCCATAGTGCTTCTTCAACCTCTGGTCTTCTTGCTCCAGCCGCCCAAACTAGCGCGGGTCATGCCTCGTGCTCCTGCATCCCGTGGCCGGCTGCGATGCGGCGGAGGCCTCACCGCCCCCTACTACTCCCACCGCTGGCCAGGCCATCCCTCCACTCACCCACACCCCCTGTTATTTTGCGGCGACGGCAGCGTCACACTGCAACGAACCAGTGAACCCTCGTACTCCTCTATGCGTGGGCATCCACTGTCACTTCTTCACTGGCTCCGCGTCGTCCCCTTCCTAGGCCTCGCCTTCGTCCACCGACCTGGTGCTCTCGGCGCGGTGTGGTCAACGTGGTCAAGGAACGGCTTCCATCGGACGTGGACTGTACATGGAGAGGCTGGCAGCTGGGTCCACGGCCGCAGCAAGGAAGTGCCTCCTTATTACGTGCAAAATAATTATTCCTCCACCTGACTGCGGGGACCCACCGGACGGGCCACCGTATTTCATGAAAAAAATGTTTGCCCCTGACTGCTGGGACCCACCAGCTACATCTTCGCATGCAAGGAAGTGCGTCCGGGCAAAAAAAATGATTCGCCCCCCTGACTGCTGGGACCCACCAGCTACATCTTCGCAGGCAAGGAAGTGCCTGACAGTCGGGACCCACCTGGTCGAAGCGTACGTAGCATTGTCATTCTGGTCGCGAACGTGTACGTACATATATACTGGTGGATGTAGAGGCGCACACGTGTCGTAGTAGTGGTGCGTACGTGTCGTAGTAGAGGCGTGCACGTAGCATGTACACGTACGTACAGCGGCCAGGGTGCAAGAAAGAAAATACGGCCATGTATGTGTACATACGGGCGGGGTCTTGAACGCCTACTCGCGCATACGTACGGCCAGGGCTCGTGTACATGGCTGGGTCAGAACGGAGAAACAACGTCGTCGTCGTGTTCATGGGGAGGCAACAGAATGCGTCATGTTCATCGGGAGGCAACGGAACGCGTGGGAGCCAATCGGCTGGGTCAGAACGGAATGCGTGGTCGTGTTCACCGAGAGGGCTTGGACGGAACAGGCGATGGAAACGAGGCCTGGCATACCGCACAATGGAGGAAACGGACCTCCTACGTTCGGAACGGGGTCCTACTGATCGGGAGGGGTCTGGCGTACCGCCAAACGGAGGAAACAGACCTCGTATGGTCGAAACGGGGGTCCTGTTGATCGGGAGGGGTGTGGCGTAAGGCAAAATGGATGAAACGGACCTCCTACGGTCGAAACGAGGGTCCTGTTGATCGGGAGGGGTGTGGCGTACCGCAAAACGGACGAAACGGACCTCCTATGGTCAAAACGGGGGTCCTGTTCATCCGAAGGGGTGTGGCGTACCACAAAACGGGACTCCACGGGATACTGTTCATCTCCACCGTCGACCTCCTCCAGCCTCCATGAGCTACCGTCGACCTCCTCCAGCCTCCACGGGCTCCTGTTCATCCAGCCTCCACAGCGCGTTACTCCACCGGCTACTGTTCAACCACCCCTCCACGGGCACCCCTCCACCGTCTACTGTTCATCCAGCCCTCCACACCATGGGGTCCTGCTCAACCACCCCTCCACGGGCACCCCTCCACCGTCTACTGTTCATCCAGCCCTCCACCACACCATGGGGTCCTGTTCATCCAGAGGCAACGCCACCGCTCACTGTTCATCCAAACCCCCCCGCAACGCTCATTGTTCATCCCAGAGGAAGCATCGATCGGCTTCAGTTAGCAGTAGTAGTGAAGGAATCGCTTGATCGGGTTCAGTTAACAGCCATCGATCGATCGCCCGGGTTCAATAACGCGTAGCCTGCAGTGCAATCGCTCGGGTTCAGTTAGAGCCCAACGCCTCGCTTGGGTTCAGTTAGAGTCAAAGCCTCGCACACACGCGCGTACGTGTACGAGAGAAACGCGCATCGCTCGGCCCCCGACCCCCACCGTAACGGGGAACTCCCTGAAATTTTCCTCGCCCTCGCTTCTACCATGGTTTTTCCGTCATGGACGGCCCAAAGAATGTCATGCAGCTGCGTCTCCAGCCCGCCCAGGACGAAAAGCCCATTTTCTGTCATGATTTTTTGTCATAGAAGAAGGAGCCCACCACATCTATGATGATACCGGGTTTTGTCACAATTATCGTCATAGAAGTGTCATATGTATGACAGAAAATAATTTCATTTGGCCCAAAATGTCACGGATGTGTCTTTTTTTTGTAGTGTAGAGACTTGCAAGATAGGATCGAGAACTCTCATATATTGATGAAAACATAATAGGTTCAGATCTGAAATCATGGCACTCAGGCCCTAGTGACAAGCATTAAGCATAGCAAAGTCATAGCAACATCAATCTCAGAACATAGAGGATACTAGGGATCAAACCCTAACAAAACTAACTCGATTACATGATAAATCTCATCCAACCCATCACCGTCCAGCAAGCCTACGATGGAATTACTCATGCACGGCGGTGAGCATCATGAAATTGGTGATGGAGGAAGGTTGATGAGGACGATGGCGACGGATTCCCCTCTCCGGAGCCCCGAACGGACTCCAGATCAGCCCTCCCGAGAGGTTTTAGGGCTTGGCGGCGGCTCTGTATCGTAAAACGTGATGAATCCTTCTCCTTTATTTTTTTCTTCCCGAGAGCAAATATATAGAGTTGGAGTTGAGGTCGAAGGAGCTCCAGGGGGGCCATGAGGTAGCGGGCGCGCCTAGGGGGCAGGCGCGCCCCCACCCTCGTGGCTAGGGTGTGGGCCCCCTGGTCTTCATCTTTTGCAAGGATTTTTTATTATTTCCAAAAATACGTTCCGTGAAGTTTCAGGTCATTCCGAGAACTTTTGTTTCTACACATAAATAACACCATGGCAATTCTGTTGAAAACAACGTCGGTCCGGGTTAGTTCCATTCAAATCATGCAAGTTAGAGTCCAAAACAAGGGCAAAAGTGTTCGGAAAAGTAGATACGACGGAGACGTATCAACTCCCCCAAGCTTAAACCTTTGCTTGTCCTCAAGCAATTCAGTTGATAAACTGAAAGTGATAAAGAAAAACTTTTACAAACTCTATTTGCTCTTGTAAGTATTCGGATGACAACACTTTCTCAAAACAATCATAATATGATATAACAAGATGGTATCTCGCTAGCCCTTTCTGAGACCGCAAAACATAAATGCAGAGCACCTTTAAGGATCAAGGACTGACTAGACATTGTAATTCATGGTAAAAGAGATGCAGTCAAGTCATACTCAATGTAAACTAACAGTAATGAATGCAAATGACAGCGGTGCTCTCCAACTGGTGCTTTTTAATAAGCGGGTGATGACTCAACATAAAAGTAAATAGATAGGCCCTTCGTAGAGGGAAGCAGGGATTTGTAGAGGTGCCAGAGCTCGGTTTTGAAATAGAGGTGAATAATATTTTGAGCGGTATACTTTCATTGTCAACATAACAACCAAGAGATGGCAATATCTTCCATGCTACACACATTATAGGCGGTTCCCAAACAGAATGGTAAAGTTTATACTCCCCCTCCACCAACAAGCATCAATCCATGGCTTGCTCGAAACAACGAGTGCCTCCAACTAACATGAATCCCAGGGGGAGTTTTTGTTTGCAATTATTTCGATTTGATTTGCATAAAGCATGGGACTGGGCATCCCATTGACCAGCCATTTTCTCATGAGTGGGGAGCGGAGTCCACTCCTCTTGAGAATAACCCGCCTAACATGGAAGATACGGACAACCCTAGTTGATACATGAGCTATTCGAGCATACAAAATAGGATATTTATTTGAAGGTTTAGAGTTTGGCACATACAAATTTACTTGGAACGGTAGGTAGATACCGTATATAGGTAGGTATGGTGGACTCATATGAAATAACTTTGGGGTTTAAGGGATTGGGTGCACAAGCAATATTCCCGCTTAGTACAAGTGAAGGCTAGCAAAAGACTGGGAAGCGACCAACTAGAGAGTGACAACAGTCATGAACATGCATTAAAATTAATCAACACCGAATGCAATCATGAGTAGGATATAATTCACCATGAACATAAATATCATGAAGGCTATGTTGATTTTGTTTCAACTACATGCGTGAACATGTGCCAAGTCAAGTCACTTAAATCATTCAGAGGAGGATACCACCCTATCATACCACATCACAACCATTTTAATAGCATGTTGGCACGCAAGGTAAACCATTATAAGCTCCTAGCTAATCAAGCATGGCACAAGAAACTATGATCTCTAGTTGTCATTGCAAACATGTTTATTCATAATAGGCTGAATCAGGAATGATGAACTAATCATATTTACAAAAACAAGAGAGGTCGAGTTCATACCAACTTTTCTGATCTCAGTCAGTCCATCATATATCGTCATAATTGCCTTTCACTTGCACGACCGAATGATGTGGATAATAATAATAGTGCACGTGCATTGGACTAAGCTGGAATCTGCAAGCATTCAATAAACAGGAAGACAAGGCAATATGGGCTCTTTTGTCAGATCAACAATAATGCATATAAGAGCCACTTCAACAATTTAATTATGGTCTTCTCCTATCGACCCCCAAAGAAAATAAAAGAAATAAAACTATTTACACGGGAAAGCTCCCAACAAGCAAAAGAAGATCAAGAAATCTTTTTTGGGTTTTCTTTTTAATTACTACTACAAGCATGGAAATTAAAACTAGCTAAAATCTACAACTAATTTTTTCTTAAGGTTTATTAAACACACAAGAAGAAAGCATAGAAAGGAAATAAACTAGCATGGATATTACAATGAAAAAGTATGAGCACGGACATCTAGCAATGAGTGTGTGTGAACATGAATGTAATGTCGATAAGAAATACGTACTCCCCCAAGCTTAGGCTTTTGGCCTAAGTTGGTTTATTGCCACGGATGGCCTAGCGGATATCCATAGTTGTAGCTGGGGTCGTACTGCGATGCAGCGGCTATTGCCTCCTGAGCTGCAGCGTGGCGGCGAGCTGCCTCCGCCCTCCTCTCATACTCATCTGCCTCCTCTCTGGTAATAAAATGTCTTCCTTTTGCCTGATAATCAAAGAAGGCAGGAGCAGGGAGAGTAATACGGACAACACGACGTCTATCCAAGATTAAGCGATACTGGAGAGGTGATCCATTCCTCTTGACAAACTGGTGGTGAACCATAGCATTAAAGTCTAGGTAAGCAGGAGGCAATTCAATATCGTCATTACGTATGGTTACACCAAGAAAATCAGCTAAACGGGTTGCATAAATTCCTCCAAAGAAATCTCCATTAAATCTATTATGATGCAACCTACGTGCAACAATGGCTCCCAAATTATTAGATTTGTCTCCTAACACAGCACTCCTAAGAACACTGAGGTCAGGGACACACATATGACATGCTTCATCTTTACCATTTATGCACCTACCTATGAAGAGAGCAAAATAATGTATAGCAGGAAAATGAATGCTCCCTATGGTAGCTTGTGCTATGCCTCTAGATTCCCCCACAGTTATACTAGCAAGAAAATTTCTAAATTCAGATTTGCGGGGTTCACTAGCACTACCCCATTGTGGAAGTTTGCAAGCAGTGGTAAAATCCTCTGAGCCCATAGTATAAGATTTTTCATAAAGATCAAACAAGACAGTTGGAGAATTACGTGAAGATGAAAATTCAAACCTCCTCACAAAGGAACTAGTGAGATAGTGGTACTGGCGGCACTTTTCTTCCTCGCAGTTCACAAGATCGGCGTTATGCAAATATGCGTTAAATTCTTCCTTAATTCCCGCTCGATCCATAAAGTTTTCCAAAGGCCATTCACAAGGACGCACTGGAACGTCTCTTGGTGGCTCTTCATGAGCATCACGCATTGCAAGCCTAGGTCCTTGTTTCCTTGCAGAACCACCTTGGTACATTTTCCTAAGCATATTTCTTCCTCTAAAAAATTTCTGAAATTTTTAGTAACTTCAAGTAAAAATAAACCAAACTCAACAAAATTGATAGCAACTACTCCTAGAAGTGCCTAGAGCCTATATCATGCATCAAAACTACTTTTACCCATATAAATTTGACATGCAGGCTCAATAACAGGGTCACCTAAGCAGCAAAAATATGCAATGAATAAAGCACTAGAACAAAAACTAATTGGACCAATGGAGGAGTCACATACCAAGGAACAATCCCCCCAAGCAGTTTTGTGAGAGGTGCTTTGAGCAAGGAGATAGAAAATGGCAGCAAAATGAGCTTGGACTTGGGTTTGAACTGGATAATCGTGTTTGTGGGAGAAAGAAGGAGTGTGTGGGTGCAGGAATAAGTGGAGGAGAGCCACCATGGGCCCATGGGGCAGGGGGGCGCGCCCAGGGGGGTAGGGCACGCCCTCCACCCTCGTGGCCAGGTGGATGCCCCCCTGTTGTGTTCTTAGTGCCAAATATTCTCAAATATTCTAGAAAAAATCATATTTAAATTTCAGGGCATTTGGAGAACTTTTATTTTCGGGGTATTTTTATATTGCACGGATAATTCAGATAACAGACGGAAAATACTTATTTTTATTTTATTAATATAAATAATAGAAAGTAAAAGGAGGGTACAGAGAGTTGTGTTTTCTAACTTCATCCATCTCATGATCATCAAAAGGAATCCATTAACTAAGTTGATCAAGTCTAGTTAACAAACTCATTCCGAATAACATGGAACCAGAGAATTTTCGAATAACACTAGGTTACCTGAACGGGGATATGCACATCCCCAACAATAAGAATATCATATTTCTTCTTGACAGTAGGAAGAGGAAATTCAAAACCTCCAAAAATAATTGATGGAATTTTTCCAATAGAATTGATACTGTGGACTTGAGGTTGTTTCCTCGGAAAGTGTACAGTATGCTCATTACCATTAACATGAAAAGTGACATTGCCTTTGTTGCAATCAATAATAGCCCCTGCAGTATTCAGAAAGGGTCTTCCAATAATAATAGACATATTATCGTCGTCGGGAATATCAAGAATAACAAAGTCCGTTAAAATAGTAACGTTTGCAACCACAACAGACACATCCTCACAAATACCGACAGGTATAGCAGTTGATTTATTAGCCATTTGCAAAGATATTTTAGTAGGTGTCAACTTATTGAAATCAAGTCTACGATATAAAGATAGAGACATAGCACTAACACCGGCTCCAAGATCACATAACGCAGTTTTAACATAGTTTCTTTTAATGGAGCATGGTATAGTGGGTACTCCTGGATCTCCAAGTTTCTTTGGTATTCCACCCTTAAAAGTATAATTAGCAAGCATGGTGAAAATTTCAGCTTCCGGTATCTTTCTTTTATTAGTAACAATTTCTTTCATGTACTTAGGATAAGGATTCATTTTAAGCATATCAGTTAATCGCATACGCAAAAAGATAGGTCTAATCATTTCAGCAAAGCGCTCAAAATCCTCATCATCCTTTTTCTTGAATGGTTTGGGAGGAAAAGGCATAGGTTTTTGAACCCATGGTTCTCTTTATTTACCATGTTTCCTAGTGACAAAGTCTCTCTTATCATAACGTTGATTCTTTGATTGTGGGTTATCAAGATCAACAGCAGGTTCAATTTCCATACCATTATCATGGCTAGGTTGAGCATCAACATGAACATTATTATTAACATTATCACTAGTTTCAGGTTCATTACTAGATTGTGTTTCAGTATCAGAAATAGAGATATCATTTGGATTCTCAGGTGGTTCAGCAATAGGTTCACTAGAAGCATGGAAAGTCCTATCATTCTTCTTTTTCTTCCTTTTAGACGGACTAGGTGCATCTATATTATTTCTCTGAGAATCTTGCTCAATTCTCTTAGGGTGGCCTTCAGGATACAGAGGTTCCTGAGTCATTCTACCAGTTCTAGTAGCCACTCTAACATCATAATCATTATTTTTACTGTTCAATTCATTGAGCAAATCATTTTGAGCCTTAAGTACTTGTTCTACTTGAGTGGTAACCATAGAAGCATGTTTACTAATAAGTTTAAGTTCACCTTTGACATTAGCCATATAATCACCCAAGTGTTCAATCATATAAGCATTTTGTTTTAACTGTCTACCAAAATAAGCATTATAATCTTCTTGATTCACCATAAAATTATCAAACTCATCTAAGCATGGGCTAGCAAACTTAGTAAATGGGATTTCAGCTTTATCATATCTATAGAGAGAATTTACCTTTACTACCTGTGTCGGGTTATCAAGACCATGCAGTTCTTCAATAGGTAATGGATTAAGATCATATGTTTCTTCGATAGGCGGTAAATTAAGACCATGTATTTCTTCAATAGGAGGTAAATTCTTAACATCTTCAGCTTTAGTACCTTTTTCTTTCATAGATTTCTTTGCCTCTTGCATATCTTCAGGATTGAGAAATAGAACACCTCTTTTCTTCAGAGTTGGTTTAGGAATAGGCTCAGGAGCTGGCTCAGGAAGTGTCCAATTATTTTCATTTGTCAACATATTATTCGATAGAATTTCAGCTTCATCCGGTGTTCTTTCCCTGAAAACAGAACCAGCACAATTATCCAAGTAATCTCCGGAAGCACCGGTTAGTCCATTATAAAAGATATAAAGTATTTCATTTTTCTTAAGAGGATGATCAGGAAAAGCATTAAGTAATTGGAGAAGCCTCCCTCAAAGTAGCTTGTTTCTTATGAGCAGGGAAATATTTAGCAGAGAAGTAATAAATCATATCCTGGGGACTATGCACACAACCAGGATCAAGAGAATTAAACGATATCTTAGCATCACCCTTCAATGAGAACGGAAATATTTTAAGGATATAACAGTAGCGAGTTCTCTCATCATTAGTGAACAGGGTGGCTATATCATTTAATTTAGTAAGATGTGCCACAACAGTTTCAGATTCATAGCCATGAAAAGGATCAAATTCAACCAAAGTAATTATATCAGGATCAACAGAGAATTCATAGTCCTTATCAGTAACACAGATAGGTGAAGTAGCAAAAGCAGGGTCATGTTTCATTCTAGCATTAAGAGATTGCTGCTTCCATTTAGCTAATAACCTCTTGAGCTTGTATCTATCTTTGCAAGCTAAAACAGCTAGAGCAACTTCTTTGCAACCTCTCTAACCCTAGCAAGTTGTTCATCAAGAAATTCACCAAGTGGCACGGTAGTATCAAGCATAGAAGTAGTTTCATCATAAGTATCACGCATAGCAGAAGTGGCATCATCAATAACATGCGACATATCAGAACGAATAGCAGAAGCAGGTTTAGGTGTCGCAAGCTTACTCAAAACAGAAGGTGAATCAAGTGTAGAGCTAGATGGAAGTTCCTTACCTGCCCTCGTAGTTGAGGGATAGATCTTGGTTTTTGGATCTCTCAAGTTCTTCATAATGATAAGTAGATATAAATCCCAAGTGACTCAAAGAATAGAGCTATGCTCCCCGGCAACGGCGCTAGAAAATAGTCTTGATAACCCACAAGTATAGGGGATCGCAACCGTTTTCGAGAGTAGAGTATTCAACCCAAATTTATTGATTCGACACAAGGGGAGCCAAAGAATATTCTCAAGTATTAGCAGCTGAGTTGTCAACTCAACCACACCTAGAAACTTAATATCTGTAGCAAAGTATTTAGTAGCAAAGTAATATGATAGTAGTGGTAATGATAGCAAAAGTAACGGTAGCAAAAGTAATGTTTTTGGTATTTTGTAGTGATTGTGACAATAGCAACGAAAAAGTAAATAAGCAAAGAACAATATATATGGGAAGCTCGTAGGCAATGGATCGGTGATAGAGAATTATGCTGGATGCGGTTCATCATGTAACAGTCATAACATAGGGTGACACATAACTAGCTCCAATTCATCAATGTAATGTAGGCATGTATTCCGAATATAGTCATACATGCTTATGGAAAAGAACTTGCATGACATCTTTTGTCCTACCCTCCCGTGGCAGCGGGGTCCTAATGGAAACTAAGGGATATTAAGGCCTCCTTTTAATAGAGTACCAGACCAAAGCATTAACACATAGTGAATACATGAACTCCTCAAAGTACGGTCATCACCGGGAGTGGTCCCGATTATTGTCACTTCGGGGTTGCCGGATCATAACACATAGTAGGTGACTATAGAATTGCAAGATAGGATAAAGAACTCTCATATATTGATGAAAACATAATAGGTTCAGATCTGAAATCATGGCACTCGGGCCCTAGTGACAAGCATTAAGCATAGCAAAGTCATAGCAACATCAATCTCAGAACATAGTGGATACTAGGGATCAGACCCTAACAAAACTAACTTGATTACATGATAAATCTCATCCAAGCCATCACCGTCCAGCAAGCCTATGATGGAATTACTCACGCACGGCGGTGAGCATCATGAAATTGGTGATGGAGGAAGGTTGATGATGACGATGGCGACGGATTCCCCTCTTCGGAGCCCCAAACGGACTCCAGATCAGCCCTCCCGAGAGGTTTTAGGGCTTGGCGATGGCTTCATATCGTAAAACGCGATGAATCCTTCTCCTTTATTTTTGTCTCCCCGAAAGCAAATATATAGAGTTGGAGTTGAGTTCAGAGGAGCTCCAGGGGGCCCACGAGGTAAGGGGCGCGCCCAGGGGGGCAGGCGTGCTCCCCACCCTCGTGGCCAGGGTATGGGCCCCCTAGTCTTCATCTTTTGCAAGGATTTTTTTATTATTTCCAAAAAGACGTTCCGTGAAGTTTCAGGTCATTCTGAGAACTTTTGTTTCTGCACATAAATAACACCATGGCAATTCTGCTGAAAACAGTGTCAGTCCAGGTTAGTTCCATTCAAATCATGCAAGTTAGAGTCCAAAACAAGGGCAAAAGTGTTTGGAAAAGTAGATACGACAGATACGTATCAAGGCTCCCAAGTGACACCTAACCAATCTAGGAGACACCACTCTCCAAGAGGTAACAAATGGTGTGTTGATGATGAACTCATTGCTCTTGTGCTTCAAATGATAGTCTCCCCAACACTCAACTCTCTCTCACAGGATTTGGATTTGGTGGAAAGATGATTTGAGTGGAAAGCAAGTTGGGGAAGGCTAGAGATCAAGATTTATGTGGTTGGAGTGGAATATCTTGGCCTCAACACAAGTGTAGGTGGTTCTCTCTCAGAAAATGTATGTTGGAAGTGTAGGCATGTTCTGATGGCTCTCTCCTATAATGAAGAGTGGGTGGAGGGGTATAAATAGCCTCCACACAAAATCTAACCGTTACACACAAATCACCAAACTCGGTGGGACCGAATCATGAAACTCGGTCAGACCGATTTAGTTCAAAATGTGAACGTTAAGATTCTCGGTAGGACCGACATGTCAACTTGGTGGGACCGATTTCGTTAGGGTTAGGGCATAACATAATCTCGGTGAGACCGATTACACAAACTCGATGAGAGCGATTTTGGTAATGGACTAACAGAGAGTTGGTCAGGCAAACTCGGTGGGACCGATTCGCTCCTCTCGGTTGGACCGAAGTGTTACGAAAGGGAAACAGAGAGTTTGCATTGCAATCTCGGTGGGACCGATTGCTCATCTCGGTTTGACTGAAATGTTACGAAGGGAAACAGATAGATTACAATCCCATCTCAGTGAGACCGAGATCCCTATCGGTGAGACCAAAAAGACTAGGGTTTCTGGCAGTGGCTATATCAACTAAACTCGGTGGCGCCGGATAGAAATTTTCGGTGGGGCTGAGTTTGACTTTTGGTTTGGGACATATGTGGATGTGAGAAAGTAGTTGAGGGTTTTTGAGCATATCACTAAGCACTTTGAGCAAGCAAGCCATTAGGCAACACCTCATCCCCTCTTAATAGTATTGGCTTTTCCTATGGACTCAATGTGATCTTGGATCACTTAAAATGAAAAGATGTAGAGTCCTGAGCTTTGAGCTTGAGGCAATTCTTTGTCCTTAGCATTTTGAGGGGTCCACTTTTCTCATCCATGCCATGCAAATCACTGAGCTTTCTTCAAATGTTTATCTTGAAATAGCATTAGCTCAATGAACTATATGTTGTTAGGAATTACCAAAACCACCCAGGGATAGTTACACTTTCAAGAACCCATCGAATACGTCTAGGTTCAGCATCTTTCTTTTCCATAGGATATTTAATAGCAGCATGGTCAGTGTGACCAATTACTTTTGAATCAACAATGTAAAATCTACATTTATCACAAGCAAACACTACTACTAGAAATTCTTTTTTAGTAGTGGCATAATTTCTTTGAGCACTATGTAGAATTTTACTAGCATAATGAATAACATTTAGTTTCTTATCAACTCTTTGTCCTAGAACAGCACCAACAACATAATCACTAGCATCACACATAATTTCAAAAGGCAAGTTCCAATTAGGTGGTTGAAAAATAGGTGCAGAAATTAGGGCTTTCTTGAGTGTTTCAAAGGCTTCTAAACAATCATCATCAAAAACAAAAGGAACATCCTTTTGCAAAAGATTTGTAAGAGGCCTAGAAATTTTAGAAAAGTCCTTGATAAATCTCCTATAGAAACTAGCATGACCTAAGAAACTACGAATACCTTTGATATCTTTAAGACATGGCATTTTCTCAATTGCATCAACCGTAGCTTTGTCCACTTCAATACCTCTTTCAGAAATTTTATGACCCAAGACAATACATTTGTTACCATAAAGTGGCACTTCTCCCAATTCAAGACAAGATTTGTTTGTTCACATCTCTGCAAAACTCGATTAATATTGCTTAAACAATCATCAAAAGACTTCCCATAAACAGAGAAGTCATCCATGAAAACCTCAACAATATTTTCACAAAAGTCAGAGAATATAGTAGGCATACATCTCTGAAAGGTAGCAGGTGCATTGCATAAACCAAAAGGCATACATCTGTAAGCATAAGTTCCAAAGGGACAAGTAAAAGTGGCATTTTCTTAATCAGGTTGAGAAACATGTATTTGTGAAAAACCAGAGTATCCATCAAGGAAGCAAAAATGTGTGTGCTTAGATACTCTTTCTAGCATTTGATCAATAAAAGGCAGAGGGTAATGAACTTTTCTAGTTTCTTTGTTTAATTTTCAAAAATCAATTACCATTCTATAGCCTGTAACAATTCTTTGTGGAATAAGTTCATTCTTATCATTAGGAACAAAAGTAATACCTCCTTTCTTAGGGACACAATGAACATGACTTACCCATCTACTATCAGTTATAGGATAGATTATACCTGCTTCCAAAAGTTTTAATATTTCTGTTCTTACCCCTTCCTTCATCTTCCGATTTAACCGACGTTGGTGATCAACAACGGGTTTAGCATCAGGTTCCATATTAATCTTGTGCTGACATAGAGTGGGACTATGCCCTTTAAATCATCAAGACTGTATCCAATAGCAGCTCGATGCTTCCTTAGAACTTTCAATAATCTTTGTTCTTCATGTTCTGAAAGGTTAGCACTAATAATAACAGGATATATCTTCTTCTCATCAAGATAAGCATATTTCAAAGTATTAGGCAATTGTATTAATTCAAACACAAGATCACATTTAGGTGGAGGAGGACCTCCTAGAGTTTCAATAGGCAAATTGTGTTTAAGCAGAGGATGTTGTTCAAAGAAAATCTTTATCTATTTCATTTCTTTCATGAATATGTAAATCATTTTCATGGTCTAGCAAATATTGTTCTAGAGGATCAGTAGGAGGCACAACAATAGAAGCAAGACCAATTTTTTCATCCTTACTAGGCAATTCTTTTTCATGAAGCTTTCTACTAAACTTAGAAAAAATATACTCATGAGACTCATCACCAAAGCTTGCACCGACAATTTGTTTCTCACAATCTATTTTAGCATTAACGGTGTTCAAGAAAGGTCTACGAAAGATAATGGGACAAAAGTCATCTTGTGGGGAACCAAGAACAATAAAATCAGTAGGGTATTTTATTTTCCCACACAAGACTTCAACATCTCTAACAATCCCAAGTGGTGTGATGGTGTCTCTATTAGCAAGTTTAATAGTGGCATCTATTTCTTCTATTTCAGCGGGTGCTATGTCATTCATAATTTCTTGATATAAGGTAAAGGGAATAGCACTCACGCTAGCACCTATGTCACATAAACCATGATAACAGTGATCTCCTATTTTAACTGAGACAACAGGCATGCCAACAACGGGTCTATGTTTTTCCTCTTTATTAGGTTTGGCAATTCTAGTAGCTTCATTACCAAATTAAATAACATGCCCATCTATGTTTTCTTCCAGGAGATCCTTAACCATAGCAACACTAGGTTCTACTTTGATTTGTTCATCAGGTTTAGGTGTTCTATTATAACTTTTGTTAACCACAGTTAAAACTTTAGCATGTTCCTTTATCCTAAGAGGGAAATGTGGTTTCTCAATGTAAGTAGTAGGAACAACTGGATCAACATTATAAAGTATAGTTCCCTCTTTAGCTAGTTCCGGTTCCTTAATTTCTTCTTTAATATGTGGGTGATATTTAAACCACTTCTCTTTATAGAGATCAACATGAGTAGCAAATGATTCACAAAAGGAGGCTACTGTCTCAGAGTCAAGTCCATATTTAGTGCTAAACTTTTGAAAAGCATCAGTATTCATAAAAGATTTAACACAATCATACTTAAGATTAATACTTAACTCTTTACCATCGCCGAGTTCCCAATCTTCATAGTTGTGTTTAATTCTATACAAAAGATCACACCAAAATTCAATAGTCTTGTAAGTGCATCTAGTGCCACCCTTAGCTGGTTTTGGAGTATTGACGACACACTTGGTTGAGGGACTAATGTGATTGTGAGAATTGCAGGATAACACAGGTAATAGTCCCTTGTTGATTCGGTTTACCTATCAGAGATGACCCCTAAAATGTGTGAACACATTGAAGACAATGGTGGTCTATGAAGACAATCACAGTGAAGATTATGACATGACAAGACATTCACATGAAGACTATGGAGTGCGAAGACATAGTTGTTTCGTAGTTTCCTTTTCTTCTTTGTTGAGTCATAGGAACCACCGTACTGTTAAGTGGGGTCCAAGTGAACAAAGTCAGAGTGATTGATGTGATGCTCAACCAAATCCTATGTCTTTAAGCGAAGACAATGAGAGCAAATGTTATCCCAGAGTTGGATGAGTCAGCTTTACTTGTAACCCAAGTCAAGCTGCTGCGTGTGTTTGAAATCTGACCATTGGACACGTGTCAGTTCCTTAGTGA
Source organism: Triticum dicoccoides (assembly GCF_002162155.2). Classification (NCBI taxonomy): domain Eukaryota; kingdom Viridiplantae; phylum Streptophyta; class Magnoliopsida; order Poales; family Poaceae; genus Triticum; species Triticum dicoccoides. The sequence continues at coordinate 96,600,182 of NC_041386.1, forward strand.
CCCAGGGTCATTTCGGACAATTCAGGTCGGGTTGCCTCCTGGCTATAAATAGCCCACCCCCTACACCATAAATTGGTGGCTGCTCAGAGTTAGCGCACAGCTTTTGTCGTTTGAGAGCAACCCACGTCCAAAGCATTTGAGAGAGATCCTTGTGAGGATAAAGCCCAAAACACCCAGAGCCAAAGAGTGTTAGGCATCACTGAAGTCTTCCTGTCCATGTGATCTGAATACTTGTTACACTTGAGGACTGTGAATCCTCTAGCCGGTTAGGCATTGCGTTCTAAGCATCCAAGAGTCATTGTGGATTGCCGGTGAACAAAGTCTGTGAAGGTTTGGAAGTCTACCTTGAAGACTTACCAGAGTGATTGGGCGAGGACTGTGTGTCCTTAGCTCAAGGGGAATAAGGTGAAGACGCGGTCTTCTGAGTTAAATCTTAGCCTCCCTAACCAGACATACAATTGTCACAGCAACTGGAAGTGGTCTACCAAATCCTTGTCTTCACCAAGCTACTGGTTCTATCCTTCACTTCCCTTCACTTTACAACTTTTCTTCGTAAAGTCATTTCCTGTGTGTATGATCTGATTGACTTCACTAAGTGAAGACTGTTTACTGGTTGGCTTCATATTGTCTTCCATCCTGACCCATACTACCTAGCTGCTGATAGTCTTCGTGCTTTCACTTCATTGCTTACTTGACTATGGCTTGCCTAGTGTAGTCTACCTTCCACTGCATATCTATAGGATCATTTCTACTATTTGTCTTCAAAGCCCCCATGTTTTGAAGACTTTCATAAAAATCGCCTATTCACCCCCATCTAGTCGATAACTAGCACTTTCAATTGGTATCAGAGCAAGGTGCTCCCTTGTTCAGTGTGATTCCATTTAACCACCTGGGGTTTTAGCTATGACGACTGCAGGGATAATCAAGGTCTCCGTTGCATGCCCTATCTTCGATGGCACTGATTACCCCTACTGGAAGAATAACATGCGTATGCATCTTGAAGCCATTCACATCGACCTCTGGTATGTCGTCAAGAACGACGTTCCCAAGGTCGGTGAAGGTGTCACCACTGCTGATGTCAATAGGTTCATTCAACTGGACTCAACTGCCAAGAACATCATCTATGGTCACCTGACCAAAGGACAGTACGGTCGTGTGAGTGCACTGGAAACTGCGAAGCTAGTCTGGGACTGGCTCTCCAAGGTGAATGAAGGCCTCTCAACTCAAAGAGACTCAAGGATTAGTGTTCTTCGCAACCTCTTCAACCTCTTCAAGAGAAATGACAATGAGAATTTCCAGCTCACATTTGATCGCCTCACTATTATCACAAATGAGCTTTGCGCACTCGGTGCCACTGAGATCACCAAGCATGAAATCATCAAGACGCTTCTGAGATCGCTTGACAGCTCATTCGACACCCTGGCCCTGATGATTCAAGAACGCCCTAACTTCAAGACTCTCGATCCGTCTGACATACTTGAGAGGCTCAACACACATGAGTTCCAGCTATATGAGAAAAGAGATATCTATGGTCCCAACTATGGCCGACCTCACGCTTTGAAGGCAAAGGTTGTTTCCTCATCTAAAGAAGAATCCGACTGCAGTTCTGAGGATCCTGAAGACATTGGCAAGGAGCTTGATATGCTTGTGAAGAAGTTCCAGAAGTTCACCAAGAAGAAAGGCTTCAGAAAGTCTTCAATCCCAACTCAAGAAACGATGAAGCTTCCTCACGTGACTACAAGAAGAGAACATGCCACAAGTGCAAGAAACCTGGTCACTACATCTCTAAGCGTCCATAGCGAGACAATGAGACCAAGAAGAAGAAGAAGAGCAAGGAATATGATTCTGATGACAAGAAGAAGAAATCCTCAAAGTCTTCTTCCAAGTCTTCGTCGAAGTCTTCATCACACGAGAAGAGCTCATACAGCAAGGCTCGTGCGTTTGTTGGCAAGGAGATGGATTCAGAGGAGGAGTCTGCATCTGAGGAGGGAGAGGTGGAGTCTGAAGAGGAATCTGATTCAGGCGTGGCAAGCCTGGCCCTAGCTTCAGCGTATGTCGCCAAGTCCATCTTCAACATTAAAGACAATGGCCTCATCACCAACACTGATGCTAATGATGAGGATGACTCTGCTCCCACCTACTGCTTCATGGCACGCGGTGCCAACGTAAACTCACGTGATGCTTACTTTAAAACATCAAGTTAATATGACTCTGAATGTGAATCTAAACCTAGCTACAAAACACTTGCTAAAATTGCAACAGAACAACAAAATGCTATGGAACATATTCAACAGCTGCTAGACAAAAGCGATGACCTGTTGGACGCGGAAATGACTCAAATTCAGTCCTTAATTGAAGAACTTGAAAGTCATCATGAATTGCTCTCAACCACTCATGAAAAGCTCTCCTATGATTATCTTCAAAGGAAGCAAGAGCTTGAGAACTTGAGATCGGCTCATGAAGATCTTCAAAAGGAGAACGAGTCACTCCGCGCTCAACAGATCAGTTTCGCTCAGGAAGACTTTGAGCCACCATGTTTAAAATGTCTTGAGCGTGATAATGCTGCTTCTGTTGCTGGATGTTCTACTGCTGCTACTGTTGCCATGTCTTCAACTGCTGATGTGGAAACTAACCCCTCTTCTGAGCATACCACTACTATTGCTGATGAGAATGCCAAGTTGAAGACATCGCTTGAAACATGGATGTACAAAAGCCTCAAAGGGCATCAAATATTGTTGGATGTCCACAAGAAGCAGATTCTGAACCGAAACCCTAGGAAAGTGGGTGTTGGGTTCGAGAGGAAAATGAATGTTGATGTGGTTCATACTGGAAGCCTGAGCAGTACCCCAAAACCACATGGGTTGCTGCAAAGGAACCTTTAGTGGATCCATCTACCTTATCTGGCTTCACTTGTGCTAACCCTATTATCATTGATGAATCCTTTGATGCAAACTATAAACTATTTAAGAATCAGAATGGTGAAGTGTTTGCCAGGTATATTGGTACTAACTGCAGGAATGGACCACCTTTGAAGAAGATCTAGGTGCCCAAAAGTTGTCTTGAGAAACTTCCTGTGAATGTCATCATGACACCACCAGGGAAGAAGACAAACCCCAGACCAAAGGCTTCATACAGACAGAGGACACACCAGAGTCACTCTAACGCCAATGTTTTGCAGGGAAACCATACTCAGACTTATGAATATGAGTGTGTTTCGTCAAACCGCTATGTTCATAAGACCAAGAACTATTCTCCTTATGCCTATGAGTATTATTCACCTCCTACAAGGCTATTTGCTAGGGCTCCAAAGCCAAAGTTCTCAGATGCTATACTTAGATTCATTGCTTCTAAGCCACCCCTGAAGATGTGGGTGGTTAAGAAAAATTAACTCTCTTTTGCAAGGAAAGGTCTCCAACCGAAAATCAAAGGTGCCTGATGCTTATGCTGGGGACCTAAAATATCTTGTGGGGTGCAAGATAAAATGCCCAAATGGTCTTGTTATGTATTTTGTCCCAGGATTTCTTGACAAACATCCTATTTATCCTAACCAAGACCTGAACTTTCATAAGCCGCTTGTTTGTAAAATGTTTATGCTTCACAATACCCTTGGTGAAGCCTATCCCCCAAACTGCACTATAGGGTATGACACCAAAGGCTTCAGAATGGATTATGGATAGTGGATGCACTAACCACATGACTGGTGATCGAATTCTTCTCATGGATTCAACCCAACGTCCATCTGACAAGAGTCACATCACATTTGCTGACACTGGTAAAAGCAAGGTATTGGGTATAGGTAGAGTTGCAATATCAAAGGATCAGCACATGGATAAAGTGATGCTTGTTGAATCCCTTTGTTTCAACTTAATGTTTGTCTCAATGCTTTGTGATCTGGACATGATTGTGATGTTTAGAAAAATATCGTTGCCTTGTGCTTATGGAATCTGACAAATCTCTAGTCTTTGAAGGGTATCGAAAAGACAATTTGTACATGGTAGATTTCTCAGTAGTACCACAGTTGGCCGTATGTCTCCTAGCAAAAGCTTCAGAGTGTTGGCTCTGGCATCGAAGGCTAGGGCATGCTGGCGTGAGGAACTTGTACACTCTCGCGAAGAAGAAGCATGTCGTAGGCATCGAGGGCGTCAAGTTCAAGAAGGATCATCTATGTGGTGCCTGCGAAGCTGGAAAGATGAGTAGGGCCAAGCATCCCTCGAAAACAATCATGACGACTTCCCGTCCCTTCGAGCTACTTCACATGGACTTATTTGGCCCTACTCACTACTCTACCCTTACTACCACTGCTTGCCTCTATGGCTTCGTCATTGTTGATGATTACTCAAGAGATACATGGGTGCATGTAATCCTCTATAAGACTGAAGTGCAGGATGTCTTTAGAAGAGTCGCTAATCGTGCCATGACGAACTATGGCATCAAGATCAAGCACATCAAGAATGGCAACGGCACAGAATTCAAGAACACCGGCCTCAACACTTATCTTGATACATTGGGCATCACTCATGAGTTTTCAGCTCCATATACACCTCAGCAGAATGGCATCATGGAGCGCAAGAACAGAAGCCTCATTGAGATGGCACAGACGATGCTTGATGAGTACAAGATACCAAGGAAGTTCTAGCCTGAAGCCATTGATACTGTGGGCCACATCATCAATCGTGTTTATCTTCACAAGCTTCTAAAGAAGACATCATATGAGCTACTAACTAGTAAGAAGCCAAACGTCAGCTACTTTAGAGTATTTGGTGCTAGATCCGCATCACACTTCAAAATTTGCACCGAAAGCACATGAAGGTTTTATGCTTGGCTACGAAAAGGATTCGCACTCCTACAGAGTCTTCAACCTCTTTCACTATAAATTGGGTGAAACTGTGGATGTGCGGTTCGATGAAACTAACGGCTCGCAAAGAGAGCACCTGCCAAATGTGCTAGATGAAGTCTCACCAAGTGAATCCATCAAGATTATGGGTACTAGAGAAATCATACCTTCGGACACTCAGGCTGAAGAAGAAATCATCATTTCTGCACCTAATCAACCCGAAGACACTACTCAGCCTGAAGTCAATGCCGATGATGAAGACAATGATCAGCAAGAGCAAAGTCTTTGTCAAGTTCATCCTCGTGTTGCAAATGAAGTGCAGATTGAGAAGATAATCGATAGCATCAATGCACCTGGTCCACACACTCGTTCAACAGCAACACAGCTAGCAAATTTCTGTTGGCACTTTGCATTTGTCTCTATATTTGAACCCAAGAAAGTTGTTGAAGCCTTCATGGAACCTGAATGGATTCAAGCGACCATGGGGAGATATCCTATACAGGAATCTGCAACCAAAATTGAAGCTTGAAGCCATTGCTCAAGGCTCCTACCCATGCATGGTCCGAGGACCGAAGCCAGAGAATGTCGACCCATCATTCTTATTATGGTGTCGTGAAGACAATTTGTTCAATCGCAACTATCAGTTTGCCAAGGAGTCAGCCACAAAGAACAAGAAGGAGCTGGGCCTCAACTTCAACCCTGGTCCATCCACTCCAAGGGCTGACGGCACGCGTGATGCCAATCCAAATGTCATCGGCCCCTTCGCCAAATTTGATGGCCTTCTCTCTCACATAGCTGCTCAGAGGGCTACGGTGGAGCAATCTGCTAATGACACAGATTGTGAAGATGCGTGAGAACCACCGAAGCAGAAGACTAAGAAGACAAAACCTTTGAAGCCCTCTGACACACCAACAACTTCGACTATGAAGCCATTGGCCACTGCACCTCCTAAAGCCAGTGTGCAGTCTGAAGACCTGTCTCATGTCTACAAGAAGGCCGAGAAGACCAAGAAAGCCAAGAAGCCCAAGAAGATTTCTGGGCATGAACTGACCCCTGCGGCCATTCTAAGGAACAAAGAAGACACCATTGATCTGTCTAGTGACAAAGATCTTGGTGATGACGCACTTGAGCAGCTAATCAAGAGCAAGCAAGAGGTGGAAATCTTCTCCGATCTGCCCCTCTTTGATGTTGATATACTAAACAACTTCATTGATGAGTGGTTCGACGACCAGAGCATCAACATTGATGATCTTTAGCTTCCTGTGGACATCAGCATCACATTCCACGGAGCCATTGCTAATGAGTTGGCCTTGGCTCAGAAGATACTCGAGCTCAAGAACAAGATTGACTATGAGAAGGCTCACTTCAATAAGAACATGGCCAAGCTCAGCGTGGCAGATGTTTAGATCTTCAAGAAGATGTTGCATGATCTTAAGGATCAGTTTCACAAGAAGCGTGAAGAAGCCAAAGGCTCTCAAGAACGCATGAAGTACTTCACGCAGAAATGTGTTCAAGCACATAATGAAGCTGAGAAGCGCAAAGCTCTTGGGCGTCCTGGCATCGACCCCAGAATGGCTAGCAAGCCAACGAAGAAGTCTGCTGTGGCCCGAATGGAAGCATCAATGCAGGAAGAACCTCGCATTGTCTTCCCTGCCAGCATGACAGGCTCGAAGCCTAAGGTCCTCTCCGCAGCTTCTGAACTGAAGAAGACAAGGGCAGCTGAAGCTGATGCCAGGAAACTCAAGCACAAGAACACCTCTGATGAGGCCCCATCCAAGAAGAAGTTGGAGACAAAGTCTTCAAAGAAAGAGCGTGATGCCGCCTCTGAGCCCCTCAATGTTGAACCAATCTATGTTGCTCTTCCAGCCTCACGAAATCAAGAGCGTCGTCCGTAATCCATGAGCCTGCTTCCACAGAGGCTCCTAAAAATGAAGAAGTTCCAGCTATTGAACCCACCACAGCTAAAGACATTGGTCGTGATGACAATGTTGAAGATGATGAAGTCCTTCCTCAACTTGAGCACCAATCGGTATCATCGCCTGTTCTTACGAACAACAAACTCATCAGCATTGGTCGTCCCTTGACGCCAATCGCTCAGGATGACTCATGGGCCAATCGCCATCAGTAAGACACCCCCGTCTATGAAGAGACACCCAGAACTCCACCACTTCAAGTCACCACTCTGGTGCTTGACAACGATAACTACATGGTCCAGACCTCTCCATCACCACAGGCGTCACCCACATTCCGCCGGCTTCGCAAAGGCCCCAGGCCCCAGGTCACCATGTCGATCATTCCGGAAGGTGTTGGGGATATACCCTGCGGTATGACCCGGTCGGAGATATGACCCGGCTGGGACTTGGTGTTTCATTGGTGACCCAGCAGACTATAAGTCGGCGGGAACAGTTAAGCAGGTTAAGCCGGCAGACACAGTCATGTAAGCCGGCAGACACAGTCATGTAAGCCAGACAGTTAAGCCAGTCAGTTAAGCAAGACAGTTAAGCCAGATTGTAAGCCCTGCGATTATTTACTATAAGCCGGCAGAATGTTTAAGCCAGACAGTTAAGCAGACAGTTAAGCCAGACAGTTAAGCCAGATAGTTAAGCCAGATTGTAAGTCGACAGTTAAAAAAGCCCAAGACGTTAAGAAGCCCATGGTAAGAAGCCCATGGAGAGAAACCCATGAAGAGAAGTCAGAATAGTTAAGTCTTAAGTCCGAGTTGGACTCTACATGTAACCCGCCCCTTCAACTTATATAAGGAGGGGGAGATTGAATAATCGTTAAGTCTAGACACAACTAGGAGAGCCAAAGTTACGACGACTCCCTCATGATGATGATGAGACCTAGCCACAAACATCATGTAGGGTTGTTACCGGATGATGTTTCCTGGGGCCCGAAGCTGTCTAAACCCTTGTCTTGCGTGTTGCGTCTCTCGATCCCTATCAGCCCCTCTCAAGCTACCACATAGATGCGTTGGCCTCACGACTAAGTCCTCACACAAAGACATCTGCCATGACAATTCCACGACAGTTGGCGCCCACCGTGGGGCCAAGCACGGTGGTGTTGAGTTCTTGGAGGGATCTCTCCTAGGGATTGAGATGTTTGCAATTTTGGGATGAAGAAGAGCTGGTTTTAAAGGATTTGCATCCGTGTCAAGTTCATCAGTCCAGATTTGAAGATTTGTGAGATTTTAAGGTTCGAGGAAGTTAGGGTTAATTTCGATCAGGCACTTGTTCAGACGTCAGGAGAATCATACGTTTCTAAAGGTCAAAAGTTTTAGTATATCAACAATACACATCGGTCAGAGGGCCTAGCTCCGAGTCATCCCAAGCCGCTGTTGCCAGCTCTCTTGCGCCACTTCATGTCGAAGTCAATGCGGCCTTAGGGCATCTCCAGCCGTTGGCCCCCAGGACGCATAAAAATCGCCCCCTGGGGGCGAGCCGGCGATACACTCGGCGCTGGGGGCAGTTTTGCGCCCAGTCGTCGCCCCCAGCTCGCCCCCAGGCGCCAAAATTGGCCCACTTTGCAGCCCAATTTCGGCGAATAAAGGGCCCATATGGGCAAGAATAGGCCCATATTTGGCGTGGTTTCGCCGTGTCTCGGCGTTCAATTATCAACACAATTATTTCTTATCACATATTTCATCACAGAAAAATCAAATACTTCAACAAAATAGTACAACAACAAATAGTTCAATACAAATTATATAGTTCAACAAATAAAAACTCGTATTTCATCACACGGCGTCCCCCTTGAGCCTCCATAGGTGCTCAATCAGATCTTTCTGCAGTTGATGATGCACCTGTGGGTCTCGGATCTCCTGACGCATACTGAGATAGGCAGTCCAAGTTGCCGGTAGCTGGTGATCAACTTCGGCTAGAGGACCCTGCCTGTAGTATGGTTCAGTGTCAAACACTGGGTCTTCTTGCTCGCTCTCGATGATCATGTTGTGCAAGATGACACAGCAAGTCATAATCTCCCACATTTGATCTTTGGACCAGGTCTGAGCGGGGTACCGAACAACAGCAAATCGAGATTGGAGCACACTAAATGCCCGCTCGACATCCTTCCTGCAAGCCTCCTGAAGCTTCGCAAACCAGACGTTCTTGCCTCCTGCCACAGGGTTTGAGATCGTCTTCACAAATGTCGACCATCTCGGATAGATGCCGTCAGCTAGATAGTACCCCTTGTTGTATTGGTGCCCATTGATCTCGAAGTTCACCGGAGAAGAATGGCCCTCAACGAGCTTGGCAAAAACAGGAGAGCATTGCAGCACGTTGATGTCATTGTGAGTTCCTGGCATACCAAAGAAGGAGTGCCAAATCCAGAGGTCCTGTGTGGCTACCGCCTCAAGCACCACACTGCAACCGCCTTTGGCGCCTTTGTACATCCCCTGCCAACCAAATGGGCAGTTCTTCCATTTCCAGTGCATGCAGTCGATGCTTCCAAGCATCCCAGGAAATCCTCTTGCTGCATTCTGGGCTAGGATCCGAGCAGTGTCTTCCGCATTGGGTGTTCTCAAGTATTGTGGCCCAAACACTGCCACCACTGCCCGACAGAACTTGTAGAAACACTCTATGCTGGTGGACTCGGCCATGCGCCCATAGTCGTCGAGTTAATCACTGGGAGCTCCATATGCAAGCATCCTCATCGCTGTCGTGCACTTCTAGATGGAGGTGAATCCAAGAGCGCCAGTGCAATCCATCTTGCACTTGAAGTAGTTGTCGAACTCCCGGATGGAATTCACAATCCTGAGGAAGAGCTTTCGGCTCATCCGATAACGGCGCCGAAATGTTCTCTCGCCATGAAGTGGAGCATCGGCGAAGTAGTCGGAGTAGAGCAAGCAGTAGCCTTGGAGAAGATGCCGGTTCTTTGCTTTCACCCGCCCCGGCGCGGAGCCACCTCGCCGCGGCTTTTCATTGCTCGCCAGCAGTTGGGCGAGGGCGGCGAGCACCATGAGATGCTCTTCTTCCTGGACGTCGGCCGCGGCTTCCTCCTCCAACAGCGCGGCGAGCTCTTCCTCCTCATCCGAGTCCATCGCCGAGACAGGCAAAACGCCGAACACCTTGCGCTCGGTGGGCGTGTACCCGCCGTTAAACCGCGCCTCCGCGGTCGGAAACGGCGGCCGGAAACGCCCAGCTGCTGTGGGAGGGGCTGCCGCGGCGAAGCGCTGCTATTTTCCGGCGGGGAATGGCTATCTACCGGAGTAGAGCGGCGGCCGTCGCCGGAATATAGCTAGTGGTGGCCGAGGGCACGGGGGGTGCGAGACGAGTCGGGGGAAGAAAACCTTAACTTTTCCCCTATCGGTGTGGGCCAGGCGTGCTTTTCCCTAGCGCCGGAGCCCCCAACTGCTCCCCAGCGCGCCGGGTTCGGCCTGTAACCGCCGGGCGGAAAAAAGGTCCGAACCGGCGATTTTCGGCATCCTTGAGGCGCGACTGGACCGTTTTTTCAGCGCCGGCGCCGAAAAAGTGGCCTGAGGAGGCTTGTTAGGGGCGCGGCTCGAGATGCCCTCATCATCGCCTCTGAACCGCCAACGCAGCAAGTCACAGATCGCATCTGAAATTGCAATCAACGACTCGGAATCAGACTTGGCCACGAGGGAGACCCCGATTCAGATTCGTCAAGAGTGGCCACGACCCGAACTCCCTAGCCGTTGAGTTTCCACTGCGGAACCGCCCGACGCCACGCTGAGCCGCCTCGTCACTGCTGACGCGCGCGCCGCTCCGACCACAAGCCGGCCCCGAGTCACCATCGATGCAGGCTGCTATTGCACCTTCAGGGTTTTTTTCGACCCCAAGCCGCCGCAATATCCAACCAGTTTTTACGTACAGCCGGTTATCCTCCATCACAGTTGCGCCTTTGAGCTGCCGTAGTTCTTCTTCTGTCGCCCCGAGTGGCCTCTCCTCGCGCTAAGTCGCCGCGGCGAACTTGAGCCGCCCGCCTTCTACTGCTAAGTTTCTGCGTCGAGCTGTTGTTCCCTTCGTCGTCCAAACTGCGGCCATTACCAAGTCGCTGACGAGGCGTTACTCATCGTTCGCGCCTGAGTCGCCTGATGCCTTCACCGATGTGAGTCGACCTGGCCATCGAGTGGTCTCCGGCTCTCCGCTGTTGCAGAATCTTCGCGGCCTCGCGCGCCGTTACCAACTTCAACAACCTTGCCGCAGTTTTCGACCGCGCGGCGCCCGACGCCTAAACCGCCGCCATCCGAGACGCGCCGCCCTGGCCTCCGAGCCGGCCTGTTGATTTTGACTCGCCGCCTCTGTTAGTCCGTTCGGCAGCCATGGCCACCGCCGCGTCCCCCCAATTCGCTGGTTTGCTTCAGCTGCGAATTGCCATCGCCATGGGCGACCACTGCCTGTGTGGCTAGTGTGCAGCAGGTGCAGTTTTGAGTGTTCCATCAGTTCTGAGCCGTCGCGGATTTGACCTTGAGTCGCCGTCGCTTTGCTCCATCTCCATGGAACCGTATGCGAGCCGCCATTGTCGCATCTCGCTCCTGCCTTGAGCTGTCCGCTGCGAGCCGCCATCGCTGCACTTTGTTCCGGCCTTGGGTTGCTTCCGATGGTTTTTGCCACTACCTCCAATTGCCCGTTTGCTCCGCCCTGACCCGCCATGACCTCAAGTCGCCGGCTTCCGCCGGTGTACCTCTGCTGCTGAGTCGCCATGCGTGAGTCACCATTTTTGCTTACGAGCCACCGGATGCAGCTTCTGCTGAGCCGCTGCTGCTTCGTGCCATCGTCGTCAGCCTCAAGTCGCCGCGCCGGATGGGCTCAGGAGACTGGTGGCACAATTGACGTTACTGGTAAAAACAAACAGCGGCGGAGGCAAACTTGTCACATCGATCATCAGTGATCGCATCGACTATCAGGCCTCAAGCAGCCTCGGCGCCGGTCTTCACTTCGTCAGACAGCTTCGTTGAGTCGCCTTCACTGGCTTGCCATCGCCTCGACTCGCCACGGTCCTCCGCCACCGCAAACCGCCGCCACGCCTTGAGCTGCCGCGCCGTGTTTCGGCCGCGGGCCCCGCCTACACCGGTGCTTCTTCGAGTCGGGCTCGGGGTTGACCCGGTGCCTCTGAGTCGCCGTGTGGCCTCGTCGTCACCGTGACCTGCCGCAGGGGAGCCGCTCTTCTGTTGAGGCCTTACTTCAAATCCCCGCCAACTCCGCATCAGAGCTACCATAGGCCGCGTTGAGCTGCCCTCACCTACGCCCTGTCGTGGGCGAGCCGCCTCATGCTTTGCTGACTCGTCTCTGCCAGAAATCGCCACGGCCTTCCGTCGGGTCACCGCGCCCCGCCTTGGTCGCCCCGCCAGCTCCGCCTGGTGCGTTGCGAGCCGCCTTGTCCCGTTGGAGCCTCTGCTGAGCCGCCGCCGGCCTCTGCCTCACCTCCGGGCCGGTCCGGCTTCCGCTGAATCGCTGTAACGCGGCACCCGATGCCTCAAGTTGCTGCCCGCTTCAGCTG
>NC_041386.1:96612649-96696633 GCF_002162155.2 Triticum dicoccoides
TATATGGTCATGGTTCTGCTTTGCTATTCTTTCCCAGGAGTGTCTTGCCTTTTATGAGTAAAAACAACTGTTGAACACACAGTTTCTGCATATGCATAGAGAAAACATCACCGGGTCTGGCAGGTGTCGCACTAAAGTTGTGCTGAATTTCTGAATAAAAGAAAAGAAGGCGTCGTACAGGTAGTATGTCTGGGGAAACACAATTGATGATATTGTTTGCAAACAAAGCTCAGATGCAGTCAAGCAAACGGCACTCAGATGCTATACCAAATAGGAAAAGTCGACGCTTGGCATCTGCTCATTGTTTCGGTGTAGCCATACGACGTTGGGAGAATTGGCCAGTTTTTCCTTGAGAACATCTGTCCATGCCCTTCGGAGGAAACTGACTGACATATGGAGCTTGCTAGTTCAAAGGAAATTTTGTCCAATGTATTTCTTCATGCCCCATCTACATTCAAGTGGAAGTAACAGTACCACGGTAATTACCAAAATCACGGCGGGATAATTAGTCACGACAAAAGTGGCTTATACTGCGGGTACGGATCACGTGTTGGTGATATTCTGCATCGGTGAATGGACGCGCGCAAGACACCCCCCCCCCACCCCCCCCCCTTTGCTATCCGGTCTACTCCAGCAGTTCTGAAGCAAAAAATGATTTATTATCAGCCTCCACTGGATGTCTTGATAAGAAGGCGTGCAAGTCGCTGCCACTACGATTTGGGTAATTTCAACAACCAGCTAGGATGCACCACTGGCCGGATTACTGACACAAATCATACGGGATCATTTATACCCCGCCATGATCGACCTCAAGTTTCCGTGGATTCATATTGCGTTGTCAAACGCAAGGATATATAATGAGTGTTGCGAAGATCATTAATTCGCCACCTTGCTTCCAGCTTCAACATATGACAGCAGTTCGTTGTTCAGCTATATGCCGGTTTATATCACGTCAAGCATGGAGAGTCTCAAGCCAACTCCTCGAGCAATCTTAAGACCCGGGGGCTATGATGACATGACTTAGCAAATATTGTGAGATTCAAGACCCCGGGTTATTGGAGGGAAGATAACCCGGTCCCGAAGGCCACTGCCATATTAGTGAAAAGTTAAAAAACCGTCAGAAAATTTCCGGCTTAAAAAGAAGGATTCCGGTTCAAAATCCGGTTCAAGGGAAATATGTCTCCCACAAAGCTCCGAAGCTCTCAAAATCTGGTTTAAAATTCCGGTTCAAGAAGAATTTATCTCTTGCAAAGTTAAAGGTTGTAGAAGAGGACCGGTTGCCATGATGCGCGGTTCAAACATGGGTTATCCTGCCTTATGGGTTTATCTTGGTCACTTGTGGGCTTCCTGCTCATCGAGCATAGCTGTGAATATCCCTCTTGATCGGCTCAACGTCACACTTGTCAGTATGTCACTTGGGGGCTTCCTGTTCAAACATAGGCGTATGCGACCAAAGAGAACATAGCGTTACTACCCTCCTGACCAGGTTTGTTCAAACATAGGCATATTCGACCAAACAGAGCATAACCTTTCCGGGTCATCCTACCTGTAACTAGCTGCTTCAACTCCATCAGGTAATCCTGATTGACCCGCCGAACTCTTAAACGATCAGTCTTTACATCATATCCAACCAAGATCTGAGCTCGTTAAGGTTAAAACGCCGGTTTGTCATGTGAGAGCACGGCTTACAGATAGTCAGGATAGATCTAGGCTGATAAAGCCGCCTTCCTTGAAACTTGGATAAATCGGCCTGTGATGCATGATAGCTACTCTGACCCCGTGTACTCCTGATAAGTCTATCTTTAAATAAGAACTGAACTTGTCCGGGTTAAAATGTCGATTGGGTATTGTGAGTGCCGGCTCCTGGAAAGCGCGTACCGGCTAATGCTAGTTTCATTGAAGAAGATATTTTTGCTTGGCGGCCTATGAAAGCCTTGGATTTTTTCTGTTGTTTGCTTTGAATGTCTTTTTGAGATTTTTTTCTTTGCTGACATGGTAATACCTGTTTGAAAGCCATTAAGGCTTATAATGCCTTCTGAGTCATATATGACAATATCCGGTGTTTATTGACTCGGCCTGGTTCTGACTATAAGTCACCAGTATGAGATACAATCCGGTGTCTATTGACCCGGTCTAATTTTTCGACTATAAGTCACCAACATGGAATAAAGGGTGATCAAATATCACAGGAACTGGTTTTCAAACCGGGTTATATTATTCAAATCTTTAATAGCCAACATGGCTGGATTTTTATTATGGTTAACAATAACCAGTATTATGATTGAGGTTTTCAAAGTCGCTTTAGCGCAATGGCTGTTATTTTATCAATGGATATGATTTATTCTATAATGGAGGGAATAGTCCCGAGTCGCTGCAGGCTCACGACCCGGCACTTGGGGGCTACATTATTCAAGTTGAGATTACATCAAATATGCAAGTTTCATGTCGCTGCAAGCATGCACCATGACACTTGGGGGCTAATGCAAAGTCATTTTTACTGGCCTTATGGAAGACTGACACATCACATCATAATGAGCTGGCCCTTGGGGGCTACCAATTGGTCCTGTCAGAAATTCAAGGCACACAAGCTTTAATCTATTATATTGAAGGGTCCACTGTTCGGTTGGTAAAGCACAAAGCTCTTAACCTTGTGGACGTGGGTTCAAGCCCCATGATGGGGGTTACATCATAAGATGTTCTTTTCAAAGAAGTATATATAAAGTCCCAGCTCAATATTATCTTACTAAGCTGGCCCTTGGGGGCTACATGTTGTTGTTTAAGTCTACATGATCATATCTACAAAGTCCCCGCTCATTTATTACATAATGACCCGACCCTTGGGGGCTACACTGGTGAAGTTTTTATGAGCATAAGGCAATTTCAAGTCCCAGGTTGCTGCAAGCATGAAAACCTGGCACTTGGGGGCTACATATGTGGAATATTCAGTTCTGACTAGTGATTGAGATGAACAACATAGATTTCTTCAAAGTGGCAATATTTATATTGAAGCAAGTCTTAAAGTCATCACTATGTTCTGCTCAAGACTTGGGGGCTACATGTAATATGGATATAAGGGAGAAAAATCTTCAAATTCTCAGTTTTGAGTAGACTAGATTGACCGGCTGTCTGCAACAATTATAACTCGGCATTATCTATTTATAACCTGGCAAGTTTTTTATCTTTAAGCCGGTTGAAGGTCACATGAGTATTTCAAAGACCAATATTTTTAAGCATTGGGAGCTGAGTCAAATGAATTATTCTTCACAGTCTTTCTCTGTGAGAAACCAATGTCAGCAAATTGATTATGAAGTTGGCTTATTGACCCGGATTCTCTGGAAGAAGGAAATGACAAGGACCTAAGGATATTCATATGCCAGCTTAAAAGAATATTTAACCCGGAGCATAACCTGTTAAAATTGTTATTGTGTTTTGTTTATAGGATCAGTTTAACATGGATAAATACAAATTAAACTGGGGCTAATGTTGGGGATATACCCCGCGGTATGACCCGGCCGGAGATATGACCCAGCTGGGACTTGGTGTTTCATTGGTGGCCCGGCAGACTATAAGCCGGCGGGAACAGTTAAGCAGGTGAAGCCGGCAGACACAGTCATGTAAGCCGGCAGACACATTCATGTAAGCCAGACAGTTAAGCCAGTCAGTTAAGCGAGACAGTTAAGCCAGATTGTAAGCTGGCCGTTTATTTACTATAAGCCGACATAATGTTTAAGCTAGACAGTTAAGCAGACAGTTAAGCCAGACAGTTAAGCCAGATTGTAAGTCGGCAGTTAAAGAAGCCCAAGACGTTAAGAAGCCCATGGTAAGAAGCCCATGGAGAGAAGCCCGCGAAGAGAAGTCAGAATAGTTAAGTCTTAAGTCCGAGTTGGACTCTACATGTAACCCGCCCCTTCAACTTATATAAGGAGGGGCAGGGCACCCCAAGAGGGGGAGATTGAATAATCGTTAAGTCTAGACACAACTAGGAGAGCCAGAGTTATGACGACTCCCTCATGATGATAATGAGACCTAGCCACAAACATCATGTAGGGTTGTTACCGGATGATGTTTCTCGAGGCCCGAAGCTGTCTAAACCCTTGTCTTGCGTGTTGCGTCTCTCGATCTCGATCAACCCCTCTCAAGCTACCACATAGATGCGTTGGCCTCACGACTAAGTCCTCACACTAGGACATCTGTCGTGACAATTCGACGACAGAAGGGGAAGTGCAACAAAGCTCAGTAGCACATCAAGTGTTTCCTGAAGCCACCCCTACTATGAATGTCTCCGAGTCTGAAGCTAAAGCTGCTAAAGACATTCCGGCTGCATCAGCCGATGAAGATCAAGAAGAAAGAGTTGCCGCACCCCCTGCTACAGAACTAGACATTCTCGAGGAGAATGTGATTGTGCCCGACCCTCCTGTCATTGAGCAAACGGAGGTTGAAAACACTGAGGCTGCCACAAACAACAATGCTGAAGCCAATGACACTATCATGGTTGGAGATAATGTGGTGCCTGAAGCTCATGTGCAACCTGAAGCCAATGTAAATGCTGAAGCCACTGTTCCACCTCCTAGGCCTCACACCATTGAACATGCCTTTGATCGTGGACAGCTGGTCACCTTGAAATGGCCTATCCTAGTTCCTCCCACTGTTCTAGGACCACAGTATGACTACCATGTGGAGCAGAGGCCTCCAGTTCAGAAGCCAAAGCCAAGGCTGCCAAGGCTTCCAGGTGCTGCAACTTCGCCGGGATCTTTCAGCGTGAACAGCTTCAGAGCTCACAACACCTTCTTCGACAGCGCGAAGAATCCATATTCAAAGCCAAAGATCTCTTCCGATCAATTTTGGATCTATCAGCAATGCAATTATTACTCCCGCATTCTATACAATCAAGAGCGAATCTTTCCACACATGCGTCTTTATTGTGAAGCTATTGTTGGGCTGCCTTGTCTGGAAGAAGCTCTTGACTGCTTCAGGGAGGTTGGTCTTCTACTGTTCGTTACGGACAAGGAGCACTGGAATGAAGAACTACTGCTACAATTCTATGCCACACTTCATATTCGCGGCTACAACAGGGATCCGAAGACATGGATTCTTGAGTGGATGACAAGAGATGTGCATCATGAAGCCAAAGCTCAAGACATCATCGAGCTTACTTCCCTGCCCACCCCAGGCGAGTTCTATGAGCCTGGTTGTCAGCGTCATCGCGATGAACTGCGAAGTATCTTCCAAAGGCTTGAACCCAATATGAGCGAGATGCTCAACTTGATGAAGCCACTGCCCAAGAGGCTGAATACCCCAAAGAGTTCTTTGTCAAAGACCTCGAATACTTGCCCCGCACAGTTTATCATATTCTGAGGCGCACTCTATGGCCAATCAAGGGATGTACTTATGATGCCTAACTTGAAGGAGCCATGAAGACTTTGGTGTTTTATATCATCAATGACATCAGATTTGAAAGTGCTAGTTATCGACTAGAGGGGGGTGAATAGGCGATTTTTATGGAAGTCTTCAAAACATGGGAGTTTCAAAGACAAACGATAGAAATGAACCTATAACCATGCAGCGGAAGGTAGACTACACTAGACAAGCCATAGTCAAGTATTCAATGAAGTGAGAGCACGAAGACTAATAGCAGCTAGGCAGTACGGATCAGGATGGAAGATAGTATGAAGCCAATCAGAACAAACAGTCACACAGTGAAGACAAATGGACAATGCAAACAGGCAATGACTTCACAAGGACCAACTGTAAATAAAGAGATGGGAAGGACAGAACCAGTTGCTTGTTGAAGACAATGATTTGTTGGACCAGTTCCAGTTGCTGTGACAACTGTATGTCTGGTTAGGGAGGCTGAGATTTAACTCAGAAGACCGTGTCTTCACCTTATTCCCCTTGAGCTAAGGACACCTAGTCCTCGCCCAATCACTCTGGTAAGTCTTCAAGGTAGACTTCCAAACCTTCACAGACTTCGTTCACCGGCGATCCACAATGACTCTTGGATGCTCAGAACGCGACGCCTAATCGGCTGGAGGATTCACAGTCCTCAAGTGTAACAAGTCTTCAGATCACACAGACAGGAAGACACCAGTGATGCCTAAAACTCTTTGGCTCTAGGTGTTTAGGGCTTTGTCCTCGCAAGGATTTCTCTCTCAAAGGCTTCGAGGTGGGTTGCTCTCAAACGACAAAAGCCGTGCACTAACTCTGAGCAGCCACCAATTTATGGCCTAGGGGGTGGGCTATTTATAGCCACTGGGCTACCTGACCTGATTTGTCCGAAATGACCCTGGGTCACTAAGGAACTGACACGTGTTCCAATGGTGAGATTTCAAACACACGCGGCAACTTTACTTGGGCTACAAGTAAAGCTGACTTATCCAGCTCCGGATAAGTTTTGCTCGCATTGTCTTCGCTCGATTTTGGTTAAGCATCACTTTAGTCACTCTGACTTTGTTCACTTGGACCCCACTTAACAGTATGGTGGTTCCTATGACTCAACAAAGAAGAAAAGGAAACAACGAAACAACTAAGTCTTCGCGCTCCATAGTCTTCACGCGATGTCTTCTCTTGTCATAGTCTTCAATGTGAATATCTTCACATACCACGTTTGTCTTCAATATCTTCATACATTTTTAGGGGTCATCTCCGGTAGGTAAACCGAATCAATGAGGGACTACTACCTGTGTTATCCTGCAATTATCACAAACACATTAGTCCCTCAACCAGATTTGTCGTCAATACTCCAAAACCAAGTAGGGGTTGCACTAGATGCACTTACAAGATTCAATACCTAGGATTTCTTCATCAGACAACTTGCTGCATCTGGGATTGATCTGTTTGGCCTCAAGTTTTATGCTCCATGAGTGATGTGCCTGATCAAGCTCCATTCTACTATTGACTATCAACCCTCAGCGCGCAACCATCTTGTCTTTCTGCCTGAGGTTGATCTGTCCATTGAAGCCAGCTACCCCGAGCCTGCCAATATATCTTCATAATGTTGATCATCAAAGCTTCACTCAACCAATAGAATGAATTCTTGTCCCCAATGCTGCAACTCCAACTTATCCTCTTGCTGGCAATATGCGTATGCCCCATCGTGCAAACACCGAAGCCACTGACAGTACAATTGCTCGAAGGCCTCGGAAGCGTTCTCATGCACTCAATAACCAAGAGCTTCTTGTGGCCCTGCACCAGAAATAGGATAAGAATCACGACTGGTTGAAGCGTCAGATGCAGAGCATCTTGGTGGATGTCAATCACATTCGAAACTTGGCCACCAAGAACTCATTCGTTGCCCATGAAGCCTGTCGGCGGTCTTGGAAGAGTCTCACACTGTTATGCTCTGAAGACGATCTTCGCGAAGATGGCTTCAAGTTTGAGTCCAGGCCTCCACAAAATGCAAGCTGGCGCCACACTCCCTCAATTGAAGATTATGAGCGTTCATCTTCGGCTGCAACTGTTGTTGCGAGATTCGTCGATGAAGAAGACGACGCCACTTCACCGACCATGGCTACACTGCATCTCGACACTGCATCAGGCCTGTCTGCACCACCGAACTCCAATGTTGACCCTGCTCGTTATCTACTCCTGATGGGAACGAGTAGATGCTCTATGTCTTCAAACCTTTTTGGTCATTACTAACAAAAGAGGGAGAAGCATATGAGTTGATAGTCTTCAAGTGGGTCCTTATGGGTGGTTGCTTTATTTTTGCTGAGTCTCCACAACTCTCATTTTTTTGAAACATTTGGTTCTTTGAGTTGTAACACTTAAACTCGATGGTCGTCTACTACTTCATTCTGCTACCTTGTGATGCGACGATAAACTCCGCATGAAGCCATTCCGCAGACGTCCATTTTTCATTATGCATGTCATTTTCTTTGTTATGTCTTTATATGCATGATGAATTGCCTTCATAAGCTGAAGGGGATCTCCACAAAGTAAAACCTTCCATGTGCAATTCCATTCAAAAGCAAACTACTTATATGCACATCTTCAGGGGGAGCCTTTGCTACTTATGAAGACAATACCTTAATCCTTGAACTCTCACATACTTTTATCCCCGTTGAAAACTTCAATCGGTTTGTCATCAATCACCAAAAAGGGGGAGACATTAAGTACATGTAGTGCCACCGTTAGTTGGTTTTGGAGTATTGACGACAAACTTGGTTGAGGGACTAATGTGATTGTGAGAATTGCAGGATAACACAGGTAGTATTCCCTTGTTGATTCAGTTTACCTATCAGAGATGACCCCTAAAAATGTGTGAAGACATTGAAGACAATGGTGGTCTGTGAAGACATTCATAGTGAAGAATGTGACATGAGAAGACATTCAGATGAAGACTATGGAGTGCGAAGACATAGTTGTTTCGTAGTTTCCTTTCTTCTTTGTTGACTCATAGGAACCACCGTACTGTTAAGTGGGGTCCAAGTGAACAAAGTCAGAGTGACTGATGTGATGCTCAACCAAATCTATGTCTTCGAGCGAAGACAATGAGAGCAAATCTTATCCAGAGCTGGATGAGTCAGCTTTACTTGTAGCCCAAGTCAAGCTGCTGCGTGTGTTTGAAAACTAACCATTGGACACGTGTCAGTTCCTTAGTGACCCAGGGTCATTTCGGACAAATCAGGTCGGGTTTCCTCCTAGCTATAAATAGCCCACCCCCTACACCATAAATTGGTGGCTGCTCAGAGTTAGTGCACGGCTTTTGTTGTTTGAGAGCAACCCACCTCCAAAGCATTTGAGAGAGATCCTTTTTTTGGAAGTGATTTGAGAGAGATCCTTGCGAGGACAAAGCCCAACACACACAGAGCCAAAGAGTATTAGGCATCACTGAAGTCTTTCTGTCCGCGTGATCTGAAGACTTGTTACACTTGACGACTGTGAATCCTCCAGCCGGTTAGGCGTCATGTTCTGAGCAACCAAGAGTCATTGTGGATTGCCGGTGAACGAAGTCTGTGAAGGTTTGGAAGTCTACCTTGAAGACTTACCAGAGTGATTGGGCGAGGACTGTGTGTCCTTTGCTCAAGGGGAATAAGGTGAAGACGCGGTCTTCTGATTTAAATCTTAGCCTCCCTAACCACGTATAGTTTCACAGCAACTGGAACTGGTCTACCAAATCCTTGTCTTCACCAACCTACTGGTTCTATCCTTCACTTCCCTTTACTTTACAGTTTGTCTTCGTGAAGTCATTGCCTACCTGTATGATCTGATTGACTTCACTGAGTGAAGACTGTTTACTGGTTGGCTTCATATTGTCTTCCATTCCGATCCATACTACCTAGCTATTGATAGTCTTCGTGCTTTCACTTCATTGCTTACTTGAATATGGCTTGCCTAATGTAGTCTACCTTCCGTTGCATATCATTAGGATCATTTCTACCGTTTGTCTTCAAAGCCCCCGTGTTTTGAAGACTTTCATAAACATCACCTATTCACCCCCCCTCTAGTCGATAACTAGCACTTTCAAGTCTTCTTCATAAAAGAACCAGTACAAGAAGTATCGAGCATGGATTGATCATCACGAGAATGCCGAGCATAAAAATTCGGAATAATAATTTCTCTAGAGAGCTCATGAATGGGGCATGAAAATAACATTGTCTTAAGCCTCCCCTAAGATAGAGTGATACTTTCTCCTTCACGAGGCAAAAAATTATATATGTAATTTCGATCACGATGAACTAGATGCATAGGATAAATTTTTTGGTGAAATTCCAATTTCAATCGATTCCAATTCCAAGATCCAATATCATCGCATAGCCTATACCATGCCAATGCTTTTACCTTCAAAGATAAAGGGAAAACCTTCTTTTTAACTTCACCTCGGGGTAAACATGCAAGCTTAAACAATCCACAAATTGGTTCCACCTATATTAAGTGCATATCAGGATGTTCGGTTCCATCTCCTGCATAAGGATTAGCTAGCAGTTGTTCTATCATACCCGAAGGAATTTTATATTCAATATTTTTAGTAGGTGTAGTAGGTTGAGGGGTAGCTAATTGTGGTTTTAGACGAGGTGAAGATACCCCGAACAAACCACTCAAAGGTTTGTTTCCCATAGTAACAAGTGACAGTAAATTTTAGCACACTATATAAATGTTTCCTTACCAATTTGCAGTTACCAAAGGCGCTTCACTCCCCAGCAATGACACTTGAAAATAGCCTTGCACTACAAAAAAAGACACATCCGTGACATTTTGGGCTGAATGAATTTTTTTCTGTCAGACTTATGACACTTCTATGACGATAATTGTGACAAAACCCGGTATCATCATAGATGTGGTAGGCTCCTACTTCTATGACAAAAAATCATGACAGAAAATGGGCTTTTCGTCCTGGCGGGCCAGAGACGCAGCTGCATGACATTCTTTGGGCCGTCCATGACAGAAAAAACCATGGTAGAAGCGAGGGCGAGGAAAATATCGGGGTGTTCCCGGTTAGGGTGGGTGGTCGGGGCCGAGCGATGCATGGAGGTTTGCGCGTTTCTCTCGTACACGCACGCGCGTGGGTGCGAGGAGTTGGGCTCTAACTAAACCCGAGCGAGGCGTTCGCCTACTGAACCCGAGCGATTGCACTGCAAGCTACGCGTTACTGAACCCGAGCGATCGATCGATGGCTGTTAACTGAACCCGATCGAGCGATTCCTTCGCTACTGCTTCTAATTGAAGTCGATCGATGCTGCCTTGGATGAACAGTGAGCGTTGCTGGAGGGTTTGGATGAACAGTTCCTGGTGGGGGTGGATGAACATGACCCCGTGGTGTTGCCTCTGGATGAATAGGACCCCGGTCGATCGAGTCGGTTGGGGCTGGATGAACAGGACCCCGTGGAGGGCTGGATGAATAGGACAACCCCGTGGAGGGCTGGATGGATAGTAGACAGTGGAGGGCTGGATGAACAATAGCCCGTGGAGGGGTGGTTGAACAGGAGCCCGTGGAGAGGGTTGGTTGAACAGTAGCCGGTGGAGTAGCACGCGATGGAGGCTGGATGAATAGGAGCCCATGGATGAACAGTCGCAGGTGGAGGCTGGAGGAGGTCGACGGTGGATGAACAGTAGTCCGTGGAGGCTGGAGGGGATCGATAGTGGAGATGAACAGTATCCCGTGGAGTCCCGTTTTGTGGTATGCCACACCCCTCCCGATGAAGAAGACCCCCGTTTCGACCGTAGTGCTCCAACACAAGTCTGTTTCCTCCGTTTTGCGGTACGCCACACCCTTGTTGATGAACATGACCCCCGTTTTGATCGTAGGAGGTCCGTTTCCTCCGTTTTGCGGTACGCCAGACCCCTCCCGATGAACAGGATCCCGTTTCGAACGTGGCTGGTCGAACACAAGGCCGTTTCCTCCGTTGTGCGGTATGCCAGGCTTCGTTTCCATCGGCTGTTCCATCCAAGCCAGTTGGCTCCCACACATTCTGTTGCCTCTCGATGAACACGACGCATTCTGTTGCCTCCCCATGAACACGACGACAACGCAGTTTCTCCATTCCGAACCAGCCATGTACACGAGCCCTGGCCATATGTATGCGCGAGTAGGCGTTCGAGACCCCGCCCGTATGTATGTACGTGGCCGTATTTTCTTTCTTGCACACTGGCCGCTGTATGTACGTGTACATGCTACATGCACGCCTCTACTACGACACGTGCGCACTCTACATCGACCTGTATGTACGTACACGTTCGTGACCAGAATGACAACGCTACGTACGCTTCGACCAAGTGGGTCCCGACCGTCAGGCACTTCCTTGCGTGCGAAGATATAGCTGGTGGGTCCCAGCAGTTAGGGGGTGAATCATTTTTTGGCCCGGACCCACTTCTTTGCGTGCGAAGATGTAGCTGGTGGGTCCTGGCAGTCTGGGGGAACGTTTTTTCGTGAAATACGGTGGCCTGTCCGGTGCAGGAATAATTATTTTCCGCGTAATAAGGAGGCACTCAGCTGCAACCGTGGACCCAGCTGTCAGCCTCTCCACATACAGTACTCTTCCAATGGAAGCCGGTCATTGACCACATTGACCACGCCGCGCCGAGAGCACCAAGGCGGTGGACGACGGCGAGGCCTAGGAAGGGGACGATGCGGAGCCAGGGAAGACGCGATAGTGGATGCCCACGTGGAGAGGACTACGAGGGTTCACTGGTTCGGCTACGGTGTGAGGCTGCCGTTGCCGCATAATAGCAGGGGGTGTGGGTGAGTAGAGGATGGCCTGGCCAGCGGTGGGAGTAGTAGGGGGAGGTGAGGCCTCCACGGCATCACAGCCGGCCACAGGGAGGCAAGAGCACGCGGCACGACCGACGCTGGTTTGGGCGGCTGGAGCAAGAAGACCAGAGGTTGAAGGAGCACTACAGCCGTTGGATGGACATTGTACGGTCACTTGAGCTAGAATCATTCATATATTGACTAAGTTCACAAAGCCCTCCATCCCTGTTGAGGGAGTCCTGGACTAAGGGGTCCTCGAGCGTCCGGCCTGTTATCCATGGGCCGGACTGATGGGCTGTGAAGACATGAAGGCTGAAGACTGTACCTATGTCCAGATTGGACTCTCCTTGGCGTGGAAGGCAAGCTTGGCAACCGACTATGAAGATTCCTTCTTGTGTAACCGACTCTATGTAAACCCTAGATCCCCTCGATGTCTATATAAACCAGAGTGGTTAGTTCGAAAAGGAGATACTCATTACCATAGTCATATAGGTTAGACTTCTAGGGTTTAGCCATTACGATCTCATGGTAGATCAACTCTTGTAACACTCATATTCATCAATATAAATCAAGCAGGATGTAGGGTATTACCTCCATAGAGAGGGCCCGAACCTGGGTAAACATCGTGTCCCCTGTCTCTTGTTACCATCGATCCTAGACGCACAGTTCGGGACCCCCTACCCGAGATCCGCCGGTTTTGACACCGGCATTGGTGCTTTCATTGAGAGTTCCACTGTGCCGTCAACGAAAGGTTCGATGGCCCCTTCAATCGTCTATAGTGACACTGTCCAAGGAGAAACCTTCCTCCCCGGACAGATTTTCGTGTTCGGCGGCTTCGTACTGCGGGCCGACTCGCTTGGCCATCTGGAGCAGATCGATAGCTACGCCCCTGTCCACCAGGTCAGATTTGGAAGCTTGAACTATGTCGCAGATATCCGTGGAGACTTGATCTTAAATGGATTTGAGACCGCAGCGATCGCTCCCTCTCGCCCCGATGAACATGACTTAAATCTGTCATCGGGTCACATCCAGGAGATGGTCCCTCTTGCTGCAACAGCCTTCGAACCGGAGCAGATCATGCCATCCGAGGCCACATTGTCCGGGGTGTTGGAGCCGCACACGGACTCGGCACCCCGCAATATTTGCGTCAATGGAACTCCAGACTCGTCTCCGGCTATAAGTCCTGGACCGGGTATGCCTGTGGGCACCAAGCTAGATCGGTTATCGATTTTCGAATTCAGCACCGCAGACATCTTCCAACACTCACCTTTGGGTGATGTGCTGAACTCTTTAAAGAACTTTTCCTTAGAGAAGGACTCACGGCCGAACTATGTCTGGTTCGAGCTGGAGGCTGACAATGGAGAATTTCGTTTCCCACCCGCCATCCACATCATAGCCACTGTCGAGGACTTAACCGACATGCCCGCTTCTAGCTCCGAAGACATTGACGGCATAGACGACGATGCCGATAAGGAGCAAGGCCAAGACCTGCCAGTCATCAGGCGTGGGACGGCCACCTCTTCATATGACGTGTACATGATCGATACACTTAAAAAGCCCCGCGGCAAGGGCAAGGGAGATCCAGCTAAAACTCCTGAGACATAGTCTAAGTTCCGGCGCCCCAAGTCACGCCGCAGCAACAATGGAGCGGGAGAAAATAGTGTTGGAAATATGCCCTAGAGGCAATAATAAATTAGTTATTATTATTATATTTCATTGTTCATGATAATCGTTTATTATCCATGCTAGAATTGTATTGATAGGAAACTCAGATACATGTGTGGATACATAGACAACACCATGTCCCTAGTAAGCCTCTAGTTGACTAGTTGGTTGATCAATAGATGGTTACGGTTTCCTGACCATGGACATTGGATGTCATTGATAACGGGATCACATCATTAGGAGAATGATGTGATGGACAAGACCCAATCCTAAGCCTAGCACAAGATCGTGTAGTTCGTTTGCTAAAGCTTTTCTAATGTCAAGTATCATTTCCTTAGACCATGAGATTGTGCAACTCCTGGATACCGTAGGAGTGCTTTGGGTGTGCCAAACGTCAAAACGTAACTGGGTGGCTATAAAGGTACACTACAGGTATCTCTGGAAGTGTTTGTTGGGTTGGCACAAATGGAGACTGGGATTTGTCACTCCGTGTAAACGGAGAGGTATCTCTAGGCCCACTCGGTAGGACATCATCATAATGTGCACAATGTGATCAAGGAGTTGATCACGGGATGATGTGTTACGGAACGAGTAAAGAGACTTGCCGGTAACGAGATTGAACAAGGTATCGGGATACCGACGATCGAATCTCGGGCAAGTATCGTACCGCTAGACAAAGGGAATTGTATACGGGATTGATTAAGTCCTTGACATCGTGGTTCATCCGATCATATCATCGTGGAGCATGTGGGAGCCAACATGGGTATCCAGATCCCGCTGTTGGTTATTGACCGGAGAGTTGTCTCGGCCATGTCTGCATGACTCCCGAACCCGTAGGGTCTACACACTTAAGGTTCGATGATGCTAGGGTTATAGGGAAAGTATGTATGCGGTTACCGAATGTTTTTCGAAGTCCCGGATGAGATCCCGGACGTCACGAGGAGTTCCGGAATGGTCCGGAGGTAAAGATTGATATATAGGAAGTATGGTTTTGGCCACCGGAAGTGTTCCGGGCATCACCGGTAGTGTACCAGGACCACCGGAGGGGTCCGGGGGTCCACCGGGAGGGGCCACGGGCCCCGGAGGCATACATGGGCCAAGTGTGAGAAGGGACCAGCCCCTAGGTGGGCTGGGGATCCTCCCCACCAAGGCCCATGCGCCTAGAGAGAAGAGGGGGCAAACCCTAAGGGCAGATGGGCCCTAAGGCCCATGCCCGGTGCGCCTCCCTCTCCCCCCCCCCCACTTGGCTGCCACCCCAGATGGGGATTGGGGCTGCCGCCACCCCTAGGGTGGAAACCCTAGGTGGGGGCGCAGCCCTCCCTCTCCCCCTATATATAGTGGAGGCAAAGGGGCAGCCCAACACATGAAGTTCCTCCCCTGTTGGCGCAGCCCTACCCCTCTCCCTCCTCGTCTCTCGTAGTTCTTGGCGAAGCCCTGCTGGAGTCCCGCGCTCCTCCACTACCACCACGCCGTTGTGCTGCTGCTGGATGGAGTCTTCCCCAACCTCTCCTTCTCCCCTTGCTGGATCAAGGCGTAGGAGACGTCACCGGGTTGTATGTGTGTTGAACGCGGAGGTGCCGTCCGTTCGGCACTAGGATCGGTGATTTGGTTCACGACGAGTACGACTCCATCAACCCCGTTCACTTGAACGCTTCCGCTTAGCAATCTACAAGGGTATGTAGATGCTCTCTCCTTCCCCTCGTTGCTAGATTACTCCATAGATTGATCTTGGTGATGCGTAGAAAATTTTAAAATTCTGCTACGATCCCCAACAGTGGCATCATGAGCTAGGTCTATGCGTAGTTTCTATGCACGAGTAGAACACAAAGCAGTTGTGGGCGTCGATTTTGTCAATTTACTTGCCGTTACTAGTCTTATCTTGATTCGGCGGCATCGTGGGATGAAGCGGCCCGGACCGACCTTACACGTATTCTTACGTGAGACTGGTTCCACCGACTGACATGCACTAGTTGCATAAGGTGGCTAGCGGGTGTCTGTCTCTCCCACTCTAGTCGAATCAGATTCGATGAAAAGGGTCCTTATGAAGGGTAAATATAAATTGGCATATCACATTGTGGTTTTCGCGTAGGTAAGAAACGTTCTTGCTAGAAACCTATAGCAGCCACGTAAAAACTTGCAACAACAATTAGAGGACGTCTAACTTATTTTTGCAGCATATGCCTTGTGATGTGATATGGCCAAAAGGATGTGATGAATGATATATGTGATGTATGAGATTGATCATGTTCTTGTAATAGGAATCACGACTTGCATGTCGATGAGTATGACAACCGGCAGGAGCCATAGGAGTTGTCTTAATTTATTTATGACCTGCGTGTCAACATAAATGTCATGTAATTACTTTACTTTATTGCTAAAGCGTTAGCTATAGTAGTAGAAGTAACAGATGACGAGACAACTTCAAGAAGACATGATGATGGAGATCATGGTGTCATGCCGGTGACAACGATGATCATGGAGCCCCGAAGATGGAGATCAAAAGGAGCAAAATGATATTGGCCATATCATGTCACTATTTGATTGCATGTGATGTTTATCATGTTTTACATCTTATTTGCTTAGAACGACGGTAGCTTAAATAAGATGATCCCTCACTAAAATTTCAAGAAAAGTGTTCCCCCTAACTGTGCACCGTTGCGAAGGTTCGTCGTTTCGAAGCACCACGTGATGATCAGGTGTGATAGATTCTAACGTTCGAATACAACGGGTGTTGACGAGCCTAGCATGTACAGACATGGCCTCGGGACACATGCGAAACACTTAGGTTGACTTGACGAGCCTAGCATGTACAGACATGGCCTCGGAACACGGAAGACCGAAAGGTCGAACATGAGTCGTATAGAAGATACGATCAACATGAGATGTTCACCGTTGATGACTAGTCTGTCTCACGTGATGATCGGACACGGCCTAGTCGATTCAGATCATGTTTCACTTAGATGACTAGAGGGATGTCTATCTGAGTGGGAGTTCATTAAATAATTTGATTAGATGAACTCAATTATCATGAACATAGTCTAAATTGTCTTTGCAAATATGTTGTAGATAAATAGCTCACGTTGTAGCTCCCTGTTTCAATACGTTCCTAGAGGAAGATTAAGTTGAAAGATATTGTAAGCAATGATGCGGACTAGGTCCGTAGTCCGAGGAGTGTCCTCACTGCTACACAGAAGGCTTACATCTTTGATGCACCGCTCGATGTGCAAACCCCTACAACATCGTCTGTGGATGTTGTGAACACCTGATAGACACATCCTGATGACTACTTGATAGTTTAGTGCACCATACTTTACGGCTTAGAATCGGGATTCCAATGAAGTTTTGAACACCATAGAACATATGAGATGTTCCAAGAGCTGAAATTGGGATTTCAGGCTCATGCCCGTGTTGAGAGGTGTGAGACCTCTGACAAGTTCTTTTGCCAACAAGATGGAGGAGAATAGCTCAGCTAATGAGCATGTGCTCAGAATGTCTGGGTGCTACAATCACTTGAATCAAGTGGGAGTTAAACTTCTAGATAAGATAGTGATTGATAGAGTTCTCTAGTCACTATCACTAAGCCACTGGATCTTCGTGATGAACTACGACATGCAAGGGATGTAGTTGATCCCGGAGCTGTTCGCGGTACTTAAGACCGCAAAAGGTAGAAATCAAAGAAGGAGCATCAAGTGTTGATGGTTTAACAAGACCACTGGTTTCAAGAAGGGCAAGGGTTAGAAGGGAAACTTCATGGATGGCAAACCAGTTGCCGCTCCAGTGAAGGAACCCAAGGTTGAACCCAAACCCGAGACTAAGTGCTTCTATTGTAAAGGGAACGGTCACTGGTAGCGGAATTACCCCAAATGCATGGTAGATAAGAAGGCTGGCAACTTCAACAAAATTTATACGTGTTATTAATGTGTACCCCACTAGTACTCCTGGTAGCACCTGGGTATTGGATACCGGTTCAGTTACTATTATTGGTGACTTGAAGCAAAAGCTACGGAATAAACGGAGTCTGGCTGAGGGCGAGGTGACGATGTGTGTTGGAAGTGTTTCCAAAGTTGATGAGATCACCATCGCACGCTCCATCTGCCTTCGGGATTAGTATTGAACCTAGATAAATGTTATCAGGTGTCTACGTTGAGCATGAATATGATTAGATCATGTTCATTGCAATACGGTCATTCATTTAAGTTAGAGAATAATGGTTATTCTGTTTACATGAATGATACCTTTCATGGTCATGCACCCTATGTGAATGGTTCATTGAATCTCGGTCGTGGTAATACACATGTTCATGCCAAAAGATGTAGAGTTAATAATGATAGTACCACTTTCTCGTGGCACTACCGCTTAGGTCATATTGGCGTAAGATGCATGAAGAAACTCCATGTCGATGGATGTTTGGAGTCACTTGATTTTGAATCGCTTGACACATGCGAGCCATGCCTCATGGGCAGGATGACTAAGACCCCGCTTTCAGGTACAATGAAACGGGCAAGTGACTTGTTGGAAATCATACATCCTGATGCGTGTGATCCAATGAGAATTGAAGCGTGCGGTGGATATCGCTATTTTCTCATCTTCACTAACGATTTGAGTAGATATAGGTATATTTACTTAATAAAGCACAAGTCTGAAACGTTTGAAAAGTTCATGCGATTTCAGAGTGAAGTTAAGAATCATCATAACAATAAGATCATGTTCCTACGATCTGATCAAAAGGGGATTTCTTGAGTTATGAGTTTGGCAATCACTTAAGATATTGTGGAATTGTTTCACAGTTGAAGCCACCTGGAACACCACAAGGTAATGGTGTGTCCGGACGTCGTAATCAAACCCTATGAGATATGGTGCGATCTATGATGTCTCTTACCAATCTATCATTTTCATTTTGAGGTTATGCGTTAGAGACAGCTGCATTCACTTTAGATAGGACACCATCTAAGTCCGTTGAGACGACGTCGTATGAACATTGGTTTGGCAAGAAACCAAAGTTGTCGTTTCTTAATGTTTGGGGCTGCGATGCTTAAGGCTTCAGCCGAAGAAGCTCGAACCCAAAGCGGACAAACACATCTTCATAGGATACCCAAAGGTGACAGTAGGGTATACCTTCTATCTCAGATCCAAGGGCAAATTGTTTGTCGCTAAGAACGGGTCCTTTCTCGAGAAGGAGTTTCTCTCAAAAGAATTGAGTGGGAGGAAGATAGAACTTGATGAGGTTGTTGAACCTTTATTTCAACTAGAGAGTGATGCAACATAGAGAGATGTTTTCTGTGGAGCCTACATCTATCGAATAGGAAGTTAATGATAGTGATCATGAAGCTTCAGATCAAGTTGCTAACGAACCCCGTAGGTCGACAAGGATATGTACTACTCCTCACTGGTACGGTAATCCTGTCTTGGATATCATGTTGTTAGACAACAATGAACCTACGAGCTATGGAGAAACGATGGTGGGCCTGTATTCTGACAAATGGTTAGAAGCCATGAAATCCGAGATAGGATCCATGTATCAGAACAAAGTATGGACTTTGGTGGACTTGCCCGATGATCGGCAAGCCATTGAGATAAATGGATCTCTAAGAAGAAGACGGGCGTGGGCGGTAATGTTACCGTCTATGAAGCTAGACTTGTGGGAAAGAGTCTTTTCACAAGTTCAAGGAGTTGACTACGATGAGAATTTCTCACCCGTAGCGATGCTTAAGTCCGTCGGAATCATATTAGCGTTAGCTGTATTTTTCGATTATGAAATCTAATAGATGGATGTCAAAGCAAGTTTTCTTACCAGTTTTCGTAAGAAAAAAGTTGTATGGGATACAATAAAAGGTTTTGTCGATCCTAAGGATGCTAAAAGGTATGCTGGCTCCAGCGATCCTTCTATGGACTAGAGCAAGCATCTCGGAATCAGAATATATGCTTTGATGGAGTGATCAAAGCTTTTTGGTTTATACAATGTTTGCTAGAAATTTGTATTTACAAGAAAGTGAGTGGGAGCACTACAACATTTCTGATTAGTATATGTGGATGACATATTGTTGATCCGAAATAATGTAGAATTTCTGGAAAGCATAAATGGTTGTTTGAAGAGTATTTTTTCAAAGGAAGACCTGGATAAAGCTGCTTACATACTGGGCATCAAGATCTATAGAGATAGATCAAGACGCCTGATGATACTTTCAAAGAACGCACACCTTGACATGTTTTTGAAGGAGTTCAAAACAGATCAGTCAAAGAAGGGGTTCTTACCTGAGTTGTAAGGTGTGAAGTTGAGCAAGACTCAAAGCTTGACCACGGCAGAAGAAAGAGGAAGGACGAAGGTCGTCCCCTATGCTCTTGTCATAGGCTCTATACGGTATGCCACGCTGAGTACCGCACCTGATGTGTGCCTTGCCACATGTCTGGCAAGAGGGTACAAAGGTGATCTAGGACTGGATCACCAGATAGCGGTCAAAATTGTCCTTAGAGGAATAAGGAAATGTTTCTCGGTTATGGAGGTGATAAAGAGTTCGACGTAAAGAGTTATGTCGATGCAAGCTTAACACCTATCCGGATAGCTCTGAGTAGAGATACCGGATACGTATAATGGAGCAATAATTTGGAATAGCTCCAAGTGGAACGTGGTAGCAGCATCTACGATATGACATAAAGTTTTGCGAAATACATAGGGATCTGAATATGGCAAGACCCGTTGACTACAACCTCTCGCATAAGCATAACATCATCAAACCCGAAACTCTTTGAGTGTTTATCACATAGTGATGTGAACTAGATCATTGAGTCTAGTAGACTCTTGGATGTTGGTCACATGGCGATGTGACCTGTGAGTGTTAATCACATGGCGATGTGAACTAGATTGTTGACTCTAGTGCAAGTGGGAGACTGTTGGAAATATGCCCTAGAGGCAATAATAAATTAGTTATTATTATTATATTTCATTGTTCATGATAATCGTTTATTATCCATGCTAGAATTGTATTGATAGGAAACTCAGATACATGTGTGGATACATAGACAACACCATGTCCCTAGTAAGCCTCTAGTTGACTAGCTGGTTGATCAATAGATGGTTACGGTTTCCTGACCATGGACATTGGATGTCGTTGATAACAGGATCACATCATTAGGAGAATGATGTGATGGACAAGACCCAATCCTAAGCCTAGCACAAGATCGTGTAGTTCGTTTGCTAAAGCTTTTCTAATGTCAAGTATCATTTCCTTAGACCATGAGATTGTGCAACTCTCGGATACCGTGGGAGTGCTTTGGGTGTACCAAACGTCACAACATAACTGGGTGGCTATAAAGGTACACTACAGGTATCTCCGAAAGTGTCTGTTGGGTTGGCATGAAGCGAGACTGGGATTTGTCACTCTGTGTAAACGGAGAGGTATCTCTGGGCCCACTCTGTAGGACATCATCATAATGTGCACAATGTGATCAAGGAGTTGATCACGGGATGATGTGTTACGGAACGAGTAAAGAGACTTCCCAGTAACGAGATTGAACGAGGTATCGGGATACCGACGATCGAATCTGGGGCAAGTATAATACCGCTAGACAAAGGGAATTGTATATGGGATTGATTAAGTCCTTGACATCGTGGTTCATCCAATGAGATCATCGTGGAGCATGTGGGAGCCAACATGGGTATCCAGATCCCGCTGTTGGTTATTGACTGGAGAGTTGTCTCGGCCATGTCTGCATGACTCCCGAACCTGTAGGGTCTACACACTTAAGGTTCGATGATGCTAGGGTTATAGGGAAAGTATGTATGCGGTTACCGAATGTTGTTCGAAGTCCCGGATGAGATCCCGGACGTCACGAGGAGTTCCGGAATGGTCCGGAGGTAAAGATTGATATATAGACAGTATGGTTTTGGCCACCGGAAGTGTTCCGGGCATCACCGGTAGTGTACCGGGACCACCGGAGGGGTCCGAGGGTCCACCGGGAGGGGCCACGGGCCCCGGAGGCATACATGGGCCAAGTGTGAGAAGGGACCAGCCCCTAGGTGGGCTGGGGCGCCTCCCCACCAAGACCCATGCGCCTAGAGAGAAGAGGGGGCAAACCCTAAGGGCAGATGGGCCCTAAGGCCCATGCCTGGAGCGCCTCCCTCTCCCCCCCACTTGGCCGCCACCCCAGATGGGGATTGGGGCTGCCGCCACCCCTAGGGTGGAAACCCTAGGTGGGGCGCAGCCCTCCCTCTCCCCGTATATATAGTGGAGGCAAAGGGGCAGCCCAACACATGAAGTTCCTCCCCTGTTGGCGCAGCCCTACCCCTCTCCCTCCTCGTCTCTCGTAGTGCTTGGCGAAGCCCTGCTGGAGTCCCGCGCTCCTCCACTTCCACCACGCCGTCGTGCTGCTGCTGGATGGAGTCTTCCCCAACCTCTCCTTCTCCCCTTGCTGGATCAAGGCGTAGGAGATGTCACCGGGTTGTACGTGTGTTGAACGCGGAGGTGCCATCCGTTCGGCACTAGGATCATCGGTGATTTGGATCACGACGAGTACGACTCCATCAACCCCGTTCACTTGAACGCTTCCGCTTAGCGATCTACAAGGGTATGTAGATGCTCTCTCCTTCCCCTCATTGCTAGATTACTCCATAGATTGATCTTCGTGATGCGTAGAAAATTTTAAAATTCTGCTACGATCCCCAACAAATAGTACTCTGGACGGCGCCGAAAGCAATGAAGACCCTGTGGGAATAATATCCGAACAAGAGGAACAGGAAAATGGGCAAGCCAGCCCCAATGAACAGGCCCCGCCCAGCGACGGCTTGGAGGAAGACAACTACCTTCGGCTCTCCGAAGATGAGGTAAGCCTCGGCGACGAAGACTTCATGGTACCCGAAGAGCCCCTCGAGCAGGAGCGCTTTAAGCGCAGGCTGATAGCTACGGCAAGGAACCTAAAAAAGAAGCAGCAGCAGCTTCAAGCTGAACAAAACCTACTCAACGACAGATGGACCGAAGTCCTGGTTGCCGAAGAATACAGCCTTAGTGGCCTAGCCAAAAGCTACCCAAAGCACAGATTGCTATACAAGTCCGACGACGGGGCGTTGGAGCCCATACCATAATCACACAATGCGGCAGGTTTGTCGACAACTCTGTCTGGATAAAGAGGCAACTCAAGCCGAACACCAGACAACCCCACCTTGCCGTAAAGGCAAGAACAACGCAGGTCACGATTACCCAGACAACCAGCAGAGGGACTTGGACAATAGATTAGGACACGCAAGAACGATCTACGGATCGCGAAAGCATGCTTCGACACGCGACGACGGCTACCTATTCAGACGTGTCACACCTCGCCACGACCGAGCCGAAAACCGCAGGGGAACTCCTTCGTAGTTACGTCGTAGTGTGGCCCAACATAGAGGTACCGCACACCCGCTCTGCTTCACTAATGAAGTAATGTATCATGAATTCCCTGAAGGATTCAAACCCGTCAGTATTAAATCATACGACGGGACAACCGATCCCGTGGTATGGATAGAGGATTTCATCCTCCACATCCATATGGCCCGTGGGGACGATCTCCACGCCATAAAATACCTCCCAGTAAAACTAAAAGGACCAGCTCAGTACTGGTTAAACAACCTGCCTGAAAACTCCATAGGCAGTTGGGAGGACTTGGAAGAGGCCTTCCTCGATAACTTCCAAGGAGCACATGTCCGGCCACCGGATGCCGATGACCTAAGTCACATTGTCCAACAGCCCAGAGAATCAGCCAGGGAGCTCTGAACTCGATTCTTAGTAAAAAAGAACCAAATCATCGACTGTCCGGACGCGGAAGCCCTTGCGGCTTTTAGACACATCATCCGAGATGAATGGCTTGCACGCCACCTCGGCCAAGGACCTAAATCCATGACAGCCCTCACTGCTCTGATGACCCGCTTTTGCGCAGGAGAAGATAGCTGGCTCACTCGTAGAAGCAATAGCGCCAGCAACCAGGGGACCTCCGAAATCCAAGACGGCAACGGCAAGCCACGAGGAAGCAAAAACAACAGTCGCAATGACAATGAAAGATCAGGCGACCCAGCGGTCAACGCCGGATTCATCAACCCCAAGCCCGGTCAGCGGAAAAAGCCATTCAAGGTGAATCGAGACGAACCATCCAACTTGGACAGGATATTGGACCGACCCTGCCAGATTGATGGCCACCCCGATAAAACCAGCTAATCATACCAACAGAAACTGCTGGGTCTTCAAACAGGCCGGCAAGCTCCACGCCGAACACAGGGGGAAGAGGCCACCAAGCGACAGGGATGACAGAAGGGTTCACCAACGAAACACCAGGGGTCAGAAGCAGTCTCCACCCGAGGATCAACTACTCCTAGAACGGAAATAGCAACCCGGCTTCCGCCGCCCACTCCGTACACCTACAAAGTTTGTACCACGCATACATCATTACGCACTCAAGATACCATGGGCATTGGCGGAAGCACAATATGGACAAGCCTGCAAGCACTCCAGCAACTTTTTTATATAATTATTTATTTTCTTTTTATTTCTTCCTTCGATATCCTTTAAAAACAGGTGACAAACAGGATAAACATCGGAAACCGGCTCTATCGGATTCCGGATCCGTACACTCACCCAAGGGGTCATTTCCATCAAGGATTCCCCCACCGAGGACTAGCGGCGCAGACGTGCGACAGGAGGTCCAAAATAACTTTTTATAGACCGCACTCTCTATTTCTCGAGCGTGTACTATGCCTGTTCCTCTGCCTCCAACCTTGAGCATGTCAAATAGCCGGGAGGATGGCTTATATATATATACATCATAAGTAATCATTGGCATATCACTCGGTTCCCATTAAACAAATATCCAAACTAATCACCAGCATTGTTTCCCCAACAAATATGGCTCCCACGGTTGTTTCACAGAAACACCTTGGCATAACCTGCCAGGGGATTGGTGTGGGAACAAATGAGTTGTCAGTAAAAGTCTGAACAGCTCTATAGCATACTTCGGCATCGCAAGTTTGGCCTTATATGCATCAGCTCCGAATCATTGTCTTGGGTCAATAGTTGGGTTGCCAGGCTCCTGTGCTTGCTACCTTACGTTCCGCTCTATCGGCTAGGGTGGTAAAGGGAGAACTACTGCGATTGTTCCCTGGTCTAAACCGAATGAGCACCTCAGTAGAGAAAGCCGAAAACTGACTGTCATGATGCAGCGTGACCTGGTCAACCACTTGATGACTTCTTGGAATCTTTAGCGATTCTCCGTCTCACAGGAGGGATCTTTTTCAGATCAAATATGTAAGGCACCATATGCCGCATACATACCAGGGGCTATGTTGTAGCCCCACCATAAAACTCCTATGGCTAAGTGAAAGTGTTAACGCCTTATAGTCCGATTGCCTAGTTCGCCGCATTATCACCTCCTTCATGGACCAAGACGTTGGATAAAGAGTGATTAAATGCCTTTCCAAACACCCCCGTACTTCCTACGAGGGGGCCGAAGCCGACGACTGGAAAACTTTTAGATTATATCAAAACGGCCGCATAGGAAGAATTCAAGATTTCAAGCAAAACATATATAGATTAACTATAAAATTGTCTCTTACAATTTTCAGACACCTCACTCGGACACTATGTCTTTTGAGCACTGACCCTCTATAAAGCGGGCGGCCTCTAGGACGTCTTCAAAATAATGCTCCGGTTCCGGACGGTCCTTGCCTCTGGGTGGACCCTTCGTTGCATCATCGATGGCCTTCATCTTCCCCCAGAACGTCTTGACTCGGGCAAAAGCCATCCGTGCACCCTCAATGCACGTTGACCGCTTCACAGCGTCGATACGCGACACCGCGTCAACAAGCCTTTGCACCAAACCGAAATAGCTATTTGGAACAGGCTCGGTTGGCCACAACTGGATTACGACATCCTTCATGGCAGCGTCGGATATCCTATGAAGTTCGGCCCATTGGGACATCTGTTCATTGAGTAATAGAGGGCGCTTTGATGCGCCAAACTACGGCGAAAAAAGCTTCCCAGTTGCATATCCATCTCGCGCTTGGTAATACTGCGCTGCATCGGCAGAACTCTTCGGCAAGTCCAAGAACGCGTCCGGAGAACTCCATACTTGGTTAAGCTGGGCATAGTCCGGGTCACCGAACTTAGTTTGCAGCAGAAAGGGCTTTCCAGCCGCAATCTCCCTCGCCTGTCGAACCTCCTCACGGGCTACTCTGCATTCCGACCGCGCTTCTCTCGCCTCTTGTAAGGCCTTGTCCAGATCAGTCGTTAAGGATTTACTCTCTTTCTCCAGAAATTCACAGCGGCCGGTAGCATTCTCCAGTTCGAGCGTCATCGTGATATCTTCTCCTCATCTTGGCGCCGTGCAGCTTGTTCGGCTTTTAATTCAGCCGATGTCTTTTCGGCAACAGCATTGCTACGCCGGGCCTGCTCCTTGGCCCGGGCCAGCTCCGCTCGAAGAACTTCAACGGCGGCAGCACCATCTGCAGCCAAATATCAGCATCATGCTTATACCACAAAAATGTATGAGGATTGCCCCGAATACATACCTTGCGACTCGTCTAGACGCATATTGATTAAAGCAAGATCATCCCCTGCCACATCAAGCTTTCATTGCAAATCGGCAATCTCCATAGTCCGGGAAATGGCGAAGGGGGAAGCAGCCTGTGTTCA
This sequence comes from Triticum dicoccoides, assembly GCF_002162155.2. Lineage (NCBI taxonomy): Eukaryota > Viridiplantae > Streptophyta > Magnoliopsida > Poales > Poaceae > Triticum > Triticum dicoccoides. Next base: position 96,639,152 of record NC_041386.1, read on the forward strand.
AAATTCATCAGGTTAGTCCTTAAACGATCCTTTTCGACCCTCCATTTGCTTCCCAGTGGAAGGCAACCCTAGTATCCGGGGCTACTACCTATACACAAGCGCATCTTTGCAAATGAAACATAGATGAAAACATTATGTCACAAACCTCGAAGCCCTTCAATAGGCTCATGAAGGCTTCATTTAATCCGCTCTTCGCGGACGAAATCTTCTCAATCACTCTACCCATCAAGGTACGTTGTTCCCCTGAGGCATATGCTTTCCGCAACATGTCCCGCAATATATCTGGAGTCTCCGGGTTTCCCGAAGCTGCTCCAGGAGCACAATCATCCTTTGAAGGAAGCTGTTCACCCGTCTCCAGAATCACTGTCGGCTGCGAACCAGTCAGTCGGGACCTTTGTTATCATCAGCCCCGGAATCCCGGATGGTCGGTGCTCCGCCTTCGGGTACTGCCTCTTCTGTCCCCTGCGTAACTTGTTGGTCAAAAGGGACCCTCTGTGATGACACTTCAGAGTCATCCGCCTTGTTGGGCGAGGAGGTTGGAGGAGGCGTTTCGCTCTCCATCACCTCTGGGAGGAGACTCCTCGAAGAAGAGGATTGCCTAGAAAAACTTTGTGCCGACCTGTAAAAATGCATGAATGTGTTACGTATATCTTCGGTAGTAGCAACGGAGCGGGACGCTATCAAAGTACTCCGGATTCTCTTACTGTTTGGCCGAGGGCTTGTCCCCTTGTTGGGGATGCTCAATGGCGTCACTTTCCAAACCCAAGCCGGTCGACGGCGGCATCTTGCCCTTCTTGAAAGACCGCCCCTCCCAATCTTCGGAGGCGGCCCTTTCCCTCCTATTTGGAGAAGGGATATTGGGTCCTTTTCCGCCTCCATCTTTGGGCAAGGAAAGGTCGATTTCTCCGGACTCAGTGTCCGACTTACCTCCAGAACCAAGGTCATCTTGGGTCTTTTCGCCCTCCCCTGCTGATGCCTGGTATGGCGCCGAGGCCAGCATCCTTGTTAACATAGGAGTAGCTGAGTCTTCGGGAAGGGGAGCCGGACACCTAATCAATTCCACCTTCTTTATCTAGCCCTGAAAAAGGATGATACTATCGGTATCTTGCAACTGGGTATCTGATTATGAGGTATTTGGTAATGGGTACTTACCGGGGTGTCCGGATGGTTACAGTCTAGGCCGACATCTTCGGTGGTGTCTGGCCATTGCCTTCGTTTCCCGAAGAATAATCTCCACATTTTTTCGTGCGTTGTGCCAAAGAAGTTCTGAAGAGTCTGAGACCCTTCTGGATTGAAGTCCCATAGGCAGAGAGGCCGTCGCTGGCATGGCAGGGTCCGACGAACTAGCATTACATGAACGATGCTGGCTATGTCGATGTCCCTCTCAATGAGGCTTCGGATGCGACTTTGCAGAGTTCGCACATCATTCGTTGATCCCCAATCTAGCCCCTTGTTAATCCACGATGCAAGCTAAGTTGGGGGGCTGGATCGGAATGCGAGCGCGGTTGCCCACTTGGAGCTGCGGGGCTCGGTGATATAGAACCACCCATGCTGCCATAGATCAGAAGATTTGGCGATGGATCCTTTCAGCCAAACGGCGCTAGCAAGCTTGCTCACTGTAGTGCCGCCGCACTCGGCCTGCTCCCCCTCTACCACTCGCGGCTTCGCATCGAAGGTCTTGAGCCACAAGCCGAAGTGCGGAGGAGTTTGGAGGAGGGCTTCGCATGTGATGATAAATGACGAGATAAGACGAATAGAGTCCGGGGCCAAATTGTGAAAGTCTAGCCAACAATAGAACATGAGCCCTCGGACGAAGGGGTTAAGTGCAAACCCCAACCCAAGGAGGAAGTGGGACACGAACATGACCCTCTCGCCGGATCTGGGGGTGGGAATAACCTGCCCCTCGGCAGGAAGCCGATGATGGATTTCAGTGGTCAGGTACCTCGCCGCCCGAAGCTTTGCAATGTCTTCCTCCGTAACAGAAGAGGCTACCCACCGGCCTTGACGGCTAGATCCGGACATGATTGGGGCTGGTGGCAACCGAAACCTGGGTGTTGGAACTCGGGGTGGCAGGAGTTGAGGAAGAGGCAAGTGTGGAAGAAAAAGACAGGTCTGTACCTCTATATAAAGGCTGCAAATATCAAATGTCTCCTCTCGGGCCTCAAAAACTTGCTTGTTTCAAAGGAGTTGTACCCAAGCGACGGTTGGGTTACCCACGTTCGGGTCGACAGGAATCCCTTAAAAAAGGGAGGCACGATGTCTGCTTGGATAAGACGTGCCAATAAGGCCATGTCCTGGGACGTGGGGCGACAGGCCGTCTAAAATGGTTCGTAAGTAGTGGTAGGGCAGGCGTGGTATCATATTACGAAAAAGTGGTCGGTGGGTTGAACCCATGAAATATTATGTCCTCTGCGGTTGTGCATACAAGTCCGGATACAATCATTACATCTTAAGATCAACTAGGAGTTCGGAGGGGGGGAACCTGCCTTGCAATGCCGAAGACACTCTGCGCGCCAGACTCCTCATCATTGAAGCCAGGTTCAGGGGCTACTGAGGGAGTCCTGGACTAAGGGGTCCCCGGGCGTCCGGCCTGTTATCCATGGGCCGGATTGATGGGCTATGAAGACATGAAGGCCGAAGACTGTACATGTGTCCTGATTTTAATAATTTGCTGCCCATTTGCTAATTCTTAAGTAATTTATTACAACCCATTTTCTGCCCAGGACCACGGTCAAAAAGTTCAACCTTATTTTACATATTTCGGTGGAGTCCGAACTTTTGTAATCCCGAAATGATAAACATTTTTTAAGAACTTATTGATTTTCCAAAAAAACGTTTTGTTTCTGTAAGCAAATAGGACGTGGGACAATTGAGTTTGTTTAAGGGAAAACCAATGGTACAAAAATCAGCTTGGGAGGGAAAACAACAACAAAAATAAGGATGTAAATATCAAAAGGGAATTTTATGTATTTTCAATATAATGATACGTGTATATGAACTAGTAAACTATAGGTAGAGATCAGAAAACAGATGTAGGACATGCATTTCAAGAGGAAAATATAACTGGGCTGTGTGTTTGATTCAGTAAAAAAATTGCCTGCGGATGTTGTAAGACAAAATATAACTAACTGGCGGGCCAGAGGCCAGTAGATACCTGCTAGATCTTTGTGCCCCGTTGCCATCATGGGATGGGCCTATTAAAAAAACCAAGCCTGGGCAGTCTACAGCCCAGTTGAAACTTGCTCGACCTGAAAAAACAAATTATGTGCTCAATAAACGAGAGAATTCTGCAAGTACAGACTAATAACTGGGATGCAACAGGGATATTGTTTTTTCATCATGATAATAAGTGCATGCACTTGTTTCGAAAAATTTGGAGAATTGGGAATTCGAACGGCAGGTGCTTATGCTACCTATCAAATAAAAATCAGGTGACTGAAAATTCGTTTCGAAACAAATGATTCAGCTTTATATAAACGTCGACCCTCGGCATGATGGTTGGAAGCAAATGCCAAGTTCATACCAAAAGATCATTAACAACAATACCAACTTGCGGACGACAAGGTAGTACAAGTACCAATACCAAACTAACTTATAATATCTTCACTCCTGGCCCTAGTGTTCGTCTGGTAGAAAATCTTGCAAAGGACCAGCTCCCGCTCCTTCTCTTGCTCCAGGTCCCCGAGGTGGTACTGGTGCATCACCTAGTTGGTCCTCTGCTGGTCGAAGTTCTTGCTGGTGTGCAGCACTAGAAACTTTTTGCTGCCCGTCTGTCGGCCATTGACCATCATCGGCAAGGTATTGCCGATGTTGTGCCACATCGCGTGCATGTCGCACTCCGACCGTATCTTGTGACGCGTCCATGTGCCCCTTTTGAACGCCCTGGAATTGCGCTGGAAGAAATGCTTGCTTAGGCCACTCAGTGTGATACCTCCAGTATTGTCGAATACATGTTTTAGTGTACGTAGTTGGCATTTTCATAACATCTTTGGCATGTTACAGTCACTTGTTTCACTTTTTATTAACTGTCAAATTGTAATTGCTTCACTAGGTCTGCGTCTAAAAAGAAAAATAGAGCTATAAACAAAGGAATATGTTTGTGCAAGTAGACGGCCGATCGGTGTCTTACCTGGAAGTTTATCAGGATGTGTGTAGCATATGCCGTGCTCGCTGTCGATGGTTGGTATGAACAAATCGATGAGAGGGTGAGATCTCGCGCTGTTAGCACTCACTTTGGCCTCAAGGTGCTCGATCAGCTCCTGATCAGTGGGATCGAACTTGACGCCAGCCGGCAGCACCGGCCAATCCTTCTTCGACTTGCATCGGTTAATTCCAGTTATATGGTACTCAATGTATGATCAATCAACTGTTTTAAGTGAATGATGAAAGATTTCGACAGATAGGTTGTACTCCAAATCAGAAGTCCAGAATACCCAAACATGCCACCGGGATTCTTGTGTCACCTCACGCGTAGCGTGGTGTCACGTCAATTCAATGTGTGGACACGATGAATAATTTGACCGATGTATACTAGTACTGCTACTGTACTACTTACTAATTGTATTTAGTGTCACATTTTAACCATAGGTTTAACTAACAAGTACGCACTTGAAGCCTGATTATATATATATACCGCACAACATCTCCATCATCATTATTAGTACATCCTGCATAGGTGAGTTAGGATGAACTTGATCCCAGAAAGGTATCTATCCTTCAAACCAGAGGAGTGCTTCAAACTAACAACAGTACATAATATCCAACAAAAGAGGGTCGTGCTACAGCAGCAGAATACATGGCTCAGTCTAGATATCAGTACGAATCAAGTTGTGCATATTTGCTGTTGGCATGAACCACATCGCCGCATGTCGGGTTTGCAAAAGCCATCCATCGCATGGAAGCTTGATGCCTTTCACACACTGAAGATTATCTGGCAACAAGTTGTGTCGACAAATCTCTGGACATGGTGATTCATGAAACCCATGGTATGATGTGTAAACACAGTCCCCCCTGGCGAATGGAAGTTTCATAGCACGGTAGTCATCACCGGTGATATGATCGATGATTGGTTGGATGATCGGATAATTGAGCCCGAGGAACATGGAGTGGTTGCCGAGGCTGTAAACCCGCCTCCAGTTGAATACGCCTGGCCCAACGGAGCTGGGATCTTTCTCGAACACGGAGCAGCCATAGCCATCAATGTCATGAACGCCCCAGGCATTGTACTGCATGTGGTTTGATGTAATGGTTTGGTCAATTTTCTACGTGCGAATGAACATCAAATGATCGCCGTCAGCTGAACGAGCGATGAACCACCACCCATCGGCTAGTATGATTCCAGGTCCTGGAATCATGAAGGCCAGCGCATTTGCGTCTGCTGCAACAATTCAAATTGGAGACCAAAAGGACAAAAATAAACAATCATGTTCAGAGTATGTGTGGAATTAAGATTATTATAACAGTGACACATATCATAGACAGAGAATTGCAATACCACGGTCGTAATCATACCCCAAGTTAAAAAAATAAGCCAATGGCTTTCATATTCACTACAAAAAAATACACTTCCGTGATGATACGTGTTTGCCACGGCAGGTCGCGTTTTTTTGTCATGCATGTACATCCATGACAAATTTGTGACAGGATCAAGATAGTCATACATGTGCTGTCGTAGAAGTGTTCCATGACATTACCCAAATTATCATCACGGAAGTGTCCACTTCTATGACGATAAATCGCGCGTCACAGAAGTGCTTTCGTCAAGGGTGACCGACACATGGCATCCACCATAATGGAACGCCATTAAGCTATCGGGTCGGGTTTTGGATCCGATAACCCGTTAACAGCCCCGACCAATGGGGATTTTCCACGTGTAAAATCATCATTGGCTAGAGGAAATATGTGCCGGCTGATCGTTGGGACAGATGTCATCCACTCACTGGACAGAAGGTGCCTATGATACATCGACATGTGGCACGGCCTAACAGTGGCCCATTCCTGTGAAAAGGCCGGCCCATTTGACTTGGTCAAAAGCTGGTGGGCCGGCCCATGGAAAGCTTGTTAACGGCCTATTCGCATATAGCCCATTTACAGCTGGCTAACCCAAGGTCTGTTACGCCCTATACGAATTAGGCCCAGTAGCGTCATCTGGGCCATCCAATATGATTCCAGCCTGTTTTCACTTTTGGCCCATGTATAGCCCATGACGTCTTTCGGCCCATATGAGGCCCTTTGTAACTCTTGGCCCATTAGCGGCCCGTGCTGAAACTGGCCCGTAATGAACAGTGTATTACTTTACACCCATTAACGGCCCGTGGTGAAACTGGCCCGTAATGAACAGTGTATCACTTTATACCCATTAATAGCCCGTTATTCCGTTGGGCCGTTTCCAGCCCAAGTTAACTTTCGGCCTTCTGAGGGCCCATTTATTCTTGGGCTCATTTGCAGCATTCGGTTACTTACGGCCCGTTACTGTCATTTTCTGCTTGTGGGCCAAATTTATCCCATTGTTACAGTCGGCCCGTTTGTGGACCATTAGTCTGTTGGGCCATTTTCATAGCATCACCAAATACGGCCTATTAACGGCTCGTTATGGTCAGCCCATAAAACGTATGATTTCCATTAAAGGCCCGTCTACGACCCATTAAAGGCCCATACAAGACCCATAAATGAGTCGGCGACCCATGGATCCTACGAGACGTAGAAGGCCCATGGATCCTACGAGACGTATAGGGCCCATGGATCCTACGAGACGTACAAGGCCCATGGATCCTACGAGACGTAGAAGGCCCATGGATCCTACAAGACGTAGAAGGCCCATGGATTCTACGAGACGTAGAAGGCCCATGGATCCGACGGGCCGTGAAGGGCCATGGTCGGGCGAGTTGGCCCCCGTTTGAACGATATAGAATATTCAAAGAATTATCCTACTCAATACTATCACCTCTAAAAAGCATACATTATACAACAAAGAGATCAAGGCATAGAAAGGTAGAATAATCCTACACTATACAATAAAGAAATTACAGCCGATTATACCCACTGGGCATTATCGTTCGGCACAGGTGATAATAAAGCATACACAAATAGAAAATTACATACACTGGGCAAATACAGCTCATACATCATGGACGCGCATCAACTTAACTCCATTTGAACTATAATCTCTTTAGAAAATAGGATTGGCCGGATTCAGATAGCAGAAATTTCAGTCTGCAAAATCTCCAATTCCTTCATGGTTACCTCAGTGTCTTGTTTCATTTTTTGACTCCTGCATCTAATACTTTCATGTCCAGTCTCAACTTGTTGATTATATGTTGACAATCATGTACACGTTGTCTTGCCACCTCTAGTTGATGCTCGAGAACATCAACACATTCCAATTCCAATCCATAATCATTCAGTAACGGCCATGTCGCACTGCTCCCAGATCTTTGTGTTGATGTCACTTCATCCTGAAATGTTTCTGTAAGTACACATGACTGAGGGCAAAAATATAGTTACAATAGTGAAGCGAACATGACACTATTTTGTACTACATGGCAAAACAGGACTAACAATAATGTTACACGTCACTTCCAAAAAATGTTACATGTCATGAAGCATAAGCAGGTGATATTTTAAAAATTATAAAAAAGATAGTCTGTGCAACCTGCATACAGAAATCCCTCTTAGCTCACCAGAGGAGCATGATGTTGCGGCCCAATTGAAAACACAGACAAGTTACAAATTTAGACAACATGTTGCGTATAAGTAAGCAAGCAGTTGGCCATTCTGTGCCTCAATTAAAGTCTTAGGGAGCATACTGAACATCAGAGGGTTTCATACAAACATACTACAACAGGCAAAACTATGCAATCATTAGCATTGTATAAACTAGATTGTGAGCCTCATGCAATAATAGTTGGTTAATAGACTTCAAAGCTTCAGGCACACTTTGGCAGAGTAATTAAATGGTAAGGCCTTTAATTATGTCAACTAATAGTGATACAAGTACCGAACATCAGGCATGATTATTTGGGCATCTCATTCACTGAGGACAAATAAAGCAATTGAAAAGAGAAAATTAACTATGCCTGAAACAAACAAGGAATTGAACTGTTGAGTTGCATACAGTGACTTACCTTAGCAGGTTGAAGAGGCTCAGCGCAGCTCCTACTTCTCTTGCAAGGCTCCTTCCTAACATCTTGTACTTGGAAATCCTCAATCTTATCTTCATGGCACCCCCTCTGCAAGGTGACACAAACTAGTTACTCGTCTCCTTGGAAGATAAATATGCATACTTTCCAGTCTGTGAACACAAAAGGATGAGATTATAACAAAACAACACCATAGAATGAAACATGTCGCATCTCTTGCACTTGCAAACAATGAAATGAGCATTTACTATGTCTGCACTATGTAAAAACTAGGCATACCTTCGAACTAGATCTCCAGGTACTCTTGGAGAGCCTACTGTAGTGTACAGCCAAACCTTTATGTCACCTATGAGTTAGACAAGGCCCCACTACAACAGCCCTTAGTGTTTAAATTGTTGACAAGCTCTGTTAGAGTGTTAGGTCAAGAACAACAAGTAATCAAAGCAAACCATCCTAGTATGGATGGCTAATGCAAACAAGCAATTGAACAGATGTGTGAGGAAATCATACATATCAAGAAAAGAAGCAGAGAAGGAGGCTTAAAGACCATCACTTGACTCACCAGATTTAAGGGGCATTTAAACATCATGTGCAACGTATGAACTAACATAAACATTGCATATTCCAGATTCTACAATGGAATGCACATGTATTAGGTTATGCCATGTATGATGATGCCTAAATGTACAGATAGCAGGCAGGAGTGATTCATCATTGCACACACAATTGAATTGCAGGTTAAGGGCCAGTTCGATTCCGCCTTTTCAGGGCATATTGTCAAAATAAGCCATAAAAGATGTAAAGAAGTCATTTTTGAGTTATGGGCTTGGGCTTAACTAATTTTGCTTTGGAGGGGGGTGTTTCGGGTAGAACCTCACTAAAAATTGAAGGGAAGGGGAATAGTGAAATGACTCTGTTGTCTGCCTATATTACACTCAAAATGAAACTGCTGACGCCCGTGTCACACCTGACCCTCAAGTAAAAACAAACATGCAAGCATTCATTGCCCTGCCCACTTGCATCTCCTCTCCCCTTTCACTCTACATCGATCCCCTGCCTGCAGCACTAGGGTTCCTCCAGCGAGCCGTCGCCACTGGTCCCATCTGGCCTAGTCCTCGATGATGCTATGTCTAGCTAGGCTACATGGCCGGCGGGTAGGGGCAAATCTCCCTGGCTGCTCCTCCCTCTGGCACCACCCCTCATTCTCATGGTCTCCAGCAACTGCTCCACTGTGGTTCATCCAACGCACTACTCCGGCGGGCACTGCACAACTACGACTGATACCACACTGTGGCAGAAGGCACCTTATTCCCCCTCCCCTCCTCCCAGGCCATGGCCTTGAGGTGTTGTTGAAGGATGAGCTCATCCAAAAAGGTGAGGATCTCCTCTGTTTTTTTGCCAAATTTTCATTCTGATCCACTATACGATGAATTGCTATGAGCTGCTTCTGCTGCTGCTATATGATGCATTGCTATGAGCTGCTCTTGCTGCTGCTATATGATGAATTGCTATGAGCTGCTGCTGCTGTATGATGAGTTGCTATGAGCTGCTACTGCTATATGATGAATTGCTATGAGCTGCTGCTGCTGCTGCTATATGATGAGTTGCTACAAGCTGCTCCTGCTGCTGCTATATGATGAATTTCTATGAGCTGCTCCTGCTGCTTCTATATGATGAATTGCTATGAGCTGCTCCTGGTGCTGCTATATGATGAATTGCTATGAGCTGCTCCTGCTGCTGCTATATGATGAATTGCTATGAGCTGCTGCTGGTATATGATGAATTGCAGACTGCTGTTGTTGTATGATGAGTTGCTATGAGCTGCTGCTGCTGCTATATGATGCTTTCAGGTGGTGCTGCTATACGATAATAACCAGCCACTTGGACCATCGAATTTCAATAAATAATTGTTCTTCATTTAAATGTGGGTCATGTGTTCTTTGTTTAAATTAGGCAATGGGATCTCTATGGAAACCATTGACCAAAGTAGATTGTGCCAAGTAGATGGTATCTTTGTATTTGCATTTTGAGCAAACAGTGATGGTATGTTTTCCTATCATATTAATTACTGCACTGGGTTCAATTTGTGATGTTTGCAAGTCAAATTAATTTCCATATGGGCAGCAAAATGAAAAAAATATAATGCAATCTAGACTTTCCACTGATCATACCAAAGATAAGCTGAAAACGCAATGAAAAGAACTTGTTGGCTTATTACATGGAGCTTATATTCACAGGTGCTTTTTTTCTTAGGATAACTCGTAATAACTGTCCCTAAGAAACTTGGCTAATAGAACTTGCATACAAATAACATGTCACGATGATTACAATGGAGGAGTGACGTACCATAGCACACTGTATAGGCTCACCACTGCCTCTCCTTTTTTGCGATGTTCCATGAAATTGCCGCATACATCTTGTACTTTTTCATTGTGTAACCCTATCTGCAAGTTCACACGGCTAATTTCAGACATCTCTACATGATACTACATTGCATATCCCTTGGGCATATTTAAACCACCAATTAACGATTGTGTGTGTACCATAAACTAGCCATGACTCTGTATGGTGGACTAGCAAGCACTCTAAGGGAGCCTAATGTAGTGCACTGGAATTCCTACATGCCACCTACGATTTTGTGTAATGTACTGCCCCTGTTTCTAAATATATGTCTTTGTAGAGATTCCAATATGGACCACATACAGATGTATATAGATGCATTTTCGAGTGTAGATTCACTCATTTTGCTCCGTATGTAGCCTATAGTGGAATCTCTAGAAAGACTTATATTTAGGAACGGAGGTACGAGGTAGTATCATGTATGACATCTACATATCTAATTTACTAGCCAGTAGTAGAAATCATTGTCTGCACAAAGGGATTACTGGTCGAAAATCCTAGCAAAGCACGCTGGCAGGCACAGAACAATACAAGAGAGAGACGCTCTTACAAGATCATAGCAATGCCTCAGTCCAGGATCTTGGTTGGCCAAGCTGTTAGATCCAGAAGAAACATTGTCCTTGTAGTTTTTGTCAGCCGCATACAGGTAACAGCGACCAGTTAGTATATTTGAAGTACATCGGGCAGGTGATGCTGGACGGGTTTAAAGGTGACAAGTACCTAGGTCGTGGCCGGTGCTTGGCATCTCTCCAGACGGTGGGAATCAGGTTAGAAACGTCGAGGGTGATGACGTTGCGCTGGCTATCGGGGTCCGGTAAGGAGATCTAGAACTGTCGAGTAGGGTGTTTGTGGAGCGGCTCCGGTAGGGTGGACTACGGTGTGGGCGAAGCGGATCTGTGGCCGTGGACGAGGGCATAGGTGAAGCTGCTCCGGTGGTTGGGTTAAGGATGGTGTCGACGATGTGGATCTGCGGCCGTGGATGGGGCGTCAGAAGCTGCTTCGGTGGTTGGGTTAAGGATGGTGTCGACGATGTGGATCTGCGGCCGTGGACGGGGCGTCAGAAGCTGCGCTGCTCTGGTGGTTGGGTTAAGGGTGGTGTCGATGATGCAGATCTGCGGCCGTGGACGGGTTGTCAGAAGCTGCTCCGGTAGGTTGGATGAGGGTGCGAGGAAGCGGATATGAGGCCGTGGACTTGTGAGTTGGCAAAGCGACCCTGGTAGGGTTGAGAATGGTATAGGCGAAGCTACTCCGGTAGGGTTGACGATGGTGTCGGTGAACTTGCTCCGGTAGGGTTGAGGAAGGTGTCGGCGAAGAGGATCAAAGCCCATCGACGGGGGCGTCGGTGGGGCGGCTCTGGGGGTGTGGACGAAGCGTCTCCGGTGGGGAGTACGAATGAGCCACTGCAGATGCGCGGTGGTTGACAGGAGTACTGGCGAAGCAGATCCGACGCCGTGGACAAGGCCGACACTGAATGGGCTGTGGTACAGTGGTGGATGAGCAGTCTACTTGTTTCTAGGGGAGGTGGGAGAGGTAGATGCGGTCGCAGAAGCAGATCCGGCGAGGTGGACGCCGGTGGCAGTGAATGGGTTATGGTACGCCGGTGGATGAGCAGTCTAGGGTTTCGAGAGGGAAGGGGAGAAAGGGCGATGAAGTACGGACGGTGTGATGTAAGATGCTCTGGTGCTGTGGAGTTAGTCGTTTTTGCGGGAGGGGGAGGAAATGGGGGTGCCGTGTAGTGGGGGAACCAGAAGTTACCAAAGCAGTCCCGACCTATCATGTAGATGAGGGTGGTATTGTAACTGTTGGTCTCCGTGCACCAAGGACAAAAGGGGGATTTCGCATGCTAAAGACTAAGGTGGCGGAAATTTTAGGAGGCGAGAGATTTTGCCGCCCGTGGGATCGTTCGTATCCAGTTTCAACTAATTTTGGACCGTGCTAGCGGGAAGGTCATGCTAGACTGTGTACACGGGGCATGCGTCAGCATTTAATAACTGGTGTGAAGTCCACCCCAGAAAAAAGGCAATAACTCGGGATGATGCGCCGATAACTTGGACGTTCACACGGGTGCGGCCAATCGTACGGGTGTAGTGGCGCGTTCACAAAAAAGGGATCAAATGCTCAGCCTATGTATTTCTGGTGTAAATAGATAATTTAGTGCCATTGGTTATTTACTTTAAACATAATGCATTGACGTGTTAGTGTAGAGGCGCACAAAAAGAAATGGATATTGTAGTCAACTACTTAAAAGTGTTACCTCATATGATTACATAGCCTCCATTTCATAAATTGCGTACCCGTTGAATTCATATATGAATATTACATATATTACTTCAAAATATAAACTTAAATCATCCAAGACTAATGAATTTGAATGCAAGAGTAACAGTGGTGCATGTACATGATAGCTACATTGGTTGTTTGAAGAAACATCACTGTAACTTTGGCATGCACAACTGAAAAGGTTTATTTAAATAGAAAAATGTGATATGTGAGTGTCCAATCTTTATAGCGTTGAATCGATATTGTATCTTTGGCCACGATATGAAGTAGATATTGACTTATGTTCAAGCGATGCACGTCCACGATCGCCAGATAGTGATACGTGAATGAATTGTGCAATCTCTCTCACACGCATACATATCTCATTTCCCTGTGGGCCGGAATCACACACGCGCACTTCGTGTATCTCTCTCCCTCCGCCAGGGTTAAATTCGTCTTTCTACCCCGTCCTACAAGTCTCTCACACAGAAACACACACGCTCTCTATGTCTAACACGCCAACCCCTTTAATTCCGCCCACCCACAGCCACTAATGTCTCAAAGTATAATAATGTCTCTCACACATATGCTATCTACCTATCCTTTAATATAGCAAGATATGTGTCACACAAACTCCTTCTCCATACTAGGAAGATGCCCATGCATTGCACAGAACATCAAGATGCATTTGTATGAGAAGTTTATCTTGTGGGAGAAAAGGATGAACGAGGGAATGCCTTATTAGCAAATGCAGAGAGGGGTGTGGGTATCTTTTTGCAAAATTGCCATAGTTTCCTTCCTGTTTGTCGGATATAAATCGGATGGCCTATATTGCAGGATGGCGGGAACACCATCATCACCAACTCTGTTTTTTATAAGAGTAGAGATATGTGAGTGTCACTACCCCCCCCCCACACACACACACCCACACTTCCCAACACAGAAGGAGTAGGGTGACACCTCGATCTTGATACTAATCTATCGACTGGCTTCTCTCTCAAACATACACACAAACTCTACCCGGCACCGAAGGAGTAGGGTGGCACATAGATCTTGATAATAATGTATCTACTCCTCTTTCAAACACACACACACACTCGCTAGTTGTGCCTCTGTGCCTACCGCACACACTCTCGATACGTCTTTCTCTCCCTCCCCCCCAACAATGACAGCAGAAGGGTGACAACTCGATCTAATCATAATCTGTCAATTGGTTTCTCTCTCAAACATTGTGTCTCGGTGCCTCGCTCCGTAGCCCCCTCGATATGTAGATTTCTCGCGCGCGCACAGCTGTAGTGACGATGATGCTGAACCCAGTGTGCCTTGTTTTCACCGGCCCCATGTGATAGTTTTCATCCTGTTTTCTGTTAATTAACAAGGCAACCTTTTCTTTGTTACTACTAGTGAATCTGAAATCATTCGGGGCAGACATAAAATATATCACTTCAACCCAATTATCGCAGCAACTATTTTAAAAGAAATTAGCTAGCTGCCCGTGCGTTGCACGGAACATCAAGATGCATTTGTATAAGTAGTTTATCTTGTGAGAGAAAAGGTTGAACGAGGGAAGGCCTTATTTGCGAATGTGGAGAGACGTGTGGGTATATTTTTGCAAAATTGCCATAGTTTCTTTCCTATCCATTAGATATAAATCCGACGGCCTATATTGCAGGATGGCATGCACACCATCATCACCAACTCTGTTTTCTACTCCCTCCGTCCGAAGATACTTGTCATCAAAATGGATAAAAAGAGATGTATCTAAAACTAAAATACATCTAGATACATTTCCTTTTATCCATTTTGATGACAACTATTTCCGGACGGAGGGAGTATGTCTTTTTAGAGATTTCAACTAGTGACTATGACTGGACCTTACCAACATACTCAAAAAAGTAGTCCATAATTTTGATGTTACCCTCTTTTCTTGGCGGTGCAATGCCATCTGGATACCTCATAAATAAATCAAGGACAAATCTGACCCCTTCCTGAAAAGACATACAGAGCAAAATGAGTGAATCTACACTCTAAAATATGTCTACATACACATCCGTATGTGGTAGTTCATTTGAAATCTGAAAAAGACAAATATTTAGGAACGAATGGAGTATATATAAGAGTAGACATGGAGATATATCTCCAGCATGGTCTACAACAAAAATGTGCTTTGATGGTTAGCGCCGGATGCTCGCAATGCGATGACATGAGTTCAAATTCTGTCTTTTAACTTTATATTTTTATATTATATATTACTCTACTTATTTAATATATACTTCTTTCGCTGTTGCACTGATAGTGGAACCCACAAAGTACTTAGAATACAAGATTAAGGATGGACTTTTTCTTTTTAACTTTCTATACGAAGCTGTAGCGACCCTGCAAGTCACATGTACACTGTACATGCAATTAACTTTTTATAGAGGGACAATCATATAGGCAATTAACTCAAATGGATTGGATGTCACTCTATTATTTCCAGCATAAAGAGCATCTCCAATGGCAGCCGGCAAATTTCCTCCTGCTTCCTTAAGCGGAGGACGACATCAAACGCTAGCGGCATACATTTTTACAACTCTAGACAACCAGATGAAATTCGTGCAAACATGGACTGATTTCATATAAGCATGAAGGATTTCGTATAAAAAAGCCGGATGTTCATATAAACATGATGGATTTCATTACATTTACATGAACTAAGAGGTGCCAATCCGGCTCTCTTGTATAATTGATACTCCCTCCGTCCGGAAATACTTGTCCTAGAAATGGATGTATCTAGACTTATTTTAGTTCTAAATGGCCGCCCGCGGACCCCTTTGTCTTCCTCATGTCCGTCAGACACTTGCGGGGTCGACGAAGGTCCTCGGAAGAGACGAAGCAGCAAAGAAACCACCTGAATCCGCGGTCGTTGCCTTGGCGGTGGCCTTCATGGGTCCCAAGTGGCGGCGGCCTCCCGTGTTCTACTTCTCCTCGATGATGGCGGCGGACACGGAGAAGTTGGCCACCGACTCTTCGCTCTCCACGCACCTGGCTTCTGTCTCTGCCTGCATGGCGCTGCCGCAGGCACGGGAGGCGCGCCCACAGACACGGGAGGCGCGGCCATTGCAGACACTGGTGGCGCGGTACGACGCGTCAGCGACGGCGCCCGTACCGGCGTGCTCGCCGCCGTGCCGGCGTGGAGCAACTCGCCACTTCTCATCGAGCTGAACTGGAGCGGCGAGTTGCTGAACCACGCGCCTGCTTGGGGCGGCAACTGGCTTCGTCAGGCCAAGCAAGGTTGGTGAAGCACCGAGCGGCCTCGCCCGTATCTGGAGGGCTCGGCGGGCCACCCAGCCGGGTAATATGCCGGAGAATGGCTCATCAGAAGCCATCAGAAGAGTGGAGAAAATGGTGAAGGAGGAGATGCGGGAGTGGCGGAGGGGTGCGATTCTTTCCCGCTGTCTGTCTGGCCTCGTGTAAATAGAGGGCGGACGGTAGGATCTTGGCCGACGTCTGGCCTCGTTTAAACTGAGGGTGGACGGGAGGAGCTCGACCGGTGTTGCGTTTAATTCCGGCCCACTCATGAACGGACGTGTGGCCGGAGTAGGATTCTCCGTTTGCATGCGGGTTTAATGGAGGGGTTTAATGGAGGCGCCGGGTGTGCAGCGGGCGGCGTAGTACTATTCGATTTGACAGCAGTAATGAGCCGTCAAATCACAAAGGCCCTCACCTCTCATGAAACCGACCGAGCTAGACTGCCCCGCCCTCTAGCCTTTTAAAAAATGTATATACTCCACTTTTGTACAGTAGTAGTATCGATGGATTACGCCATGGAGCAAAACTTGAAATTAAAAAAAGGTGGTACATATAGGGAGGGAGTATTCAATTTGACAGCGGGCGGCGCAGTTCCCAATAGGGCTTTAATGCAGACGAGGGAGGGAGTAGCGGTTCCCGATATGTTGAACGGCCAATGCATCCTCCTTCAATTAATGCATGAGGGAAGTAATGGGAGGAGGTCCAGGAAAAGAGGCTGCACAATGTGAATGCAACGCAGTTTGCCCTCATTGCCCTCATATAAAGGCGCCCCTCCATTCCAATGCATCTACCACATTGTACGCACCTAAGCATTTGTATAAGCACCTACACTAAGTGCAAAATAGCTCACTCTAGACCCATGGCGGCGATGCGCGTGAGTGGCCAGCGGCTGCGCCAGATGGTCCACGACGCCGGCCTGCGGCATGGCGCCGAGGATCGTCTCCACAAGGTGTTGGAGACCGGCTGGTGGATGGCCGCCGTCGACACCAACTACGACTCTCAGTTGGACTAGATGATCGTTGCCACCAGCAACAAGTTCACCGTCCTCAAGAAGCTTGCGGACGACATCGCCGTACTCCTCCAGCCCGTGTGCCCGGGCTCCTCATTGCCTGCCACCCTAATCGGCCTCCATGTACGGAACCTCTTTCAAGCACTGGTGGCCCTGCGACTGCCCGCCGACGCCATGAAGAATGTCCACCTGGAGGTCGCGCTCGCCGCGAGGCGCCTCGCCCTTCAGGAATTCGTCGACCTACACATCCACGTGTAGGAGCAAATCATGTACATAGGTATCTACAAGGCCAGTGAGGATGCTACGACTTTGGCCTTCCTCAACCGGTTGGAAGCGTTGGATGCCTTTGCTGAGAAGCACCTCGACCTCACCACAAAAGCCGCCGCTCCTTAGCCGCCGGTCGGTGGCCCAGCGCACTAAGTTGAGGAGGAGGAGGTCGTACGTTCGTGGATCCATCTTTCTTCTTGCCTTCTGTAACCACCACTGCGATCGCATCATCGTGGCCTTAATTCTTATTGTGCTATCGCATTCTCGTTCCAGTCAATAACGACATGTGCGATCCCTTTGCTTAATTATATGCATCACTGTAACTAGTACTCCATCCATCAATTTATAAGTTGTGCTTACCTTTTCCATCAACTTCGTGCAACGCGCGGGCATCTTGCTAGAAACACTAGAATATGTCTATATAATCCGTATGTGATAGTCCATTTGAAATCTCAAAAAAGACAAATATTTAGGTACGGAGGGAGTAATATATTAGGAGTATATCAAAACAATAGTGATTTCTTTCAAGTTTGTGAACAAACACTACTATTCTACTACTTTGGATCCGTCGCAACGCACGGGCACATTGTTGGTAAAAGGAAAAGGCCTGCCGCATTCGCGTCGCACCCCCACACGCCCGGGAATCGGGAGTACAACACGGCCCGTCCGGCACGACAAATAGCTTAGGGAAGGCGTGTTGCCTAGCATTTTCACTTTCATGTGGGACCGCCTTGAGCAAACCGACACCTCGCCCGCTGCCGGGTTGGAAAACAAAAACGAGGGGAAGATCTAGCTGTAGCATGGAAGCCAAGAATTTGGTGTCAGACGGGGCTCGTTGATAGAGTAGGAGCATTTCGTACTAGTACTACTCCTACTAGTACCAAGTTTGTACTCCTAGTACTATATTACTAGCACTACCACTATATAATTAGTAGGTACGTGCACGGCACAACATCGTAGGAACAAAAAACGGGAAGATCTTGTTTTGGGTGATTTATCTTTTTTTCAATCAACGTAGTATGAATAATATGATGTGGGGGCACCCATGAAGCTTATGTGGCTTGGTTGCATGGCTACGGAAGGTTAGAGAAAAATAAATAGATAATGTGTTTAGAGTGCACTCCACTAAATAGATATACTTTGGATCCATTGCAACGGACCGGCACATCTATATCTATGCCCCCTATATAGTGTGTGAAAAACTTTGAAAGTTGGTCGTTGGATGAAGCCAATCCGACGGTACAAAGATGGCAAATCCGAGCACTACTGGCTGTTGGATATCATCCACCAGATTCTGCCACATGTATAATCTAGAAGACTCCATGGTTCAACTTAATTCATGACTAACTTTGCAACAACTAAGCTTAGGCAAAGTTATTAGTTCTTCAAAATGAGAGCCACAAGTTGGCAAGCCTAAGGGAATCTTGCCACATTTTTTCTGTGTATGTCATGTGGGGCCTTAGTGTGGCTTGCCTAAGGTGTGTCTTGAACCAAACACTCACCTAAGTTAATCAAACTTGCCTAACCTTACATTCCACCAGATTTTGCCACCTAAGTTAATCCAGAAAGCTCCACATGTAGAAGCATAATGCACAAACCACCAGAATCTCATGCGTGCAATGCACGTGTACCTTACTAGTACTAGTTGGTAGTAGTAAGAAACAAATTCTAGTTTTGGCACGAGCTCATACTGTGGGAGCACCACAAGGCCTGCCCGGGAGTTACATTTCCCTCTCGGAGCCCACGGGACCGAACTTCAGTGGCTTCATGCCCGGCCTATGAGTCAATGACATGCGGACCTTAAATGCGGTTGGCCCACATGTCATTCTCATGGTGGTGGCGTGGTTCGCGACTCACTCGTTCGAGATGAACCGGCCGATGGTGGCGTGGCCGTGGTGAGGGTGCCACAGCTGGGCGTTGGGGCGTTACAAGGCGTAGATGGCCACACCGGCGGGTACTACCTATAGTACATAAGTACTCCAACTGAGGATTGATGCCCGGGACGAAATGTGTCACAGCCGCTGGATGAAAATTCAATGGTGTGGGAGTACGGATCGGAGCACAACAGCGGAGCAGGCAAACCGCATCCAATCGGGTGTGTCTGTGGTAGAAAGTTGATGGTCGCCGCAGTTCAGCTGGCCCGCATGTCATGCACACAAAGGCAGAGGAGCAGTGGGCCGAGAGGGATGAGGGGCACGTCGGGGGGATGAGGATCCCCTGACGCGAACAATCCTACCATTTTGTCACTGACATGTGGGACCCATAAGCGTGGGTCCCACCTGTCAGCGAAGGAAAGGCAGGGCAAGGTAGCGATAGCCACGTCAGAGGATCCATGTCCACGTCGGGGGACGTCGTGTCGTGGGTTGGATCGGCGTCGTGGGAATCGCGTGTAAGTGTGGCAGTGGTAGAAACAAGAAACGTGATGGTCGCCATGGTTCAACTTCCATGGACAAGCTATCATGTCTGCTGACACATGTATATCAAAACTAGAGTGCTTATATTTCAAGCACGTGAACAAGTATTATTCTACTACTTTGGATCCATTGCAACGCACGGGCTAGCACATTGGTAGTAGTAGTGTCCATCTCTATCTCTAGAGGCCTTCCCTCATTCATCCTTTTCTCTCACAAGATAAACTACTCATACAAATGCATCTTTATGTTCCATGGAACGCACGAGGATGTTTCCTTGGGGGTCTCTCCAGCGCGGCGTGGCCGTAGTTGCAAGTTGACGCCCCTTGAGATGCCCATGTTGAGGGGCACTCGGATTTCCTCCGATGAGCAGGTAAGATGAGTTTGATCACGTAGTAAATGCATTCTAAAGACTACTTCCGTGTCCATTTCCTAATTCTCCCACTGCCCACTGTTTCACAGGTTAGGCTCGGTGCGAGTGGAGATTGGCTTGCATATGTACGGGAGGGTACCAACATCAATTTGCACAACATTTACAATGGTGACACTGTTCCCGTAGAACCTTTGTCCAACATTGGGATCAGCCATGCAACGGGCCACCGCATGAATTGGTACGATGGAACCACGGTGAGATTGAATAAGATAGCACGAACCTTGCACATGGCGGTCAAAGGCGGACCATGCTGTCTGCGACCGATTTGTTGCCGTACGAGTAAGAAGACGCTGTGCTCCTTTCTAACCGCATCTTCGCGGTGACAAACCATGGGACTTATTTTGTATGGGACACATCCTATGATATACTCCCTCTCTCCCAGTTTATTTGTTTTGAATCTTTTCGTTTTATAAGTTTCAAATTCAAATTTAGAGCTCCCCATCACATGTTGAGATTACAATGTCCAATAAATCGTTGTGTGCATGTATAGTAAAGAAACAAATCTTGAGTTTGGCACGAGTTCGTGCTGCGGGAGCACCACAAGCCCTGGCGCAGGAGTTACATTACCCTCTCAGGGCCGTCGGGACTGAGCTTCAGTGCCTTACTACACCTACCTTTGAGTCAATAACATGTCGACCCGATAGGTGACTGGTCCACATGTAATGCTCCCGTAGGCAGAGGGGCAGTGGGGCCAAGAGGGGTGAGCCGCAGGTCGGGGGACATGTGGTTTCATGGGTTCGAGCGGCACCGTGGGAAACGCGCGTGGCTGTGGTAGAAACTTGATGCTTGCCGCATTTTAGGTGGCCCACATGTCATGCACACAAAGGCAGAGGGGCAGTGCGGCCGAGAGGGGTGAGGCGCACGTCGGGGGGCGTGGTGCCGTGGGTTGGAGAGGCGTCGTGGGAATCGCGAGATGAAATGTGATGGTCGCCGTAGTTGAACTTCCATGGACAATTTGTCATGTCTACAGACACATGCACTGCATACCGATCACTGGAAGGAGTAACAGAGAAAGCTATATATGCAGATAAATAGTTCCTTATAGTCAAGCGGACCCATGCTACTACTCTATTCCAAAGACATGCACACCATCGAAATAGTCCATCTATATCAATATACACCGAGAGGGAATAATTTTTTTACAAGAGAGGAAATAGTTCATCCATCCATAATGCCCTCCTGCTGGTGCAGCCTTTTCTTCTTCTTCTTCTTCTTCTTCTTCTTCTTCTTCTTCTTCTTCTTCTTCTTCTTCTTCTTCTCATTCTCTGTGGAAGACGGCTTCGCAACAAGCTCTTTGGACCTTGCAGCTATCTCGAAACTCACACGGGCATCGAGGGCAGCATATTTTATCTGCTCGTACATCAAGGGATAATTCTCCCATCCAGACGACCTTAATGCCACCGTCTCGTCACCCTTCTGAAGATTTGTACCGAGCACAAAATTTGCTACGTCGAATAGGGATGGTGTCTGTTTATCACAATCTTCTACAGGAATTTTCATTCTGGTTTGTAGGTCAGCGATGCTTTTCAAATCAAGGTTGTACGGCTCCAGCTTCTGTTTGTCCCCTTCGATGGTTGCCCCACAGAAGTATACATCCTCCCGAGACAAGAAATTGTGAAGCTCACCTGGTATGGAGGGCGAGTGTATGATGTGGTACACCAAAACATCATCTTCGTGGCACAGCTGAAGGACAGCGGCGCGCTGGATCTTCCCAGGGGCATGCTCCGTGTACTCTGCGTCGAGACTGATGACCCTCGTCTCTACCTTTTCGAGGGAGTTGGATACATTGTTGATCCACTACCGAACAACCCTTGGGTGGACGGTGACGGTGGCAACTATGCGCATCGAGCCTTCGATGAGGACATGTTGGATGCTAAAAACCTGCATCTCGACCTCTTCCGCCATTTGGAACCACTGGAACGGAGGGCTATGGTTTGGAGAATTAGGATTAGATGGCTAATCTAACTGAAGTAGTAGATGATTATTTAAAGAGGTTAAAACAATGTGAACGCAGTGGGGTTTGGATGCAAATGAAGACGAAGGGGAAGTGAAGAAGCCGAGGAGAATCGGTTCCTGATGGAGAAGTAAATGGGAGAAGTGGCGTGCAGGCAGTTGATTAGACGGCTAGGTAGACTAAACGAAAAGGCTATGCGGGTAGACTGATGAGTCGTACCTGTTCGTGTACGTGCCCATCCTTCCTGATAGATGGGACCTATGCAAACAGATAAAAAATGTGTCGTAGTTTTTTTTAGCGCGTGAGTGGGAGACACAACATTCTCTGGTTAAGGAATACTCCATCCATTTAGGTGAGTATAAGTCACCTTATGAAAATCAGGTTTTCCCAAAACCTTTAGGCGTGGAGCATTAACTTCCTGCTCGATCCCCTCCCAGCCTCGTTAGCCAGCGTTCTCTTCCTTTGCTGCTGTGTTCTACCTTTCCATTTTTCCTCTTCTCAAGTGTGGAACGATCTGCATGCCGTCCTTGATGCACCAGAACGACCACTGCATGCATCGCGACAGGGCGTTGATTGGGCATGCACGAGAATTTGGTTAGTCCTGCCTTCGGTCGCTGCGTGTTGTCGCTCAACAGTGGCATGGAGGCGCTTGACGACCAGTTTGCCGGCAAAGTGCTGATGGTAACCATCAACGGCGACCGGCCTCCCGTCTCGCCGGACGACCTTGTCAAAGCTCTTGGCATTGCGCATGGCATCCAAATAAGTGACTTGCTCGTCGAAGTCTGTCCGCCACCGGCTGATTTCTTCGTCAGGTTCTGGACAACTTTCGACTGCAACCGTGTATTCAAATCTTCCCGGCGTTTGTTCTGCGATGGAGCGCTAGTGAGCTTTGATCGGTGGCACCCAGGATGGGGCTTGGTGCCCTCTGAGCTTGAGTTTTTAACAAAGCTTAACTTCCATGGCATGCCTCGATGTGCTTGGAACAGCGAGTCCATGAACGGGCTTATCAACGACCTTGGAGGTGAGCTCGTAAGTATGTTTGTTCCTCCAGACAGTTGGGCTCTAACGATTATGGCATGGATGAAGAAGCCGTCCACCATACCGAAGGTGATTGGTGTTGAGATACCGGTGCAGGAACCGAGTTGTACTATTCATCGCCACCAAGGCCGTCGCGGACCACGTTAGGGATGTACCTGTATCGAGTGTTCGTGCATGTCGAAGAAGTGGTCAATCCATCAATCGAAGTCCTGTCGCCGCCGCTGGGGCCAGTGTCCGTCGACGACGTCCATTACAGGAGTCAATGTCAAACTTTCCCCGTGTTGCTCGGAATGATGGATGGCACAGGGCCTACTCCATCGCGCGGCGGAGGCCACTGCTTCTTTGGGAGAAGAGGCAGGGTTGGCTGCCTGGATGTGCTCTAATTTAATGTAACAACTGAATCTTGTCAGATACTAGTTAAATCCGAGCTATGGGTGTGAAGAACTGATATGCCAGTACATTTGATTGTGACATGTTCTAATTTTGTACCTGAACTTTTTTTAGAAAGGGATGTACGTCAACTTAATGTGCTAGCAGAACTTATTGTGTTGTCTATCTGTTTTTTTGCACAACATTCAAGATATTTCCCCGTCATTGATAAAGATGATGAACCGTTATGTACGACTTCGTTGGTTTCAACATAGCCCTTCCCGTAGTGATCCACTGCTTCCATCCTGATTGTGCCGCATGTATGAGTTTTTTGTATGCAAGTTCAGTGTGCTATGATGTTCTATATGATTGTGTCAACTATATAAGTTTTTACTGAGCATCAGCAATGCATATGGTTGAAAGATGTATTTACGAGCATCGACCGATGGGTCTCTCTCTCTATCTCTCTCTCTCTCACACACACACACACGCACACACACACACGCACACGCACACGCACAAGTGGGACCCGTTGAATTATTTATTTGCTCGTGAGAACTTTTAATTACGTTCCACTGTAATCTTACTTTTTTTCTTAAGTTATTAGTTGAGCTCAGTGACTTCAAAAAGTTGTACAGAAGCCTTGTTTGGGCCTTTCCGGCGTCGCTGAATGTGGGCTGAGTAACCATGTTAGGTTGTGTTGTACTACACAGGCCTTTTTTTTCAACATCAGCAATGCAACTGGTTGGACAGTTGTACACAATATTCGGGTCAACTTGTTATTCTCCGCCCCGCTGGGCAGCAAACTTTCCTAGGAGGTATGCATTAGGCTTAACAAGAAAATGGACTTTAAGAAATAATAAATGGGATGTAATTATAATAACTGGACAGTTACTATGCACCAAACACGTAATTAGTTTGGAAAATATATTATTTTTGGAATTTGAAAATTTTAATTTCATTACTTGTTGCACGCGCAATATTTCGTTGGATTTTAACGTAATACAACTTTATTTTGAAATTATATTTAACCTGACTAGAAATTTTGGATAAAAATATTTCGGATCCCATCAAAATGTGGGAATTTTTTTTTTGAATTCTGTTTTGAGCAGTTGTTTGAAATTATTAATCGTTGCCCTAGCTAGAAGTTGTGTTGTACTTTTAACAAACTGTAAATGGGCTGTAGTAAATTCCATTAGAATTAAAAAATGGGATGTACATTCTTACAAATCGCAAATGGGCTATATGTTCTCTGCCAAATCCGAGCTGTGGGCCTACTAAGTTGACGCGTACCAAGGGCTTTGTCAACTTAGTCAATATAAATGATTCTAGCTGCAGTGATCGTACGATGTCCATCCAACAGTCATAGTGCTTCTTCAACCTCTGGTCTTCTTGCTCCAGCCGCCCAAAGCATCGTCGGTCGTGTCGCGTGCTCCTCCCTCCCGTGGTCGGCTATGATGTCGCGGAGGCCTCACCGCCCCGTACTACTCCCACCGCTGGCTAGGCCATCCCTCTACTCACCCACACCCCATGTTATTCTGCGGCGACGACAACCTCACACCGCAGCCGAACCAGTGAACCCTCGTACCCCTCTCCGTGCGGGCTTCCACTGCTGCGTCTTCCCCGGCTCCGTGTCGTCTCCTTCCTAGGCATCGCTGTCGTTCAGACAACCGCCCTGGTGCTCTCGGCGCGGCGTGGTCAACGACCGACTTCCATCGGAAGAGTACTGTACGTGGAGAGGCTGACAGTTGGGTCCAGGCGGCCGCAAGGAAGTGCCTCCTTATTACGCGCAAAATAATTATTCCTCCACCTGACAGCAGGGACCCACCGGACAGGCCACCTTATTTCACAAAAAAAGTTTCACCCCTGACTGTTGGGACCCACCGGACAGGTCAGCGTATTTCGCGAAAAAAACGTTCCCCCCGTTGTCAGCTCGGACCCACCGGAAGTGCCTCCTTATTACGCACAAAAAAATGAATACTCCCCCTGCTAGTTGGGACCCACCATGGTGGGAGGCGGACTTGTGGGCCTACTAAGTTGACTGGGACGGGGGCCTTTGTCAACTTTAGTCAATATGAACGATTCTAGCTTCAGTGACCGTACGATGTCCATCCAACGCCCGTAGTGCTTCTTCAACCTCTGGTCTTCTTGCTCCAGCCGCCCAAAGCAGCGCCGGTCGTGCCGCATGCTCCTGCCTCCCGTGGGCGGCTGTGCTGCCGCGGAGGCCTCACCGGCCCCTACTATTCCCACCGCTGGCCAGGCCCTGCGGCGACGACAGCCTCACACCGCAGCCGAACCAGTGAACCCTCGTACTCCTCTCCGCGCGGGCTTCCACTACCACGCCTTCCCCGGCTCCCCATCATCCCCTTCCTAGGCCTCGCCATCGTCCACCGCCCTGGTGCTCTCGGCATGGCATGGTCAACGTGGTCAAGGAACGACTTCCATCGGACATGGACTGTACGTGGAGAGGCTGACAGCTGGGACCCACCGGACGGGTCATAGTATTTCGCGAAAAAAACGTTTCCCCCTGACTGCTGGGACCCACCAGCTACATCTTCGCACGCAAGGAAGTGTGTCCGGGCAAAAAAACGATTCGCCCCCTGACTGCTGGGACCCACCAGCTACATCTTCGCAGGCAAGGAAGTGCCTGACAGTCGGGACCCACCTGGTCGAAGCGTACGTAGCGTTGTCATTCTGGTCGCGAACGTGTACGTACATATATACTGGTGGATGTAGAGGCACGCACGTGTCGTAGTAGAGGTGCGTATGTGTCGTAGTAGAGGTGCGCACATAGCATGTACACGTACGTACAGCGGCCAGGGTGCAAGAAAGAAAATACAGCCATGTATGTGTACATACGAGCGGGGTCTCGAACGCCTACTCGCGCATACATACGGCCAGGGCTCATGTACATGGGTGGGTCGGAACGGAGAAACAACGTCGTCGTCGTGTTCATGGGGAGGCAACAGAATGCGTCGTGTTCATGGGGAGGCAACGGAATGCGTCGTGTTCATCGGGAGGCAACAGAACGCGTGGGAGCCAACCGACTGGGTTGGAACGGAATGCGTGGTCGTGTTCATCGGGAGGCAACAGAACGCGTGGGAGCCAACCGACTGGGTTGGAACGGAATGCGTGGTCGTGTTCACCGGGAGGGCTTGGATGGAACAGGCGATGGAAACGAGGCCTGGTGTACCGCAAAATGGAGGAAACGGCCTTGTGTTCAACCGGCCACGTTCGAAACGGGATCATGTTCATCTGGAGGGGTCTGGCGTACCGCAAAATGGAGGAAACGGACCTTCTACGGTCGAAACGGGGGTCCTGTTGATCGGGAGGGGTGTGGCGTACCGCAAAACGGAGGAAACAAACTTGTGTTGGAGCGCTACGGTCGAAACGGGGGTCCTGTTCAATGGGAGGGGTGTGGCGTACCGCAAAACGGGACTCCACGGGATATTGTTCATCTCCACCGTCGACCTCCTCCAGCCTCCACGGGCTACCGTCGACCTCCTCCAGCCTCCACAGGCTCCTATTCATCAAACCTCCACCGCGCGCTACTCCACCGGCTACTATTCAACAACCCCTCCATGAGCACCCCTCCATCGTCTACTATTCATCCAGCCCTCCACACCACGGGGTCATGTTCAACCACCCCTCCACAGGCACCCCTCCACCGTCTACTGTTCATCCAACCCTCCACCACACCACGGGGTCCTGTTCATCCAGAGGCAACGCCACCGCTCACTGTTCATCCAAACACCACCGCAACGCTCACTGTTCATCCCAGAGGCAGCGTCGATCGGCTTCAGTTAGCAGCTGCAGCAAAGGAATCGCTCGATCGGGTTCAGTTAACAACCATCGATCGATCGCTCGGGTTCAGTAACGAGTAGCCTGCAGTGCAATCGGTCGGGTTCAGTTAGAGCACAACGCCTCGCTCGGGTTCAGTTAGAGCCAACGCCTCACACACACGCGCGTACATGTACGAGAGAAACGCGCATCGCTCGGCCCCCAACCTACCACCGTAACCGGGAACTCCCCGAAATTTTCCTCCCCCTCGCTTCTACCACGATTTTTCCGTCATGGACGGCCCAAAGAATGTCATGCAGCTACGTCTCCGGCCCGCCCAGGACGAAAAGCCCATTTTCTGTCATGATTTTTTGTCATAGTAGTAGGAGCCCACCACATCTATGATGATACCGGGTTTTGTTACAATTATCGTCATAGAAGTGTCATATGTATGACAGAAAAAAAATTCGTTCGGCCCAAAATGTCACGGATGTGTCTTTTTTTGTAGTGATTCTAGCAATATGTCATGGTTCAAACATCATGTAACAATGAGAGGAAAACAGCTATGACAGAGCCTACTCATATTCTACCATAGCACTTGCTACTACTATTCTCATATCAACTCTAAGCAATAACATGTGTTGTTACAAAAATCTTGGAAATGAGAGTAACATATAGCAATCATGATGTTATGCTCATAATATCTATTCTAATAATCATTAGATGCCAATTATTCTCATATCAACTCTAACAATAACATGTGTGGTCATAAAAATCTAGGAAATGAGAGGAACATATAGCAATGATGTGGTTATAGACATACTATCTATTCTAAATTTGTAACAATGAACAGACAGTCGTATTCATAAGGTAAACATGAGATGAGATAAAACAATTACACGATGATAGATCCCACCAGTATAGGCAGCCAATCTGTGCGTCGACCGCGTAAATGATGCCATCATGCACTATAGCATCAGACAGAAATGTTGCCTCAACAGGATTGACGATGAGCCATAACCATGTATGGCGACCGGATTCCAGATAGACTAATCCCATGTTGAACAATGCAATCAGCTTGTAATCCATGTAGTCTTCTGATGGTGTGGGCACTTCACAGATTAATACTTTCAGCAAACAGAGGTTGAGCCAAAAGCTTGACGCCCAAAAGTAGCATAGTAGGCAGGAGTGTCCGGCGGGCCGCGAGGCTCGATGGCAGCGTTATCCAACGATTGAAGGGTGATCTCTCGTTGGGTGTAGATATCCACGAGATGCCACGGACTACCGGATTGGTGGATGATGACGATCCAGTTGGCCTTCATGCCCGCCCAGTAGTGGCCGCACATGAAGGACAAGTGGACGGGTAGTGGTAGCATGTCGAGGGGCACCACGGCAACCTTCGTAGGATCGTCAAGTTGGTGTCTGGGCCACCTGCGAGGATCGGGCATCAGCAAGCAGGGTGTCTTGAAAAGAGCCGGCCGGTTGCAGACGAGTAGACGGTACAAAGACATCGAGCATGCGGCCAGACGGACGGTGCTGAGTAGGTCCATACGATTATAGATCTGCTCCAAGAGAACATCATGGAGGGAATTCCAATCGCGGATCTGCGTGTCAGTCGGTTCTGCCATTGGGGTTTTCGGTGCCTGCGAGCCAGCAGGGAAGTGGATTTGGGCGTGCAAGCGAATAAGTTTCTCCTCGTGTGGCCCAGCAGTGAGCGGGGGGGTATGGTACGTGCAAGCTACCAAGGAATATAGCGCGGGCGGGTGAGCAGTGAGCAGGGGGAAATGGTGTGCGGCCGACGATGGGGAAGAGAGGAGGAAGAAGAAGAGAGGAGGAAGAAGAGTCTAAGACGGGGAAGAAAGTGCATTAAATCTCAATTCTACTACTACTACCAGGATATACCATCCTTCGGAGTGTAAATAGTTACACCAATGACATGTGGGTCTACCACAAGAGGGCCCATATGTCAGTTAACGGAGGACAGAAGCATGCTCTACGGGCAAACATGATGGCAGTACTGGGTAAGGCTAATTTAGTAACACCAACACGCTGGTTCAGCTTATTAATTAAGTGTCCCATATGTTGTAGCGTGTATTGCCACTTCACTGCGTAGACTAGTTGAATAGTTCTCTCTGACCGAGATGGGGAATAATGGATCACAATGACTTCCTTTCTAGTTATCCCTATGCCTCTACGCTCACTTCACTCATTTTGCTCCGTACGCAGTCACTTGTTGAAATCTGTAATAAGATAAATACTCCGTATTTGGGAATAGAGGGAGGATTTTACTCCGTATTTGGGAACAGAGGGAGTATCACCGTATGGAGGGAATAGAGGAAGCTTGAAATATGAACATGTCAGTGGGAGGGAGTAAGCCCCATGCATGCATGCAACATGCAGCACTCACACATACACATGGACGCACGCAACACTCATGCACCCATGCGGCACATAGCACACGACGCAACACACACGCTCATGCTCAAGTGCTCAACCTACTCCCTACGTCCGTGAAAGACTGTACATTTAGAGATTTACACATTGACCAGGGCATAATTAATGCCCAAAAGTAGCAGACTTATGTGTGCATGCGACCATTGAGAGAAGAAGATTAATTGAAGGTCGTTGCATGCTGTAATTAAGGATAGACATGTAGCGTATACCTAGAGCACAAGTTAGTGCATTAGTCAATCAGTATCGATTTAGATTAAAGGCTAAATGCATTGGAAGTGTAGATGTACTACACTCTTTGTTTTTAGCCGACGTACACTCTTTGTTGGAAGACCGAGGGAGTACACGTGCATGCACTCACATACACAGCCAGGGTGGTTCGCGCGCAAGGGTTGGACTCTTGTCGCGCCTGCATAAAGTTTTGTTTAACTGATTTCTTTGCTCTACCAACTGACAGGTGGGACCCAGAAACCAGGTGACAATTTAACCAGTCAACAAAGTGCCACGTCGACTATGTGGCCGGTCAGTAGGGTGCAATACGGTGCTCTACGATGAGCTAGTGATTGTATAATCACCGCAAAACTATATATAGTGACCATAAAGAGCGTATTGTTACATACTTTGACCGCCAGTGTATTTTTCTCATTTCAAATTAAGCCATATTAACCGGAAAGGACGCAGTATGGACTAGTACTAGTACTACTTTGATGTGTCCCGTCAACTCGCCGAACAAGGAGAAGCTTGCTTACTACGCCTCTCCATCGCCCACGCACGTGGTGGTTCATAGGACGAGGAGAGGGTTTTGACTACAGCGCCCTCTCCCTCTCCCTCGCCCTTGCCCTCGCGGTGGACGTGCATCAGTTCAATCGGTGTCAGATTGCCAGAAGCATAATGTAATGTAGTATCATCATTGTTGGACCTTCCGAAGAGGCTAAGAGCCAAGTGCAAGGTTCACACGAGTACGAACTGTTGAACCTCCTGAAGAGGCAAAGAGCCAAGCGCAAGGTTTTATAGGAGTTTTTGTCCTAGTAGGAGTGTACTACAACTATAGCGAACGATGCTACTGTATGATGCCGCCATGTCACGTATATCCAATGTTGTGCCACTTTTTTTTCTCAAAGAGCGTGTTGGAGCCCGTGCAACAACCACACAAGTTGCACGTACACATAACACATTTACTAGTAATAAATTCTAAAGGACAAATGCCAGTATGACACACAAGTTCATCTCCAATTCATGTGATAAATTTGTGCACGACCAGTCTACATATATTCATAGTGCTACCGTTCACAATTTACCGTACTCCACTTACACGTTATAGATGGGCTACATGTCCTCCTCCAGGTTCCAGTCCCAGGTGTTCTTCATGGATGGCACGATCCATAGCGGTGGGCAACGGGAATCATTGTAGCAGCTTTCTAGTCCGGTTCCACACGATGGAGACTCATCCAAGCTAAAGTGACATAACTCAGGGATAGCGTGTCCCAGCATGTCATTCATCCGGCGGTGCGCACTGAAGACACAACCATGCTTCATGAACGGCAGGCCTTCTGTGTCGTGCACGGAAGGTGGTATCCGCTTCACAATGGGGTAGCTATCCCTAATGAAAAGCGAGTACTCTCCAAGAGTGTTCCTCGGCACCCATGTAGCATCACGGGGGTCGAACTCGGTGCCGTTCATCTGGTACACGCGGCATCTCAGATCTGGACACATGGTGACGTACATAGTTAGGGTCCATGCATAATAATGTTGTGCTCAAATATGGCGGTCAGTAATACTGTGCAGCAAATAGTACTACTCCGGTATAGAGGAATTAAAATAACCGGCTTATTATATATAGCCACTCTTGGCTACATGGATGAGATATTAAGACATGGAAAAACAAAAATGGTGGCAGCTAGTGGGTTCAAGTCTTCAAGGGCCTAGCTAGCTATACACGTCCTCTAAGGTAAAAAGTACTCCTACTAGTACGTAAGTAGAGTACTAGTACAACAATGAAAGAGAAGGCGAGAGGGTTAAAAAATGGAATACCTGGGTAGATGGTGACGGTCCGATCATGGTAGATTGTGTGACCATGTTGCACATCAGTGGTACCATGGGTAACAACTACTAAGATAGTTGATCCCAATATGCCAAAGTTAGCTACAAGGTTCCAGGTTCGATCGAATCGCGGATGCAAATGCACATCCAGGATCGGCGATCTTATTTTGATCGCAAGATGACTGGTCCCTGCAAACTAATGGAGTACCGTTAGGGATGCAAATGATGGTTTGTGCCTTCCGTTTGTAATCTCCCGTACCGTAGGATGGCAACCAGATGAAACTAGTCCCCTGGCATGTCATCGCGAAGATGCGGCCTAGATGGCGCACGGCATATTCGAACGTGTAGGGGTACAAATTTGCCACCGCCAACATGCGCAGCCTGTGCCGTTACTGCCTCTTGCATTGTTGGCAACCCTTATGTCGAACACCGCGATGAGATAGTAATCGTTGTAGCCATGTCGCTTTGTCGGCGGGTCCGCAATTGCTATCTCCTTCAATCTCATGTAGGCACCATCATACGTATTCAAGCTCAGCCAGTCACAAAGGCCAATCCCAATGGTGGAGAAGGGGTCTACCCGAACGGCCGCACTGCTGTGGTTGTTGTGCAAAATGATGGTGGTATCCGACCGGAGGTATGCAAGCGAATATTCGTTGGCACCGACCCAGACCTATATATAAGACGATGGGCAGCGGAGAAATTACGGGATGGAAATGGAATAACTAAGTACTACATGATCAAACTCCATTACTGACCTGCTCATTGGACAAAATCCGACTACCTCTCAACGTCGGCAACTCTAGCGGAGTCAACGTGCAACCATGGCCAGGGAGCGGTGGACTGTTCGAAGGATTGTCCCATAGAAGAACGTTCTCCTCAAGGACACATGGAAGACCAACAAGCATGGCCTTTTCCCAAGCCTTTTTAAGCACCGTCTTGAAAAAGTTGGTGCAGGAAGCACCGAGTCTTGCGGCGGTGAGGATGTCGGAGCGGCGTGCAATTTCTCCCAAAGGATCATCGTCCAAGGTATCCCAGCCCCGACAAGGAGGAGAACCGCCTGGCGGATCCATGGGAGCAGCGACGAACTGCCTTCTCTTCGGGGGGAGGGGAACTGGCGGAGAGGAGATAAGAGCGTAGTAACTGCAGGGCCTCGTCTCTTCCAACTGTAGATCGTTCCTTAGCGAAGGGGTGAGGCTATTATTTACTACTAGTACTAGCATTATGAGACGTTATGGGATTGCATTATACTGTAAATAATAGCACTAGTATGAAATTTTTGGCACTAGCTAGTAGTTTTTGGCGTGGATTAAGAAATTTTGGGTATGTTTTTGCTATTTTTTGTACACGCCAACTAGTGTCAAAAAACATCTTACATTATGTGACGGAGGAGTACGTACTCATACTGTAGCAGTACTAGTACTACCTTCTCAACTAGTAGTGCGATGTACTGTACTTCTAGTATAGTGCACCAGTTTTGAACTCTTGAATCTCAGGGCCAAGGAGCTACAGTTTGAAGTGGAGGGTACTACATACTGTTCTCTAGAACCATCATTGTACTATCAATGCAGGGAAAGTACACCTACGTAGTGGCCTAGTGCGTACTCTCGGTGCTCTATTCAGCCGCTCCTCTCACGTAGCTGGCCTACTCAGCCGCTCCTCTCACGCACACACTAGCAGCCTGTTTATCAGCGACGGTTACTAGGGGGCGAAACATTTGAGTTATTTGATACAACGAGACTAGGCTTTTCACTTCCATTTGTGGAGGTGTAATGGATCTCATCGAACTTTGTTAGTAGTTCCTTCTTTATGAATGAGATGAAGCAAAGCTTTTGCCTCCGTTTCAAAAAAAACACCAAGAGGAATTTCTTTTATAGTAGAGCCAATAATGGAGTGAACTCCATGCATGCAACACCACAAGCTACAGAGTAGTAGTAGAGCACTTTACGTACAGAGCCATATTGCATAGTTCCTAATGCCCCGCCAGGCTTTTCCGACTCCTCGGGCCTAATTGGGAGGCGCTAGTTTAAATATGCTACTAGCTGATGAGGAAGCTGCAAGCAAGGTGTGGCTAGGGCGAGCACGCGAGCCAAGAGATGTTGGGGAGTGAAGGAAAATCTGTTCATGTGGCTAGGCTATCCAGTGCACCCAGATTGTGGTGTCGCACGTTCGTTTGACTTCAAAACTCAAACTACCAGTGTAAAATATTGGCTCGCAGCAAAGTAACTATTTAAAAAAAGGCCGCCATGCGTCCGGCCGGGATCGAACCCACAAAACGAGGTATACACTCCCGCGACCACTAGCAGTACTCGTTGGAGTACAACGCGACCTAGAATCGCCTTTTGTCGCTAGTAGTACATTGTTCCTTACAAGAAACCCCTAATAATGCAAGAAACCACTAATAATGCCAAGAAACTACTACCACTCGTATACGTGGCAGACTTAAGATAAGACTACCTTATCAACATTGTACATGCTCTTACCAACCAGCCCTACCAAGAAACGACTACTCTACAAAGTGCTTTTATAGGCACGTTTCAACCCATGGCCCTGTTTGGGTACATTTATTGTCAATCTAGCCTGCCATCCAAACACCACTTTGGTAAGAGTTAGTTCCGGGTTAGAATCTAACTCTAACCTCTGACTTAGAGTATCCAAACAGGGCCCATGTCGCCCATTAAGTCAACGCCTTCTATTTGACTGGGCGTTATGACTTGTGGGACCAACATGTCAGTCTGCACAAAAAATCCCCGAGTGACCTCCTACCTCCGGCCCGTCCACCTAGTCATCCTCGGCCATGGGACGCAGCTACCGCCGCCGGTAGAAGGCGAGGTCAAAACCGTCGGCGGTGCGGAGCCCATCTTGTGGCAGCCCGGATGCCAGCTCCGTCCGGCGCTCGCATCCGCTAGCTAGCCAAGATAGCTCCGTCCAGCTGCTTGTTTGCAAGGTTTGCTAGCTAGATTGGCACGGCAGCTTGCTCGTGCGTGCTGAGCTAAGGCCAGCCATCTGGCTCGAGCGAAGGCCAGCGCGGCGGCTTGCTCACTCATGGGTCATGCTCGGGCCAGCCTGCCAACCCATGCAGAGGCCAGCGCGGCGTCCGGTCCGATGGAGCGGCGGCCAACTCGCTCATCACCGCCGCCATCGACGAACACGCATTAGTACTGTTTGAAGTAATGTTTAGGAAAAATAATGATTTGAGGGGGGATAACAGGATAGAAGGTCAGATGTGGGTCCCTCGTGTCAACGGTCAAACAAAATGTGTTGGTTTAATCTGCCTCGTCAGCACGGACGTGTGGGCTAACCCTGTCATAAACGGGTTTAAACTAACCTAATTGGTACCCCCTTTGTCCCATAATATAATATGTTTTTGCAAGCTAAACTAGCTTGCAAAAACGTCTTACATTGTGGGAAGGAGGGAGTACTAGATAGTAGTTTTTGGCGTGGATTAAGAAATTTTGGGTATGTTTTTGCTATTTTTGTACAATAGATTCTTCCTAGGGCTGGTTGAAAGTGGTAGTTTTTTTGTTAAATACTCTACATATTGTAAGTAGGAGTGAAAGTTAAGCTTTGGAACCCAATAAGCAAGGCTAGTTACATAGTGCATATGTGTACATGATTGAAAGTAAACATCAACCATGAGTGACTAATATCTTGATGGAAAACTCGAAACTATGGAATAGTAGGAAAAAATTGCATGGTTGGAAATACTAGCAATGTTCATGTGCGTTGAAACGAATCATAATTAGAATAATACTTATTCACAAACTTGATACAAAACACTCTAATTTTGATATACATATGTCACTAGAGTTATATTATGTTTCAATTAGAATATATTCCTTGGGCTGTTTTTGTGAGGTCGGGGAGGGATGTGGTTGGTTTTAAGATACTAATTATGGGTTTTTTCCGCAAATTGGTAGACAAGTGGGATGTTGGTGAGGAAAGGCAACAACTTACCTCATAGTCGTTAGATGTAGATCTAATGGTCACAAACGACGGATGGCAGACACACCATCATCACCAACTTAGTCTTTTATAGGAGTACTAGCAAGATTCGTGCATTGCACGGAACATCAAGATGCCTTTTTATATAAAACACTTGTTGTGATTGACCCATGCTGGAGTAATCCCATGTGTAAAAACTAATGATATCTCGAGAAATAGGAGATAAGGTGAAGAGGATTGGGGCGTGGTGGTGATTGGTGGTCGGACTGGGCGGAGGACGCTGGCAGTGGCCACCATGCCAGTTTGTTCCAGAGGCTTCCTTTCTTAATTGCTCAACAATGAGGTTGTTGGAGATAAGGATGAATGAGGGAAGGCCTTGTCTGCAAATGTTGAGAGGGGTGCGGGTATCTATTAGTTTAATTTCCATCCGTCAGATATAGATCGGACGGTCTATATTGCAAGATGGCACGCGTACCATCATCACCAACTTGGTTTTTTATAAGAGAAGAAATATAAGTATGGAGATACAAACGTATTATCAATACTTGTTTCCGTAAACTAGCATCTACATTCTATTCAACGCCTCAGCATGTGAGGCCTTAGCACAATGACTTCTCGACTGTGTAAAACAAAGGTTTTCCCGTCGCCGATAAGGAGGGGGTGACGGCGGCGTGCTTTTTGGCCTGCTCTAGTCCTAGTAGTCATACTAGGTGGTCTAAGCACATGTAGATTTATTCTTTTTCATGTCTCGTGTTCGCCATACTGCCACGACTGTTGATGAATAGACAGTAAGTTATTCACGGGGAAACCCTTGTTGAGCGTGTTTGCGAGAGAGAGAGAGAGAGAGAGAGAGAGAGAGAGAGAGAGAGAGAGAGTGTGCGTGTGTGATATGTCTAGAGACTGAGGCAATGATAACAGATTCTTTGTGTCTATGTGTGTGGAGGATAGAGAGAGACATGTACATGGGGCTTTGTGTTGTGTAACGTGGAGACACATATACATAATTAGAGAGTGAGTGTGTGAGATACACATGCGGACATGGGGAGAGATGAGGATCCGGATTAATGGGTGTTTGTGCGTGTCTGTGTGTGTTTGTGCGTGCGTTTGTGTGTGAGAGGGAGCATGTATGTGGAGTAGAGAGACCACTAATGATGTAAACCTAGTATAAGGAAAGGGGGAATGGTGTGACATGTGTAGTAGTGGGATAGCATGGGTGCGGGCGGGGGGAGCAGACTATTTGGAAGAGACATCGAGTGTGTGTGGGAGAGGGGTGTGAGAGAGAGAGAGAGAGCTAGCGACGGAGAGAGAGGGAGGAAGAGAGGGGCGAGAGAGGGGGCGTTTGTGACCATAAATGGCGTATAGATAGGGAGACAATGTTGATGTTGTTTGAAATTGGCCTATGTACGGAGACGCAAGGAAACGAGTCATCGTGTGTGTGATAGGGACTTCATGATTGGTCTAGAATAGATGGTGTAGAGAACAATGTGCGAGATCAAGAACGATGATACATTAGGGAGATATGGAAAGAGTCACGACATATATGTATACAGGGAGGAGCTGGGGCGGGTCCGCATGTGGGAGAGATAGAAAGAGGAGAGTGGTGCACAAGGAGACAAAGTGTGCTTGTTTGCATTGGGGGTGGTGTGTGAGGTGAGTGTGCAAGAACCACATAATAGGGAGATAGACGTTTGGGGTCGATGTTTTGTGTGTATGGGAAAGATGCACTCTACATAGTGCGTGTGCTTGGGAAAGAGAGATGCCGGGATACCAAGATAAAGAGTGGGGGGAGAGATGTGTGCATGCCCAAGAGACAAAGTGATAGAGACCTATATTGGGGTCCAGACTTTAGAAGAGAGAGGGGTGTTAATGTGCTCGTGTGTTGGTATTTGGGGGAGAGAATGACTTCTCTGTGTGTGGGAGGGCGACGAGGGGGGGTGGCTTCAGATAAAGAGTGAGGTGTCTATATTTGAGGGACTTTAGCGTAATTGAGATATACATGGTCAATAGTGTGTGCACTCATGGTTGATCAATTTGTTTCACAGTTTGGACTATGAGATACCGATACTTTTGAACATGCGTGATATACCTTGATGTACCAGAATTACAAACCTAAGATTGAAATTTTGGAATTCAACTCCATCATTAGCTTTTGTAATTCATTTAAATGGGGGTACATTTTTAAGCCGGGATTTTGTGATTTCAGATTCATATATCAAACCTAGAGATATACACATACGGGTATGTTCAAACTTTATAATCATCCACTTTATTCATACACATACACATTTTTTCTTTTGTCATCATATTTAGGATAAACACATTTGGAATTTCATTTGAATTGGACCGTATGATGGTATTTGCTTGTAGCTCAATGATCCATATTTGAATTGACTAGACAATCTAATTTTCGATTTGGAGACATTGATTTTCAAAACTTGCACTTTTTTGCGTGCAAAACAAACAAATTCTCGGCCATGATATCATAGTCGGTCGTACAAGAGCAGAATATAATTTCAGGCGCCAAAAGCTTTCAAACTTCCCGCTCACATCGAAATATCTCGCGCCCGAAAGTTTAGCCCTGCGATATTCCTGTTTTAGCCCTGCCACATGAACGGAAAAGGGCTGCTTTCGTAACTCCATTGTTTTCCCCTCTTTGCCCCCAACATTCTTCCCCGGAGCCCCTCCCCTTCCCCTCCCCGACCCCCCCAACCACGGCAAGCCGCTGAATCTAGTCCTCCGCCGCAGCGGTGGACCTCAAACCCCGACGGATCTACCTTCCGCACCTTGGAACCCCCAACTGCCAACTCACCACTTCACCGGAGCCGCTTCAGCGACTGGCTTGTCCACCGCTCCAGATCTCCTTGACCGCCATCATGGTCCACCGCACCGGATCTGCTTAAACCGGCGGCCTTTTCCACCATAGTGTAGGCCCTTCACTGACTCCCTCGTCCATCCCTTCGCTGGCCCTTCATACAAGCCCTCATCTGCCGCAACAGATCCGCCTCACCGAAAGCACTATACAACGCGCCTGCCGAAGCCTTCGTCCACTTCACTTACTGCAGATGAACTTTCTTGTATGTTGACAGGCACCGCAACCGCAGCACCGGAGCCGCTTCAGCGATGGCGACAGCCGGCCCAAACTCAACCGCAACACGTGCACCATCGACGATCCTTAGCTATCAAGTATGCCAACGATACCCATATGCCGCTGAGAATCAGGTACTATTATCCAACGGCCGGCGCCTACGCTCACTTTCTTAGCATAAGCACTGCACCTTTGAATTTCTTCAGGGCATCATTCAGTTTTTCATGAGACGCGTTATTCTTCTTGCACCTGTAGGGCCATACTTCAGGCAGTGAATATGTTACATGTGCTAAATTACATACCAGTGCAGATATAGTTAATATGCTTTAGTTTTGTCCTAAGTATTACGGTACTTCCTAGATATCACTGCCTACTATTTTACTTCTTGCATGCTATATTTATGATAATGGTGTTGTTCTGATGCCACCTATTGGTTCCATCAGACTGCTTCATGTTCTCTATGCTTAATTACACATCATCAAACTAGCATGTGGTTCCACTGGTTTTTGTTCGTTTTGCCCTACATTTTCTGATGCTAGCTATTACATCACTGCTCCGAGCCTCTGTTCATTACTTTTTGTGTGTTCTTGATCTTCCCAAGTTGCATGACTAATTTGATGCTTCTATTAATTATGGAGCTGCCAACCCCATCAAGCAAAATATTTGTTCTTTTAGGGCTGGCACCTCGAACAAGCATAAAAATAGAGGGAAGCATATATATTGTCGTGTATGCACACACCCTTCTTTCATTAGTTTAGATGAACCATTGATGATCAATTCGAACCAGTGCATGTGATTAAAATTAATTTTACCTAAATAAAGGGTGCAAAATAAACTACAACAAGTAGATTTGCAACCACGGGATGCTGACGATATGTTCAAAGAACATTGCAACAGCAGTGAGGCTTCACAGCAACATATGGTAAGCCAGTGTGTTTTAGTACATGTGAAATGTAATGCGTGTGGGCTGCTTTCTTGGCTTGTGCCCTCAACCTGTAATCCTACAAAATAACAAATAGTTCAGTTCTGTGCTTTGCTGTATTGCTTGATTCGAGTGCTTGTTTGTTACTTGTTATGCTATACCTGAGTTGGCCAATATGTCAGCAGTGCCTGCTGTACTATCGTAAAGAAATGCATGCCTAGTTCATATGAGTCCTTAACTTTTCCTCTGAACTTCATCACAAGACTGTCTTCGTAGTTTATATGAGGCCACACTTTTAAGTGCTTTCTCAGATTATTTCAACTGCTTAGATGCCTTGGCAACTTAAATATAGCGGTGGTACACTCCCTTTCAACTAGGGATGTCAACTGGGTCCCGTTTAATCCCGATTAAAGTCCACTAGTGGTATGATAGTTCAAAAGAGTTTTTGTTTTTTGAGGAAAATGAACCGGGGAGCTAGCAAAAACTAACTAGATGGGACTGGCAGATGTCGTTTATTTGCCACTTACATCCCTAGTTCCATCTTACCATTTTAATTTATTTTCGGCTGATGTTGCTTCGAACCATTTAAATATAGCTTGCCATGCTCGGCAATAAATCGTACGTCATTTACCATGTAAGCTTACTGCCTGGATCATGCGATAACTATATCTTACTTATGTCCAGCGGAAACCTTTCAGGATGTCGTTCACACTAGGACACAATGTACAACCCCAGAATCTATTTCTAGAAGTAGTGCGCCATCCATGTTAGCAGATGGTAGTAGTTCAGAGGCAACACCATCGGAGAGCAATCTGAGCACATATATTATAGTTCTTGAGGCTCTACTAGAGGCAGAAAGAGATGGTGTGGCTGCCATGAATGAGGTAATCTCGATCTTGAAGCTGGAAATTATGCAATTAGTTGCACGCATTATGCAAGCAACCCAAGAATTGGAGGAATTAAGAATGTTGCATTTGAAGACGGAGGAGGTCCTGCTGCTTCTACTATCTGAAGCCCAGGGTAATCCTAGTTCTACTTTAGATAGCTGTTGAAATTGTCATTTGATTATTGTAATGTGTTGTAATGATCCGATTTTTTTGGCGAGGTAATCCTCAGTACTTGTATGATTGACATAAGGTGAACTGTTTTCCGTGTGAGCATATTGTATTGGATGAAATAACTATTTGACTCAAAGTGTATCCAACCTACTGAATTCGAAGATCACGACATTTCTAAATCATAATCATATATAAAGGTGGAATAAATCTTTGTTTTGGTTTTGAAGAAATCAATAATAAAATGTAGAATTATTTGTGGATATTCGTAATTGAATAAAAATTGAATTTGGATTTAGTTGCCAGGGCCCAGGGCAAACGTGAATGCTAATTCTCCCAAGTTTTGAACGAAGCGGCTAAACACCCACTATCATTTGTGGGCTGCTCAAAGCAAGTGTTGGCGAGATGGAAATTACTGTCTACCCCTGACACTTAACATCCTTATCGACCGGATTTACACTGCTGTCGATAGGGGTAGACTAGTAACTTCAATTAGACGTGACACGATGGCCTCTGAGCCCATTCAGACACGGTGGGCGCCAAACGTGGGCAGCAAAACACATTTGATTCAAGATCGTCCGAAAGACATGTGTCTCTCCCTCCATTTCCCCATTCATCCATGGTGGGCGGCAAGACAAACTCTCCTTGTCTGAAATCAATGTAGCCTAATATTTTAAATAGGGGCAGGTGTGTAACTTCCCTCAGACGTGATAAAACCGCCCTACCTATCAGCCCTGTTCATACACCGTGGGTGCCAACCGTGAGCGGCAAAACAGCTTCTCCTCGCCCGAAATCATTACCGACAAATATCTGGGAGATGCGAGATTACCGTCCTATCCCCAAGCAACGTGACGTCCAAAATTTTAAACGGGGGATAAGTTCGTAACTTCCCCACATTTCAGACAAGCGCGCCCCAAAGTTTGAGATTCCCCTCCCCCTCCATTTCCCCATTCATACACCGTCGGTGCCACGACAACCTCCCCACTGCGGCCAGCCTCCTCCGTCCGCCAGCCCATCCTCCACCTTATCGGAGCCTCTACCCCTACCCCGTCGTCCACTGCAAGAGATGGACGTCTCTCATCCATGGTGCTGGACCAGGATCCTTGCGTTGCGTCGTATCGCTTCATCGGTGCCGTCGTCCACCTTGTCGTTGCCGCTCTTATGACCACCTCGTCCACGGCAATAGGATTTATCCCCCGACCCGGCCGTCTGCCACCTAAAGTCTTCTTCCCTGCTGCCGACAGCCATTGCACCTGCAGCACCCTCAACGTATCAGCAGGGGCCTACATGGCGTCGCAAGAGAGGTGGTACTCTTCCATATGTGCTTAAGTTATTGATCTCACCCGGAAAATAGATCTTAAATTGTTTACTGTACTTTTCTTTTCCGTACCAAATCATAGTGGCTAGTTGAATGCAAACATTGGTTGCGAAGTAGCTTTGTCCGGTTTCGACCTTCAGATCCGCCATGTCACAGTCACTATACTCGTAAAGCTCATGGTTTCCCCCCTTTATATTCACTACCATCATCGTAGGTGCTTCACTGCTTCGTGTTGTGCTAGCACTGCTCCTCAAGACCTAAACCCATCAAGCGAAACAACATGCCACTCATAATTCCAAAGCTTACGTGTTGAAATATGAATCTGATATGATGCTCATATTACTAAAACAGAGAATGTTTAATTGGTCACCTAATGTTCCTATATTCGTTTCGAAAAGCATGTGTGCCACCCATTGGTCCAGCTAGTTCCACTTTCCTGATTTTACTCTTGATGCTTTGGGTTTTCCCCTTTTATCTACTCTACTATGATGTGTGTAGGTGCTTTCTTTCATACTAGCATTACTCCACCCTTCAAGCTAAACAACACAACACTCAAAATTCCAAAGCTTAGTTGTTCAAATATGATTGTGATATGATATTGATATTAGTTAATAGACACATTTAATTGGTTAGCTAAAGGTCCCACTTGAGTTTCCAAATACATGTCGCGACATATAGAGATACAACAGAATTGCATTTTCTTTGTCACTTGTTGACTGTACTTTCTTATCCATATAAAATCTTAGTTATTATTTCAAAGCAAACATCGGTTGCTAACTACCCTTTGCACGGTTTGCAGCTTCAGATCTGCCATCCCACTGCCACGGTCAACACTATACTCATCATGCTTACGGATTCCCTATTTTATGATGACCACGATCAGCCTACGTGGTTCGTGTCGTAATAGCACTGCTCCACCCATCGAGCTAAACAAGCTTAGTTGTACAAATTCAAATCTGATATTATGCTGATATTAGTAAAACTGAGAGATGTTTAATTGGTCAGCTAAATGTTCCTACTTTA
Source organism: Triticum dicoccoides (assembly GCF_002162155.2). Lineage (NCBI taxonomy): Eukaryota > Viridiplantae > Streptophyta > Magnoliopsida > Poales > Poaceae > Triticum > Triticum dicoccoides. The sequence goes on from NC_041386.1 coordinate 96,682,337, forward strand.
GTTTCGAAATGCATGTGAGCCACATATGGAGAGACCGGAAGGAATAGTATTTCTCTATGTGCTCTGGTTCACCATGGGTGGCCAAGCGACATTGTGTAGAAAGACTTGTAATATCTTCAATCCACTTGCTCTTTTGCTCTTCTTTAAGATGATCCTCTTCTCTTGCGGTTGACTGGTCAGGTCAAGTTATTCTCCCTTAGTATATTTTGAATCTATCAGGTCAGGTCGACTTGTTCTTCTTTACTATATGTTGAAGTTGTCATCTGCGAAGTATCATCACTTCTGGAGCTCTCATATTTTGAGTAGTAGGCTGAGGGAATCCTGGATTAGGGGGTCTCCGGACAGCCGGACTATATCCTTTGGCCGGACTGTTGGACTATGAAGATACAAGATTGAAGACTTTGTCCCGTGTCCGGATGGGACTCTCCTTAGCGTGGAAGGCAAGCTTGGCAATACGGATATGTAGATCTCCTTCCTTGTAACCGACTCTGTGTAACCCTAGCCCCCTCCAGTGTCTATATAAACCGGAGGGTTTAGTCCGTAGGACAACAACAATCATACCATAGGCTAGCTTCTAGGGTTTAGCCTCTACGATCTCGTGGTAGATCAACTCTTGTAATACTCATATCATCAAGATCATTCAAGCACGAAGTAGGGTATTACCTCCATCGAGAGGGCCCGAACCTAGGTAAACATCGTGTCCCCCGCCTCCTGTTACCATTCGCCTTAGACGCACAGTCCGGGACCCCCTACTCGGGATCCACCGGTTTTGACACCGACATCGGTGCTTTCATTGAGAGTTCCACTGTGTCGCCATCATAAGGAGGGATGGCTCGTCTCGTTGTCAAGAACAACATCACCTCTGGGGGAGCCCTGGCTGTAGGCCAAACTCTCCGACTAGGCGGCTTCGTCATGACCGCCCGCTCGGCCATTGCACCGACAATGACTTCTCGGGTCATCGAAAATAGCCTCCACATCGGCTCGAAATTCACCGAGCAGATGGATCCAATGGAGCTCTCCTCATTGAACAAGCTCTTGGATGGCATCGCCGCTCTGGGAGTCACTACGGACTATGATCGGATTGGGCTTAAACCCGACCAAAGGGAGATTAACTCCCCGTCAGTCACCCTTCAGATAGCGGTGGTGGAGGAGCAATGCGGCGATTCTTCCTCTATCATGAGGACGAACTATGTCTGGATTCCCGAGCTCTCCGAGCCGGATACCCGTCCACGGGAGGACATCGCCCTAACCCTGAACCTAGAATCAGCCAGCATGCCGAACCTGTGGGGCAACATCCCGGAGCCCAAACTTCTAAGATCGGAAACTCCCCCGCCCCTGGGTCTCAGATTGGGTCAAGGTCTGGACTTAAATCCACCCACCCACCCAGATATAAACGATCTTTCCCACATTAGGCAAGAGCCCCAAGAGACAGTACATCACTATTGGGCCAGATTCCTCCTTGTAATGAACAAGGTCAAGGACTGTCGCGACACTGTTCTTTTGAAACAATTGCACAGACATGGAAATCCTCAACGGCATAAGTCATCGTGACATAGCACACTTCGCTAACTTGGCGGCCATAGTACGGAAGTACTGTGCGATGGAAAGCGCCTGGAAAACCCAAACAAAATGTTGGGATAATCCGGCTCTGACAAAACCCCCAGTCCGAACTAAAAGGGTGCACTCTCATAAGTCGCCCGACTCAATTACAAAGAAGCAAAAGCCCACTATAGGGCGTGGAACCGTATTGGAGGGATGGCTTAACGGGCCCTGCAAAATTCATAGTACAGCGGATACCATACCAACACACAGCCTTAGAGCATGTTCGGTACTCCGGCAGGTGTCCAAGAGCGGTGAGGATCTCCTCATTCAAAACACCGCAGAGCACCATCCCGGGGATAACAATACAGTATTGACAGTCTTCGAGACCTTCGCCTCAAATAATAGGCGTAAGCGAGCACTCCGCGGCCTTGCCGAAGTCTGCCATGTGGCAGCAATAAATCCATGGAGCGACACGGCTATCACCTTCAATGCCAGTGACGAACCTAAATTCCGAACAGCCCGAGCGCCAGCTGCCTTGGTCCTCAGTCCAATTGTGGACGGCTTTCGGCTTACTAAAGTGCTCATGGACGGAGTCAGCGGACTAAACCTCGTTTATGAGGATACTCTTCAAAAAATGGAAATAGACAGAAACTGTATTGAGCAAAGCAGCATGACCTTCCAAGGAATCATCCCCAGTCGGGAGGCACATTGCGCTGGGAAAATCACACTTGATGTGGTATTCGGCACTCCGGAGAATTACAAGTCTGAAGAAATTACATTCCAAGTGGCCCCGTTCAGTAGCGGATACCACGCCCTTCTAGGGCGGGAGGCATTCATGATCTTCCAAGTCATACCCCATTACGGGTACATGAAGCTCAAAATGCCCGGGCCCAATGGAATCATCACTCTAGCTAGTGATCCGGACATAGCACTCCGCGCCGAAAACAAAACAGCCGCACTGGCCCTCGAGGAATTATCCGAAGCCCTTGCGGCGGAGAATTAACTGCGCTGCGCTCCACAGTGGACAGGGACGACGTGATACTCGACAAAAGATCCAAGTCCACCTCTTTTAAACCAGCGGATGAAATAGTCAAATTCCAAGTCCATGGAACAGACCCCACAAAAACAACATCCATCGGGGCACAGTTAAACCCCGCTGTAGACACCGCACTACGGGAGTTCCTACGCGAGAATTGGGACATATTCTCCTGGCATCCTTCAGACATGCCAGGAATCCCACGCAGGCTGGCCAAGCATAGCCTTAACCTTCTAAATGGATTCAAGCCGGTCAAGCAGACTCTTCGGTGTTTCTCTGAACCTAAGCGACAAGCCATGGGAGAGGAGCTAGCCAAGTTACTGGAGGCCAGATTCATTAGAGAAATAAAACATCCGGACTGGCTAGCAAACCTGGTGATGGTACCAAAGAAGGAAAAATCCTGGCGCCTATGTGTCGACTTCAAGGACCTTAATAAGGCTTGCCCAAAGGATCCCTTCCCCCTCCCTCGCATCGATCAAATTATCGACGCCACCGCAGGACACGACTCATTGTGCTTCCTCGACGCATACTCCGGTTACCACCAAATTAAGATTGCGGAGTCTGATCAAGCCGCAACGGCATTTATCACTCCATACGGCCCCTTCTGTTTTAACACAATGCCCTTCGGGCTCAAAAACGCTGGCGCAACGTATCAAAGCATGATTCATACGTGTCTGGAAAAGCAGATCGGCAAAATAGTGGAGGCATACGTAGACGATGTGGTCGTTAAAACCAGACACGTCGACTCCTTAATAGATGACTTGAGGCTCATGTTCGACAATCTCCGAACATACGACATTAAGCTCAATCCGGAAAAATGCGTTTTCGGCGTGCCCGCCGAAAAGCTCCTGGGCTTCATCGTCTCCAGTAGAGGAATTGAAGCAAATCCGGCTAAAATCGAGCTCTGTCGCAGTTGGCTATCCCAACTGACCTCAAGCAAATCCAGAAGTTAACTGGATGTGTGGCGGCCTTAAGCCGCTTTATCTCCCGATTAGGAGAAAAGGCACTCCCCCTTTATTGCCTTCTTCGACGCACCGAACACTTCGAGTGGACGGACGCAGCCACGGCCAGATTGGAAAAAATAAAAGCCATCCTGGCCACCAACCCAATCTTGGACGCGCCAAATGTCGGTGAACCAATGTTGTTATATACAGCGGCAACTCACCGAGTTGTAAGCGCAGTGCTCGTCGTTGAACGAGAGACGGACGGACATAAATTCCCACTTCAAAAGCCGGTATATTATGTATCCACTGTCCTCACTCCATGCAAATCATGGTACCCACATTATCAAAATATAGCATACGCGGTATTCAAGAGTGTTCAATTACGGTGGCCTCAGAAGTACCACTCAACGACATAATAAACAACCGCGATGCCACGGGCCGAATTGCCAAATGGGATATCGATCTCCTCCCGTTCGACATAACATATAGACCACGGCGAGCCATTAAGTCGCAAGTACTGGCCGATTTCATCGCCGAGTGGACAGAAGCCAAGCTCCCTAAAGAGTACGGCACGCCAATTGGATCACGCACTTTGACGGCTCTAAAATGTTGGCTGGTCTGGGGGCTGGCGTCGTCTTGACGTCCCCCACCAGAGATACAGTCCAATACGTACTCCAAATACTATACACAGACTCTAACAACGCAGCTGAATACGAGGCCCTATTACATGGTCTTCGGATGGCAGTTTCCACGGGCATTCAATGCCTGGAGGTGCGTGGGGACTGGAACCTCGCAATATCTCAAATAAATGGAGACTTCAATGCCAAGGATCCAAAAATGGCGGCATATCGCAACGCCGTCCTCAAAATGTCAGCTCGGTTCGAGGGGCTTGAATTCCACCATGTGGCTCGGGAAAACAATCAGGCGGCGGATATCCTCGCCCGTATCGGTGCTAAGCGCGACCCTATCCCACCTAACATCTTCTTAGAAAGGCTGTTTAAGCCATCCATGGTATGGGAAGGGGACACCGGTAACAATAGTCCGGACCCAGCCACAACACCAGATACCGAACACTCTGACACAATCGGAGGCTCTGCCATCGAAACAACACCTTCAGCCCACGTGATAATGGTCATCATCGCCCCGTGGACAGAACCATTCCTGGCCTACCTAACCAGGCAGGAACTACCCGAGGACCAAAATGAGGCACGCTACATAGTGCGGCGATCTAAAGCCTACAAGGTCCACGAGGGAGAGCTTTATAAGAAAAGCACTACCGGAGTCCTTTAAAGGTGCATCTCCGAAGAGGAAGGGTGGAAGCTTTTGGCAGAAATCCATGCTGGAATCGGCAGCCGCCACGCTGTAGCCCAGGGCCTTGTAAGCAAGGCCTTCTGTACAGGTTTCTATTGGCCGACGGCCCGAGCGGATGCACAGGGTCTGGTCCAACGTTGCATTGGTTGACAGCTTTTTGCAAACCAAAGCCATATGCCGCCTACCGCTCTTCAAACAATCCCCATTACTTGGCCCTTTGCGGTCTGGGGGCTTGATATGGTCGGACCCCTCAAAGGGGGAACCCATAAGAAAAAATACTTACTGGTCATGGTGGATAAATTCACCAAATGGATAGAAGCCAAACCCGTTAAAACGGCTGAATCCGGACCGGTGATAGACTTCATATCTGGGGTTGTACACCATTATGGCATCCCCCACAGCATCATCACTGACAACAGCACGAACTTTGCAGCCGACGAGGTAAAACTTTGGTGCAGCAACATGGGCATCAAGCTCGATTATGCTTCTGTCTATCACCCACAAACTAACGGTCAAGTCGAGCGAGCAAATGGTCTTATCACGAGCAGCATCAAACCCAGATTAGTGCGGTCCTTAAAGGAATCAAACACGCACTGGGTAGAGGAGCTCGACTCCGTGCTATGGGGGCTGCGGACCACGCCGAATCGCACTACCGGATACACACCGTTTTTTATGGTGTACAGCGCAGAGGCGGCTCTGCCTTGCGACATAATTCATGACTCACCTCGAGTGCGCATGTACGAAGAAAAAGAGGCCGAGCTTGATCGGTAGGACAGTTTGGACGCCCTATTCTATCAGCAACAGGCTCGAAGGTATCAAAGCAGAGAAGTACGAGCCAAAACCTATAACGTTGGCGAACTAGTTCTACGACTGCCGGAGAAGAAAAATAACAAGCTCAAGCCCAAATGGGAAGGTCCCTTCATTATTGACCAGGTTCTGACCGGTGGAACGTACCGTCTGCGGGATGCATCGGATAATCGACTCGAGCCAAACCCATGGAACGCAGCCAAACTCCGATGATTCTACGCCTAGTGCCAGACTCTATGTTCATCTCCTTAACCCCATCAATTTTTTGGATATCTGTTATCTATCTTTTCTCTCTTTCTCTCTTCTTTTTTCTTCTCCTCAAAGCCTTAAAAGGCTAACTTGTGTCTTGACTACACAATCTTGATGTGCTAACCGCGCTCATTATACCCGGGGGCTTCTTATACAGAATCTTAATATAACTATTTTTCTGGGCTTTACACCCCACACATGTGTTATTCTTCCACATGTACCTTTTTTCCCCATTATATGCATCGATATGACTTAAGTTTTGGCCAAGCTGGGTTCGCTGGCTCTTGTATTTATGCCCTATGTTCCCATTAATTCGGCTAGGGCATAAGGGGAGCACCTCTACGATTGTTACTGCCGGGTCAGCCGGATGTGTACCTCAGACTGGGTGAAGCCGAAAGCTAGCGTTCTTAAGGGAATATTCGGTCGGTGAACAAAAGTTGACTTTTATTTATTTTGATACATGCCCCCCAGATGTTTATAGCCTGCGTCTCTTTTCGCAGTTCGGACATGCACATTAGGGCATGCGTACCCAGGGAAAGGAACCCTTAACGGAACTATTCTCCCTGGAAGATGTTTCTTACTATCCATGTAATATAACGTAGCTAGTTGGGTACTTGTCTGTTCAAGCACTTATGAACCCTACGCCTGGTTTCCATGCATACCCCGGTTTTTACATAACCGAGCAGGTATTTGGATACACTCCGGACTATCGGAATTCGTCTAGGGACATTATATATGTCACTTAAAGTACACAGTCACTAAGACTGACTAAATTCTTCTTCTATACCATCCAACAGGCTGTCTAGCCTACAATCCTGTTGGGAATACTTTGCGGCTAATTCTACTTGGTCATACACCAAACTGACGGGGATCTCTTTCCCATCGGGCCCCACAGGTCCGACCTCGGCCATGTGGTTTGGGTCAGCTTTGGTATATCGCGTCTTCACCATGGCCCAGGCTTCCCTTGCACCTTGTCGGCAGGCTGATATCTTCCATAATCGGAAGCGCCGCCACGCTCCCTTGAGCTTTTCTATAAGCTCCCCCATGCCTCCTGGCGGGGAGGCGGATGGCCACAAGGCTTGGGCAATACCCTGCATCACCTGCTGAACTTGTTCGTGCAGTTGTGAGAGCTCTGGTAGAAGATCACCCGTAGACCCGGGCATCTCCTCCGCGGGATGACCCGTCAGCATACCTGCAGACATAACTCTGTTAGCCGGCTTCTTCGCCGAACTTTTTCAAAAGTTCGTTCAAGCACTTACTGAAAATGCTGCGTCGAAGCCGCTTATTCTCCTTCACGGAGTCCGCAAGCTGGGCTGGGACATCTTTTTGTTCCACGCCCAGCTGGATATTAGCGTCCTGGAGATCATTTCTCTCCTGCTTGACCCGCATAAGCACGCGCTCGCCAGCATTTAGCTGTCGATTAGCATGTTGCGCATTCCCCGGCACGGCCTCCGGATTCACTCCGGAGTCATCTGCAACATCTATTGTTAGATTTGCATGCATGCCGCATACTATCTGGTACCTGTCATTCTTTGCAATGGAAACAAGTGTTACCAGAGGGGGCCTTCTCGGACTCCTTTAACGCGGCAACCGCGGCCCGTAGCTGGGCTTTGCACTCTTCCAGCTCTTGAGACAATTGGGTATTCTTCTCCGTAAGAACCTGCACAAATAATGATCCTTAAACCAGTTGTGTCAACTGTTTCAAGTCTCAGGGGCTACTGATATATATAATCATCAGACTTTCTTACCCGTATATCCTTTACATACTGGTCCGTGGCTCTGGCAAGACCATTTTGAGCAGCACGGATGTACGCGTCTCCTAAGTTGAAGGCATCGAACGCCTCTTGGGAGAAACAAGCGTCACGGAGTACGGCCCGGCGACGCCTGTGATTCATGGCGCTCTCCACTTCGGAATTTGTAGCGGATAGTCTATCCACATCCTCTGTAGGAGGAGCATCCGGCGTTCGCCCCGTGTTAGCTTCCGCCTCTATGTCCGGCCCTGGAGCCCGACTGGTGGAGGCATGATCGGCAACCTCTCCGGATATAGTCCGGCGAGCGTTTTTCCTACTAGGAAACATGGACGTCATTATATTTTAAGAAAGACAACAACCACGGAGGGAGGTTTGGTACCTCTACGCCGCGTCTCAGTCCTGACCGCCTTCCTTTTTAGCCTACCCGGCTTTGGTGTCCCTTGTTGGCGAGTCACTGCGGGTTCGGCATGGCGTCCTGAGGGCCTTCCCTGTAAGACACCATATGTGTACGGTAGGTGAAGTGCGTAAAAGGGGATCCTTCTCGGAAGTTGGGACTCCGGTTTTTCTTACATGCGATGCAGGGAGTAGCCTAGCATAGTCGGCTATGATGGCCACCATGGCATCATCGTAGCTCAATTGATAGAATGTCCTGTCGATCAGCTCCACGAATATGTCCGGATCCTCTTCGAGTCCGGGGTCGAGGGTGTAACACCCCGGATGTAACTTTCCCAATTTGTACTCCAACTCTTGCAGTTTCCGGCGTTAAGTTATTTTATTTCCTCGGGTTCGGGTCTTTGTCTCCGTGTGTTGTTATCGTTGTCATGCATCTCATATCATGTCATCATGTGCATTGCATTTGCATACGTATTCGTCTCATGCATTCGAGCATTTTCTCCGTCGTCCGTTTTGCATTCCGGCGCTTCGTTCTCCTCCGGTGGTCATTTCTAGCTTTCTTTCGTGTGTGGGGATTAAACATTTCCGGATTGGACCGAGACTTGCCAAGCGGCCTTGGTTTACTACCGGTAGACCGCCTGTCAAGTTTCGTATCATTTGGACTTCGTTTGATACTCCAACGGTTAACCGAGGGACCGAAAAGGCCTCGTGTGTGTTGTAGCCCAACACCCCTATAATTTGGCCCAAAACCCACCTAACTCTGCTCCATGTTCTAGAGTGTTCGATCATGATCGTGTGGCCGAAAACCGCACCTCATTTGGACTCTCCTAGCTCCCTCTATGCCTATAAATAGGTCCTCCTCGAAAATCTCGGATCCCCCTCCCCGAAACCCTAAAAATCATCTCTCTCCGTGCCGGACGTGTCCGTCCGCCGCCGGACATGCCGCGCCGCCACCCGCGGCCACTTGCAGAGGACCACATGGCGCGCCGCCACCTCCTCCCGCCGAAGCCCGCTTGGCCCGGGGCCAGCCCCCGCGGCCCGTAGCCGCCCGCCGCCTCGCGCCGCGCCCCACGCCGCCGCCTCGCCCAGCTGCCGCCACCGCCTCGCGCCGCGCCCCATGCCGCGCCGCCACCGACTTTGTGTTGATTACCGTCTAGTGAACAAGAAGACCATCAAGAACAAATACCCACTTCCCAACATCAATGAGCTGTTCGAACAACTCAAAGGTGCCCAAGTATTCTCCAAGCTTGATCTCCGTATGGGTTATCATCAGATTCGAATCTGTGAGCAAGATATTCCCAAGACGGCTTTTAGGACAAGCTTTGGTTCATATGAATACACTGTCATGTCTTTTGGTCTCGTCAACGCTCCTCCGACATTCTCTCGCATGATGAACTTCATCTTCAACGCCTATACCAATGACTTCATTTTGGTCTATCTCGACGACATTCTGGTTTTCTCGAAGAACAAGGAAGATCATGCCAAGCACTTGCGTTTGGTTCTTGATAAGCTCAGAGAACACAAGTTCTACGCCAAGTTCTCCAAATGTGAATTTTGGCTCGATGAGGTTCTTTATCTTGGTCATATCATCTCTGCCAAGGGCATTGCCGTGAATCCTGAGAAGGTGTTCCAGAAGCTCACCCGCTTTGCCAAGCAGGACGGCCCTGATGAGAAGAGCATGATATACCCGTTCAGGAGTGGTCTCAGAGAAGAAATTCAGCTAGCTCTTGTCCTCTTTGAGCCCTTGAGATACGATGAGTTCTACATCATGGCACTGAAGCAAGAGGCTGCTCAGTTGAGGTGTGATGCTTCCAAGAAGCATGCCAGAGATGTTACTCCTTCTTACTCTACTCAAGTGGCCAAGCAGCAGAAGTATTGGCTTCCTCCTCCTCCGTTTCGTTAGCCGTATCAGAAGAAGAGTAAAGGTGGCAGTGGTTCTTCCCACCCACCCAACCCTGGCTTTCAGAACAAGACTTCGTCTCAAGCTCCAAGATCGAGTGCTCCGTATCACCGTCCGCTTTCAGAGGTCACGTGCAACAAGTGCCAACAGAAGGGTCACTATGCCAACAAGTGTTTCAACCAGAGGCGTCTTCCTCCTCCTCCTCCTGTGAGATCGGCAAGTACAGCTGTGGTCAAGCATAACCCCAAGCACGCCAAGGTTAACTTGATGAATGCAGCTCAGGCAGAGGACTCGTCAGATGTGATCATGGGTAACCTTCCTGTTAACGATGTTCCTGCAAAAGTTCTTTTTGACACTGGTGCATCGCATTCCTTTTTGTCATGTCCTTTTGCATCGAAGCACAATGTTGATACCGAGATCATGCCCAAAGTCATGCAAGTTGTTTCTCCCGGCAAGCTTTTGACTTCTAGTTTGGTTGCTCCCGATATCTCTATCACGTTGGGTGACTACAAGTTTCTCTCTTCTCCGGTGGTTCTTGGTAACTCGGATATTGATCTTATTCTCGGAATGGTTTGGCTTTCTAAGCACAAGGCTCAGCTTGATTGTGCATCCAGGCAGATTCAATTGACTCATTCGTCTGAGGATGTAATTGTCTTTGCCGCTCGGGATAATACCATCCGTCTGTTTTCTCTCAACGAGAAGGGTGAATTGGATGCCATCTCACAAATTCCAGTCATTTGCGAATATCAAGACGTCTTTCCAGAAGAGCTTCCAGGAATGCCTCCGCACTGGCCAGTCGAATTCGTTATTGATCTTGAGCCTGGCACGGAACCTGTGTGCAAACGTCCTTACAAGCTCAGACCTGAAGAGTTGAAGGAGCTGAAGAAGCAACTCGATATTCAAGAGAAAATGGGTCTCATCCGGCCTAGTTCTTCTCCGTGGGGTTGTGGTGTTCTTTTTGTGAAGAAGAAGGATGGAACGGACCAACTTTGTGTTGATTACCGTCCAGTGAACAAGAAGACCATCAAGAACAAATACCCACTTCCCAACATCAATGAGCTGTTCGAACAACTCAAAGGTGCCCAAGTATTCTCCAAGCTTGATCTCCGTATGGGTTATCATCAGATTCGAATCCGTGAGCAAGATATTCCCAAGACGGCTTTCAGGACAAGCTTTGGTTCATATGAATACACTGTCATGTCTTTTGGTCTCGTCAACGCTCCTCCGACGTTCTCTCGCATGATGAACTTCATCTTCAACACCTATACCAATGACTTCGTTTTGGTCTATCTCGACGACATTCTGGTTTTCTCGAAGAACAAGGAAGATCATGCCAAGCACTTGCGTTTGGTTCTTGGTAAGCTCAGAGAACACAAGTTCTACGCCAAGTTCTCCAAATGTGAATTTTGGCTCGATGAGGTTCTTTATCTTGGTCATATCATCTCTGCCAAGGGCATTGCCGTGAATCCTGAGAAGGTGTCTGCAATTGTGAATTGGGAACCTCCTCAGAACGTGAAGCAACTCCGTAGCTTCCTCGGTCTCGCAAGCTATTGCCGAAGATTCGTTGAAAACTTTTCTAAGATCGCGAAGCCTCTCTCTAATCTTCTTCAGAAGCACGTCAAGTACGTTTGGTCTCCGGAGTGTGATATTGCTTTCAACACTTTGAAAGAGAAATTGATCACTGCTCCAGTTCTGACTCCGCCTGATGAATCCAAACCATACGAGGTCTTTTGTGATGCCTCTCTCCAAGGTCTTGGCGCAGTATTGATGCAAGAGAAGAAAGTTGTTGCTTATACATCTCGCCAGTTGAAGCCTAATGAGAAGAACTACCCCACTCATGATCTCGAGTTGGCGGCAGTTGTGCATGCTCTTTTGACTTGGAGACATCTTCTATTGGGAAGAAAAGTGGACATTTTCACTGATCACAAGAGTCTCAAGTACATCTTCACTCAGCCTAATCTCAACCTCAGGCAAACTCGATGGGTCGAAATGATTCAAGAGTATAATCCGAGTATCGAGTATACTCCAGGCAAGGCCAATGTGATTGCTGACGCTTTGAGCAGAAAGGCCTACTGCAACAGTCTGATTCTCAAGCCTTATCAACCCGACCTTTGTGAAGCTTTCCGCAAACTTAACCTGCAAGTTGTTCCTCAAGGTTTCCTTGCCAACCTTCTAGTCTCTCCTACCTTAGAAGACCAGATTCGCCAAGCCCAGCTTCTTGATGCTATGGTGAAAAAGGTGAAGATTGGGATTGCCAAGAGTCAGTCCAAGTACAAGTGCTACCGCCTTGATGACAAGGACACTCTCTTCTTCGAGGATCGTATTGTTGTACCCAAAGGTGACCTTCGTAAAGTGATCATGAACGAGGCTCACAATTCTCTCCTCTCCATCCACCCTGGGAGCACGAAGATGTATCAGGACCTTAAGCAAGCTTATTGGTGGACTCGAATGAAGCGCGAGATCGCTCAATTTGTGAATGAATGTGATGTATGTAGAAGAGTGAAGGCAGAACACCAAAGGCCAGCAGGTCTCCTCCAACCTCTTGCCATTCCAGAATGGAAGTTTGACCACATTGAAATGGATTTCGTGACTGGGTTTCCAAAGTCCAAGCATGGCAATGATGCTATATTCGTTGTCATCGATAAACTCACCAAAGTGGCTCACTTTCTGCCTATCAAAGAGTCGATCGCTGCAGCTCAATTGGCGAAACTCTATACCTCTCGAATTGTCTCTCTACACGGTATTCCACAAGTGATCTCTTCAGACCGTGGCAGCATCTTTACCTTGAAGTTTTGGAATTCTTTTCAGAAGGCCATGGGCACCAACATCCGCTTTAGCACAGCTTTCCATCCTCAAACTAGCGGTCAAGTCGAGCGTGTCAACCAGATTCTTGAAGATATGCTCAGGGCTTGTGTGATCTCCTTCGGCATGAAGTGGGAGGATTGTCTTCCTTATGCTGAATTCTCCTACAACAACAGTTTTCAAGCAAGTTCGGGCAAGGCCCCATTTGAAATTCTGTATGGCAGGAAGTGTCGTACCCCTCTCAACTGGTTGGAAACCGGTGAACGTTAGCTTTTGGGTAATGACTTAATCACAGAGGCAAAAGAAATGTGCAAAGTCATTCGTGATAACCTCAAAGCAGCCCAATCCCGTCAGAAGAGCTACTATGATAGTAAGCACCGTGATTTGGCTTTTGAGATCGGAGATCATGTGTACCTCCGTGTCTCTCCTATGAAAGGTACTTGTCGCTTTGGTATCAAAGGGAAGCTTGCCCCTAGATACGTGGGACCTTTCAAGATTGTCAGCAAGAGAGGCGACCTCGCCTATCAACTCGAGCTTCCTTCAAACTTTGCAAATGTTCATGATGTGTTTCATGTCTCTCAGCTTCGAAAGTGCTTTAAGACTCCTGACTGCACCGTCAACTTCGAGGACATTGAGCTCCAAGAAGATCTCTCTTATCGTGAGCACCCAATTGCTATTCTTGAAGAGACTGAACGCAAGACTCGCAACAAGTCAATCAAATTTCTCAAAGTCGAGTGGTCACACCATTCCGACCGTGAAGCTACCTGGGAACGCGAGGATCACCTCTTTTCTGAGTACCCGGTGTTCTTTCAGTCCTAGATCTCGGGACGAGATCCTTTCGTAGTGGTGGAGTGTTGTAACACCCCGGATGTAACTTTCCCAATTTGTACTCCAACTCTTGCCGTTTCCGGCGTTAAGTTATTTTATTTCCTCGGGTTCGGGTCTTTGTCTCCGTGTGTTGTTATCGTTGTCATGCATCTCATATCACGTCATCATGTGCATTGCATTTGCATACGTGTTTGTCTCATGCATTCGAGCATTTTCTCCGTTGTCCGTTTTGCATTCCGGCGCTTCGTTCTCCTCCGGTGGTCATTTCTAGGTTTCTTTCGTGTGTGGGGATTAAACATTTCCGGATTGGACCGAGACTTGCCAAGCGGCCTTGGTTTACTATCGGTAGACCGCCTGTCAAGTTTCGTATCATTTGGACTTCGTTTGATACTCCAACGGTTAACCTAGGGACCGAAAAGGCCTCGTGTGTGTTGTAGCCCAACACCCCTTCAATTTGGCCCAAAACCCACCTAACTCTGCTCCATGTTCTAGAGTGTTCGATCACGATCGCGTGGCCAAAAACCGCACCTCATTTGGACTCTCCTAGCTCCCTCTATGCCAATAAATAGGTCCTCCTCGAAAATCTCGGATCGCCCTCCCCGAAACCCTAAAAATCATCTCTCTCCGCGCCGGACGTGTCCGTCCGCCGCCGGACATGCCGCGCCGCCACCCGCGGCCACTTGCAGAGCGCCACGTGGCGCGCCGCCACCTCCTCCCGCTGAAGCCCGCTCGGC